>NC_143576.1:122235950-122547450 GCF_048544385.1 Mastigoproctus giganteus | reverse complement strand
AGTCACCTCATCTTTAACTTCATCTTGCAAGAAACCATAGTCTTAAGTTTTCAACGAAAAGATCATCAAGTATTTCCTCCTTAGCATATTCACGAGGGACACCATACATTAACACTGTTGGATCGGATAACCGAGGTTTCTCCGTTGTAAGACCTATCTCTTTCAAAGGAGAAGCAGAATAGATCCTATTAGCATCCACTGAATTTGTGGTCTCCACAAGGACCCCCTATTCCTAAGGAGACGGATACCTTTTACTTTCATCTCCTTGTGGACGTGCTTAATGACTTGTCACCTTCTGCTTTATATCCTGACTTGAACTCAAGGAAGAGTCCTCAGTAGGCCTAAAAATAATTAGATTCTGAAGATCAGCCACACCTATAGGAACTGATAAGATCTATCTTGACTCGCACTGTCAGTCCTCTGTTTTGATCTTGATTTATTCTGGTTAACAACAGGATCAACCAACTTGAGATCCTGCCGCATTACCTCTGCATAAGACTTCTCATTAAGTTCAATCTGGCAATCTAACTTTTCTTTTATCTGAGAAGCACTCTTCCCCAGATCCCTAGCAAGTACCTCAAGGCGATCATTGTCCACAACCAAAGCTGTGGTCACTGCCTCCACATCAGCCCAGAGACCATAAATTCTATTAGACACTGGTTTTGTTATTTTACTTGAATCTTTAGACATTATTTCTCCTAAAGCCCCTCTTATCTTAGCCAATATCACATGCACCTCCGAGGCATGTAATTATCCTCCAAGGTTCAAATCATTTATAAAAGAAATCTCTTGGTCCTCCCTACTACAAACTAACTATTTTCTCTCCTGCATCACTTGGGAAATCAAGAACTGCATAGTTCTCACTGTTCTTGGCTGTACTAGCTCTAACTTCTTTAATGAGAGACTGGCTGTTCTTATCTTCTTCATCATCCAAAGTCCTATTTTTATCCAATTTTGTTTTTAGTTTAGTTCAGTCTTTTTTCTCTTTTTTTCTCCTAAACAGTTTTAGGGGTCTTTGATTTCCTTTTACCTTTAAGCTTTACTGGTGTCTGAAAAGATTCTTTGTTAGGAGACACCTGTTTTGTTGCAAAATCAACAAAAGAAGAATATGCATCAGAAGATGAATATGCTTCAAATTCCTGGGACCAAGTAATATCTTGGTCTTCTTCTGACATTATTTTTATTAAACAAGTAATTCAGAAGACAGCCGCCAATTAATTTCAACAGTTTAACAATATGTCTATATAGACGTTTTACCCGACCTGGGATGAGATCTGCATAAGAATTGAAGAATTCATCAAGGTTGGTTTACAGGTCTCAGCCCTAACAGACAGGGGCGCCACAAAATTATTTACAAAATGAGTAATTTCAAGTAGATTCTTTTCCTCCAAAGTTTCTTTAAAAGTAGCCCAAAACTAGCCCCATGTTAACCTATGGGACATTTTCCGAAATGTAAATGTGAAATCTAACTAATAAAGACTGATATATTCCCAGTATATAGTGACATATAAATATTTATTGGCTTCTCCCTAAAGGGGGCTACCCCAAAGCCAGTAAATTTCCAAGGTAATAAGATAACAAGTCTCCATTTTGCATAATGTTATTTCAACATTACAATGTAAAGTCTATGGCAATTTTCACAAGGGAAAATCGTCTATGGTAAGCCTATGAGGCTATGGTCTATATATGTCGCTCTTAGAGTTCGAAGACAATTTCCAAACACCGATATCTTGTGTGTCTCTTCAATACCTGCAATAAAATTTTATCCTATGACTCACCGAAGTTATCTCTATCCATGTCATATTTTATAAACGTAACTACTCTTTAAACCACGCTTATAAATAAAAAAAAAAGAAGCACAATTCCATAAGCATTTAACACAACCATCACTATGCCACCTATCATATATTGCAGCAGAACTTGGCAAAGGAATTGTACTGCAATTATTATTAGCTATATGGTGCAAGGAAGCCTGAGGCTTATGCTGCACCAGCCAAAAAAAATTCCCGAGTTACCCTGAGAGAGAGAGAGAGAGAGAGAGAGAGTAGAAAGGAATCACCAAAAAAAAAAAAAAAAAAAAAAATGATGATATCCAGCTCAGTACCCTGGGTGTGCCGCCAAGCCCATACTCACCAGATGTGAGCCCCAGGGTGATACTACAGTGAAAATTATACTTCACTTAATAAAACAACTTTTTCTTTCAGAAAATGAAGGGAATTCAACCCTAGAAGACCAAAGACCATGGAACAGAACATCAGTATCCTGTGCAAATTCTTTCCAAAATAAGAAACTGCCCGACTCTAATGACATAGTCATTAAAAAATCAACTTAAATCGACAATTAATAAAATACTTAACTGTTTCTGTTAAAAAAAGTTCAAAGTCTAGAAAATATGGTTAAAAAGGAAACAATATTTTATGATGAGGGAATAAAGGGGGTAAACCTGTAACTCGTCTACTACTATCTCAGTATAATAGCATCATCCAGCATAGAATCTGAAAGGGTGTTTTCTGCCACTAATCAAATTATGTACCAAAATTAAATCCAGTTTAAACGCTAACACTATTGATTGCTTATATTTCTTAAGAGCTCACTTTATTTGGACAAGTAGTGCGGATGCTTAAACATAAAATTTGCAGTATCAATATGTATATATGTATACATAGAGAGAATGAGTAGTAAGAGAGACTAACAAAATTGGCAATGAACTATAAACCTATTAGAAAAAGAAACTGAGGGTGTACCAGAAAGAGATTGATTGAACAGTTTGTTGAAGAGAGATAAGGGTACAGGCTTCATAAGCCTAAAATCCACTAAGTACAACAAGAAGAAGAATATGTATATGCTATCCAGTCCTTGTTGCTATAAATGTTTACTTACATCAGGTACAAATTGCTTATGAAACTAGTTTTCAAAAATTTTTGCTAAAGCCATGACAGAGGTTATGTTCACATGACGGAAGCAGTGTGGTGATTTAAGCTTCCTATGAAAGTGGTTTCAGTTTGCGCTTTCCTGTTTGGTTTACACAGAAAAGTACAGTCACTGTCTCTGCTTGAAGCCTTGTGTTTGAGCATCGTTATTACAAGCCAGATTGGAACTGGGTAACATTTTATAACAAAGTCCAGTCTCATCACAGTTATATACCTGTACTGCAGTATAACGAATATCTTCAATTATTTTCTGAAGCTGTGCAGGGCAAGAGTATGCAGCTTCCATCATCAGATGAAGGATCTCACCTGATATAGCTATTTTGGTTATTTCATGCCACTTTTTAAAATGTGCTAGCCATCCATTACTTGCACTGAATGCGGGGAACTCATTTCCATGAAGACCGCTGTCAAATTAGCATTAGCAAAGGCACATGATGTAAGAAAGCAAGCTTATATAGCATCAGCAAAAAAAAAAAAAAAAACCCCACCTTATTTCACCTATCCACTCACTCCAAATGTTTGTCAAGTTTTTATTGGATCTATTTAAGCTATCAACTTCTATGACAGATGGAAGTTTGTTCCAGCAATCAACCACCTGCTGGCTAAAGGCAAACTTCCGCACATACAACTTTTCCTCAATTTGAATTTATGCCCTCTCAGGCAATTATTCTGAGCGAGAGGAAGAATCCCATCAGCATTGAGCATGCTCAAACCATTCAAGGCTTTATACACCTCAATCAGATCACCTTACAGGTGCCTTGTCTCCAGACACTGTAATCTGCAAAACTTGAGCCTTTCTTTGTAAGAGCAACCCGTTGTTCCATTCACTAATCTTGTTGCCCTTCTCTATACTCATTCCAACAGCTCTACATCCATCTTAAAATGAGGCCTCCAGACCTGTATACAGTACTCAAGGTGTGGCCTGACCACTGCCTCATACAAGGGGGATAATCACCTCCTTATCCCTGCTAGAAATATTCCTGTATATCATTGACAAGACACAATGAGCTACTTTTGCTGAATGTCTGCACTGATCAGGAAACTTCAATCTGCCTGCACAATTACCCTCAGGTCCTTTACGTTCTCTACCACTAACAGTGTAGTACCACATAGTTGATACGTTACTCTGGGGTTACTGCTTCCCATATGTAGTACATTACATTTGTCAATGTTGAACTTCATTTGCCACCTCTCATCCCATCTGCTCAACTTTTCTAGATCCTGTTGCAGCAGTGTAATGTCATTATGTCATTAACAACCCTGCCAACCTTCGTATCGTCTGCAAACTTGGCCATTAAGCCTGATAAATGCCATCACTAATATCATTTACAGGTGGTAAATGACTTTCATCAACCGGTGAAATACCACCACTTTGCTTATTGGAGGCTTGAAGTGGTGAAACCCATGTTTAGTCTCTAGAGCAAAGTTTCCGGCATCCCCCTCCCCCCATACTTCTCCTTCAACCCATGCATGGTACTAAGTACTATAGGTTTTGATACCTTTCGTGTTTGGGGTTTTCATAAAAAAAAAAAAAAAAAAAAAAAATAAATACAGAAAACAACAATGGACCCAACACTGAACCCTGAGGGACTCCACTAATAACATTAGTCCATGAAGAGTAGCGTCCATTGATTACCACTCTGTCTTCTCCCACTCAACCACTCCTTTATCCATAGCAGCAATTTGCCTCTAATGCCACACTGCTCCAATTTGTGCAGCAGTCTTCCATGTGCAACAGTATCAAAAGCCTTTCTAAGATCCAAGTATATAATATCAGAGTTATTCCCTGCATCCAGTTCTTTTGTGACTGCATCACAGTATCCAATCAAATTGGTCAGGCAAGACTCTCCCTTAACAAAACCATGCTGTGTCCGAGCTATAACTGAAGTCTTGTCTAGATGATCCTGCAGTGCTTCTTTAACCAGTGCTTCCATTAATTTTCCTAGAACAGAAGTTAAACTCACAGGTCTATAATTACTTGTGTCAGCCTTTGATCCTCCTTTGTGAATTGGGGTCACATTTTCACATCTCCAGTCCACGGGTACCTCCCTGAGTCCAGGGAAGCTCTCATAATTATGGTTAAGGGTTTGCTTTTTTCCTTTGCCGCCTCCTTTAATATAAGTGGATAGATTCCATCCACCCCACGTGCCTTTCTTGTGTTTATCTTCAACAATTTCTCCTCCACTTAACTCTCAGTTATTACAAGATTATCTAGCTTACTGCCAGAGTTGAATACACCTCTGGCATTCCCCTCGCTGAATAACTCCTCATGTGTGAATGTCGATGCAAAATATTCATTTAGTTTGTTAGCTACCTGAGCAGGATCATCAACAGTTGAACCATCGATATCAAGTGGACCAATCTGATTCATCCCCTTCCTTCTAGAGTTTACATAAGAAAAGAACTCTTTGCTGTTTTTCTTTTGAATCCTTAGCCAAAGATTTCTCGTAATGTTTTTGCCTCCTTAACCTCCTTTGTGACTTGGTTACAGAACTGCTTTTTTTTAGCTTGGGTTTGCAGATGGGGTCCAGATAGAGGTGCCTTCAGATCGTCCTTGAAGAAACCACTGAAACAACTTTATCCAATTGTTCGTCTTGAGGTTGCCGTAAATGTTTCCAATGCAGTCCATCGCTTGTTTCCATTGGCTTGGCTGCATCACAAACTGATAACTGAGATTCTGCTATAAGGTTGTTAGAGCACACTTGGAATACTGTGTTGAAGTATTGCGGCCACCACTAAAACAGAGACATCAAACTTCTTGAAAGGGTCCAAAAATGAGTAACTCACCTGATTAGATCGGCAAAATGGCGTCCATATGAGGAAAGACTGAATATGTGGGTTGCAGCTTTAAAACTTAGGCACCTTAGAGGAGACTTGATTGTGGTGTTTTAGGCTCTGAATGGCAAAAGTAAAATGAATGAGGATGAAATTTTCATGGTTATAAATGATCCTAAATTTAAGTTACGGGGGAGATGTTTAGACTGGAAAGCAGGAAGTTTTATTTTAGCTAGCGAGTTATAAATTACTGGAATAATTTACCTACATGGGACTGACAGTTTGGAGAAATTCAAACGTCAGCTGGATTTCCCTCCTACCTATGGAAGGAGAGAAATGATGCATATGTTGTCTATTTCCTTTTCTTTTATTAGTTATTTGTTTTATTTTCTTTTATTATTATTATTATTTTACTTTTTTTGGCTGGTGCACTATAAGTCTTAGGCTTTCTTACATCATGTGGCCATTACTAATACTAATCTATTGACAAACATAACAGAAAAGAATGGTGAAATTCAAGTAGTTGCTTTTGATGTTTCTTGCTCATGTTTTTTATAATAGTCCTCTTAGCAAGCTTCCATCTTATGTATTGCAGATTGTTTCTTGCTATTGGGTATCCAGTTTTCTCTTTGTCTGCTCTTTGTGAGTGATGGTAGATGGCTCTCTGTCATCTAACTTCTCTACTAATGCTGGTACCTCTCCGGTTCAGTCCTTTCTCCCACTCTTTAACACTTGCATGTTAATGACCTTCTTTCACTGTGACTGGAAATCGTATTCATAGTTTTGCTGATGATAGTACATTGCATTCTATCTTCCAAATAGAGAAACCGTGACCTGCAAACATCTTCAACTTCTCAGATATCTACCACAAAGACTAAGTACTGATCTCCAGGTAATTCTCCAGTGGGGCAGTGAAAACTAATACCTTTCATGTTTGTGGTTTTCATTTAAAAAAAAAAAAAAAAACCGCCTCCTTGACTCAACATTTCTGAAGAAGGCAAAGGCTGCAACAGTATCTTTATTGAAAAAATCAAAATCAGTTCATGTCTAATAGAATATTCAAACAGAAATCCATGGACAGAAAATTGTTAGCTAATTTAATTTAATTTCATTGTGCAGCATGGACTTTGAAAAAAGAACCTCATTCTTTGCCCAAAAAATATTCTTTTCTTCCATTTGTTGGGAAGCATTTTGCACAAAAACCTCCTGTTTTTCACCTGTTTACCTCTTGCTTACAAATGCCTGATCTCCAGCTTTTTTGAAAGTCTAAAGTTAGTAGCTGTGTGAGCAGAATTGATTGAGTCCCCAACACAATTTTTTCAGTGAATAGTTGCCTTGAATTTCTTCTTTATTGATAATTCCTACAGTAGCCATGAGTAGACTGCTGCTTTGACTCTGGTTTTCAATGATATGCTTAGATCTTATCTGTCATTGACAGTTCTCTAAATAAAATTGTCATTCATGATCCTTCATACCACCAGAAGATTGGCATAAGACTGTTCTCTGCTCTTGATGAACTAGCATGAGCATTTGTTGAATCTGCCTATCACACAGTTTCCTGTATCCAGATTGTCCAAAAATTGTTTTCAGTGCATTAAATGCTATTCTCACTCTCACGCACATTTTCTGGGTTTAATGCATCAGTCTTTATGAATCAACTTATCCTTTCTGGATGGTTGATTCATAGATTTTTCTTGTGTAGGCTCTAAGTTCCCACGTGAAATGTAGATTTCCATATATACTCTCTAGAGCAGGGCTGGCGAACCTATGGCATTTGTGCCCTAAGGGGAGGGGGGGGAGCACACACCATTATTTTTTTTTTTTTTGGGCACGCGGAATTCAGAGAGTCTCAAAAGAATTTCAAACCTTGAGGAATTCACCTTGTTGAGTCATGACCTGCACAAGCCAGTTCTCTCTACCAGGCATGTAGTGATGTTACACCATTCAGTAAATAGCTGAATTCATGCAGTGATTTGTTTCTGAACCAGTCTGCATTCCAACTGATATTCTTTACAGATTTCGGCTCACATTTAAATAACTTGAACGTCAAATTACAGGGCTTTGGCAAGACCCTTGATGTTATGCTTGATAACATAAAGGCATTTGAAATTAAGCTGTGAGTTTAAAATGCGATGTACAGTGGCAATTTTAAATATTTCCTAAACCTAAAAAGATACATCCCTGATTTTGAAACTGATGGGAAAACAGACCATCAGAGCCTACAAATGCTATGCCTGAACATTATTGAGTCAACTATTGAACAGTTTTCTTGAAGATTTGTCATGTTCAGAGAATTGGAAGAAACTGCAAAATTCATTAAGTTTCCAGACAGTGTAAAACTAGTCGAACTGAACCTGAAAATGTTTCAGTGGATTGACCTGGATGATGAAACGCATTTGATTGATTTTCATAGCAGCTTAATTTGGAGGCAAAAATTTATTGATCTCAGAGCTGATTTAGAAAATATTGAAAGGGAACGATTAGTGACAAGATTAGCAAATAAAACTGCAAAAAGTGAGATATTAAAAGTTTAGAATTCCATTCCTAAAACTTTTGTCTGTTTTAAAAAATCTGGCAGCAGCATCACTAACAATTTTTGCACAACATATTCTTGAATCATTGTTCTCACTGATGAACTTTGTTAAGTCCTAGTCATAGGAGTAGTCTTACGGATGAAACTAGTGCTGCATGCATAGCTCTAAAAGTTACAAAGTATAAGCCTGATGTAAAGTATCTGTCGTCAATGGAGCAGCAACAGAAGTCTCACTGATGTTTTATAGTTATAAGAGGTTTATCATTTTATATTAAATTATTTGTTCTGTAAGCTAAAAGTTACATTTTTGTTATGAAGGATTTTATTTTAATACCTTTATTAAAGTATCTTTGAAATAACGTCTTTTATTTCATTCTTTTTTTGGTTATGCTTTTGTCAAGTAAAATGTGTAAGAAAAATAATGATACAGTACTTTGAAAAATTCCAAACGGCACACAAGGGTAGTTTTTAGAAGATTAAGCCAATTTTGGCATGCACTCTTAAAAAGGTTCACCACTCCTGGTCTAGAGTCTACACAGGAAAAACTTACATCTGTTTATGTACTGCAGAAAGGATTAAAGAACCTGATGCCACTTAACTATTAGCTATATTGCAATAACTATGTTGCAATAAAGATTATTCTTCTATATGCCAAAATTTTAAACCATATGTGCCATAACATCAAAAACAGATGACCAGGACAGCTCACAAGGAATCAACCTATATCTTGAAAATGCACACTTGCATAGTGCTAAACTTATTCATACCTTGCTCTAAAAGATGCATAAAACTTTCCATGCAGGAAAACATAACTTTCCATAAAAGGTCACTTTCTATGTGGCCTTTTAATTTATATTGGGGCTGTTTTGTGCAAGAAAGTCATATATGGATCATTCCTACTTTGGAGCTGGTTCTCCTTCTTACGTACATTTGATCCCCTGGCAATTACTGCCTGAAGGGAATCTGTCACTCGCCAATGTAACACTTTATTTAGTATGGTAGGACAAATAAAGATTTATTTATTTTGGCCATGTTTCATAGCAAATTTTGTAGCCCACTGCAGTCATCAGCAACAGCAAAGTAATTTCAGTTAACATTGTTAAGTAGTACGAGGGGCATTCAATAAATTATCTATGTACCTATGAAGGAAATGAGATAGAGGCAAAAAATCTGGTTATATTTTTCAATGTAACACCCCTGAACTTCAATACACTGAGGCAATGAGGAAATACCAGACAAAATTCTTTGTCTTCTCCTTCCAAGAATGCAGAAACAGCAGGCATTTCATTAGCAAAGCAACGTCCATGTACATTTTTCTTGAGGTGTAGAAGCAGGAAATAGTCACTAGGGCCAGATCCAGCCAATAAGGTGGATGGGTAAGTTCTGTAAAGTCAGTCTCTCAAAGCAGCAGCAGCAGCAGCAGCAGCATGTGACCTGTGCACTGGTGCATTGTTCTGAAGAAGCAGCACACCTCTGGAAAGTTTTCCACAGGGTTTTTCATTTATGATATCCCTTATGTTGTTCAGTAGGGATGCATATGACTCTCCAGTGACTGTCTGCTTGTGTTCCAAGTAGTGAATTTACAAAATTTTTTAAGCATCCAAAAAAAAAAAAAAAAATGGTGGCCATAATTTTGTCAACTGAAGAGTGTGTCTGAAATTTTTTGGGTCAGGGGAGAATCCTTGTGCTTCCATTGCATTCATTCTTGCTTGGTCTCAGGATCCCAGTGATGAACCCATGTTTCATCACCCGCAACAATTCTGGAGAAGAAATATTCAGGACCCTTCCATAAAGCTGTAAATTCTCCTCAACATTGTACTCCGAATTGCTTCTGCACAGGGGTCAGAAATCTAGGGACTCACCTTTAGTCATCCCCAAATGTTCATTGAGGATGGGCCGACCGGGCTAGCCGAGTGGGTGAAGTACCTGCCCGGCAACCCAAAGGTCGCGGGTTCGATTCCCGCCTCGGGCTTGGATCAAAGTACTGCAAAAACCTTGGGAGGTGCAATATGGCCACAGAAGCCGATGCGCCAACAACTACCAAATCAGTTCAAAATAAAATCGTTGAGGATGGAAAAACTGCCCCCTCAGATATGTCACATTCCCTAGAGATTTGGGATACCCTTAAACACATTCAGCCGTCATTCTTTGGCCCATTTTGTTCTTTGGTGAGAAACTTGAGTGAATGATGCTCCAATTTCAGCATATCTATAATTTTTTACAGGTGTCTTCCTTCTTTTTGTTACAGCAGCACAACCTAAAAACATAGTGAGATCAAAATTAGTACGAATCAAGTTGGGATATGTAGGAACATGATAAACCATGAATCATTGAAATACAACTATGGGAAGTACCTTAGGTAGATAATTTATTGAATGCCCCTCGTATTTACCAGTGACATAGGAGGAAATCAAGCTTTTATATTTCTGTATTTCATATATCTCCTTGGGTCAATGGAAAAAAAAAAAATTGAGGAGTATATGAGCCTGACATTCCAACTGAATGTCATCTGAAAAGTCAGTTTGTGGTTTCCTATAGGAGATATGACTGTATTGTCCAAGAGGATATACCCTGAGTGACTATAGCGATATTCAAGTGATTTTCTTAAAGAGCAGCTGATTGCAGTATAGTATTATTTTTCTAATTTCTAGAGTTATTTAATTTTGCTCTTCTAAAGTAAAGAAGTTAGCTCACTTAGCAGAAAAGACACCATTCTATTCGTATATAGGCCTAACATACTAACGCTCTTAACAACTAACCTTCCCTTACCATTTGGTCACTGGTGGCACTGCCTCCACATGGTAGGGCTTGAAACTTGGGAGAAGGAAGCCACCGTCCCAGGGCTAAAGGGAGCAACAATGTACAACACAAAACAATCCACCTATGGATCCTTTGATCCAGATCTTGACAAACATGACAACTTAATTATATCCCATGCAAAGAGACAAAAAAAAACCAGATAATACTGCTTCTCTCTTTTTAATATTACATTCCTCTACTGACCAACCATTGAGTAAGCTCTTCCCATTTTTTATAACAGAAATGTCTCAAATGTGGCTGGCCCTCCAAAAATGGTTCAGCAACTAAAATCTGAAGATTTATTAGTGTAAATGAATAGTCATAGACAATCTGAAAAATTGTTAAAAATATCTACTTTTGATGGAATTCCCACAAAGTTTGCTTCATGTACCACCTTGAATTCCTCTATAATGGTTAATATCTGAATGGGATCTGTTAAATGAGTTGGAGGATGAACTTTTCTGCAAATTAAGTAATCAAAATGTAGTACACACCAAAATAATTTTCATAAAAAAAAACTGTAGAGCCTGTCCTTACGGCAGTCATGCCCACAGTTAAAACATCAAATCTACCCACAACTATAAAAGCTAGTTATCTCAGATGCCACATATCAACTATATATTCCCAATCTGCTCTGGCGCTTTAAGTTCCAAAAATTTGATTATTCACAAACAGTCTGCAGAAGTGTAGCTACTTGTGCTTCTTGCAAATCAAAAGAACACTGACACACACATACAAGTTGCAAAGCTGTCCTAACTGCAATGTAATCATTCTGCCATTCTCTAAGAATTAATCCAATGGGAGTGAGAAAAGAATATTAAAAAATTATAAGTAGCACACAGAGTATCATTAAGAGGCAAAGAAACATTTTGCAATACTAATAAGTCTCTACCTATGCATCAGTTACTCGATGGCTACACTAAGTAGCAACTCAGACTGATTGCTCTGTCCCTCCAAATACCTATATTTGGTTGGACAAAATCATTCTTTTCCTGAAAAAAGAACAACTACCTCCCAAGTATGCTACTCAAGAAGTAAATACACCCTTAATACTTCCAGATAAGAATCCTAATGAGCAACCAACAGAACAAACCAAGAACCCTGAAAGAGGTAACACACACACACACACCATAGACGTTGATGAAAAATTAGGTAAAGATGATTCAGTTCTTGAAATTCATTCAGAGGATGACATTGACAAGGCCAGGCTGATTTTGCCAAAGAAAGAAAAGGCAAAAATACAGGCACAAACAAAATATCTCACATAAGTAAGCAGACATGCCAGTTAAAACCAAACAATGCACACAGTGATTCAGTGGAATTGTCTTGACTTTTTATATATGATCTCTTAAGTGAATATATAACTGTTGCAGTATGCATACAAGAAACAAACCTGCCAATAGCTATGACAATAAAACATTACACTATGTACAGAAAAGATAGAAACTCCTCTAATACAGAACAGAGGAGTAGCATTCTTAGTGAATATTGTAATTCTCTCTCTAGACCTGTTCCCTGCAAACATCTTTAGAGGCAATTGCAGTCTGCTTTGCCATTGGTGTAACAATAACATTAGTTTCATTGTTTTTATCACCAAACCATGTATACATCCTGGTTTAGATGACATAGTAAGGCAAATACCTGCTCTCTTTTGTATTATGGATGACTGGAATGACCATAATCCCATTATGGGATTCTCAAAATCTTGACTGCAGAGGACAGATAATTAAAAATTTTTAGGTATAACCTAACAATTTTAAACACTGGTGATTACGCATACATTTACCATCTGGGTGAAGATCTACTATTGATCTTTCAATATGTTCTTCAAGAATGTTTCTTCTCATAGACGGGAAAGTTACTGACATCCCTCATGGTAGTTACCACTTTCCAGTCATCTGTACTTTTTGCACAAGTTCTCCTCCTCAGCAATATAAGAACAACCTGGAAATTTGACATGGCTAATTGGACTAAATACCAAGAAATAGCCCATTGAGATACCATGGTTGATTCTAAAGTAAGCTATGTTATACAAGTAATGACAGTAACTGAATTTGCTATCCTGAAATCTCCATCCAAAAATGTAGTGGTATGAAGCACGTAGCATTACTGAATAAAGAAAGGAATAAATACTGGAATCTGTTTTGTAAATATCCAACTACAACTAACCTCCTACAGTTTAAGAGAGCAAGGGCTAAAGCTTATCATATGAAACAAGCAAGTTAAAAAGAAGCATGGGTACATTATGCTGCCACCATAAACAGATCCACAGATACTGCTGCAGTCTGGAAAAAAAAAAATCAAACAAATTAATGGTAAATACTTGCTCAACTTCTCCAAATCTATTTTTGAAATGGAAGGAAATTGCTAATGCATCAGGCTCCTTAGCTGAAACACTTTCAGCTGTTGCCACATATGAACCAGCCTTTCAATTTGCTAAAAATCTAGACAGAAAAATACAAACTGAATTTCAACAATGCTTTCTAACATTCATAAGATAATTTTGAATTTTCTTAGAGGAATAGCTGGTGCCATTCTTATGTGCTAGCCTTCCCAAAACCAGGAAAAGACCACATTGATTCAACAAATATTCCCCAATTTTTCTAAACAGTTCTCTGAGAAAAACATTGGGCAAAAATACTCAATGCCAGACTGACATGGTTCTTATAGACTGAAACATTCTGAGTCCAAGTCAGTATGTTTTTCAGAGAAGTAGATTGAAGATAAGCTTGATCTCATTAAAGCTAAAGAAAATATCTGGAATGCTTTACTCATAAATGAGTACTTAATCATGATATGTTGACATAAAAAACTCCTTTGCTACAACTTGGCGATATGGGATTCTGCATGACACATAAATTGGGCCTTTGGGATCATCTCCCGAAACTTATTCAGAACTTTCTGAGTAACAAATCCTTTCAAGTCCAGTTCTATTCCTTACTATCTTGAACGTATGTACAAAGAATTCCCCCGGTCTCAGTGCTGAGTGCCATACTTTGCCATCAGGATAGACTGTATAAACAACTGTATACCTGATACAGTTGATGCACACCTGTATGCTGACAATCTTGCCATCTTGTGCCATTCTCAAAATATGCAACTAATCAAACAAAAGACAACCGAAAAGCACCATTAAAGAATAGTCTATCAGGCCAAAAACAGTGGATATAGACTTTCTAAACCAAAAATAACTGCGGTACACTTCTGTCGGAAACGTAATTTACATCCTGAACCAGGCCTTCTGTTAGATATTCGTCGTATTACTTTCCAGCCTAGTATTAGATGTCTTGGTTTAATACTTGATAAAAAATTAAACTTTCTAAAACATATAAAATATATTTATACCAGTTGTCTTAGGAAAC
This sequence comes from Mastigoproctus giganteus, assembly GCF_048544385.1. Taxonomy (NCBI): domain Eukaryota; kingdom Metazoa; phylum Arthropoda; class Arachnida; order Uropygi; family Thelyphonidae; genus Mastigoproctus; species Mastigoproctus giganteus. Next base: position 122,533,051 of record NC_143576.1, on the reverse strand, counting down.
TAAATCTTCTCAGAGTAATTTCCTCTCTGTCATGGGGTGCAGATTGTTATATGTTGCTACCTCTATACTGTTCACTAATCAGATCCCAATTAGACAATGGATCTCCTGCATATGCCTCAGCCAGGCCAAGTACTGAAATGGTTTGATCCAGTACATCATAGTGTGCTATAAGTTGTGCTGGGGCCTTTCATGCATCACCAATTTTAAGTTTATCTGCAGAAGCCTATGAACTGCCACTCCACCTTCAACAATTTCCACTACTATGCAGCTGAAACAGCAACCTTCCACATCACCCCATGTGGCAATATCTTTTCATGCCAAAATGGAGAACCTCTAACAAACTAAACCACAGCTCTCTAAACCATCTGGTATCAGGCTTCAAACTGTAAACACAAGCTAGTATATCAACATTAGGCAATTACATCTGGCCCACTCCACTCAGTTTAGATATTTTGTTCAACTGTATAGAGACGGATCCAAGACTGGCAGTGAAGTTGGTACAGCTGTAGTCCTGCCAAATGCCATCATCTCCAAACAGCAATCCTTAGAATAAAGCACTTATACCTCAGAGTTATGTATCCTACTAGCTCTAGAAAATATAAAAGAAGCCTCATATAATCAATCTATCATATATATATATATGGTTTGTTAAGTGCTGCAAATGCTCTAAGTGTAAATCTTCCTCCAGTCATCCACTGCTACAGAAAATTTGTGCACAGTTAATAGAACTTCATGCACATGGGCAGATCATAATTTTTTGTTGGGTCCTTGAACACATTGGAAACCCAGGAAATTAACAGGCAGATTTAGCTGATAATTAAAAAATAATAAATAATAACAAATAATAAAATTAATAACAAATAATAATAAACTTTTTGAAATCAAAAGAACCCAAACAGTGGCAATCCAGCCTGAGATGAAACAGAAAGGAAGAAACCATACTAGCCAGATTGTGCATTGATTATACGTACTTTATTCAGTTACCTTCTCACAATGCAGTAACTGTTTATGCCCACTCAGAGTAAAGCATATCATCATAGAATGGCCATTATATCTAAGAGAATGGAAACTGCTTTCTCCTCACATTTTTGTAATTGCAATCATTTAACACTACACTGTCCTAGGAGATCAACAGGACTCGGATGATGTTTTTGTTTTCCTGAAATCGATTAATAAATATCATTTTATCTGAACTCGAGTCATACTTGAAAAACAAACGAGGAAGATATGACTGAAATCAGTGCATTATAGCCTCAGTTGCTGATGCACCAGCATATCCAACAACAACAACAACCAAGAGGATAATTCAGGATTAAAAAAAAAATAAAATAAAATAAAGGGAAAGCAAAAAGCAGACCAACGATCAGTTATTCCCCACCAAATTTATAATGGGATTTGTGTGGTAATCATGTTTTTTTTTATATGTTGTTGAGAGCATTACCCTGAGAAAATAAGTGATTCTAATCACTAAAAAGCAAGCATGCATAAAAATGAAAAATAACAGACAGAATTTGTATAATCACTTTTTTTATATATATAAAACTTTCTTGGCTGCTAAAATTTCAGGAACAGTGAAAACAAAACTCATGGACAGGCGAGCATAATAACAAAAGTCACTGGATTCAGTGAGCACTTATCAGGAACTAAATTTTCCATGACATTTAGCAGCATCACATAGCTGGATTTTACAGAAAATTATATAACTCCACATTTGAATTAATTATTTTATTATTATATTTAAGTATTAATTATTAAAATTATTTGTATTTTTGTATTGCATTATTTATTTTAGTATATGGTCATGTGAAATATTTTCCTCTCGAACAATTTCTGTGGTAAATCTATTTCATGAATAGCAACTTATGTGCACATAACAAAAAAATACAGATTTAATTCTGCACAATCAAGGTAAAATTTCACAGCTGTAATCAAACGTTTTTTTCCCTTTCAGCATTACTCACCCAATGTTTTCTACCACTCTCACCTGCTCTAAATTGACAAAAAGCTGGTGGCAGCTCACATAGTGTAATTAGCAAAAGCACTTTGCACTTGGTTACAGAGTTTACTGAAAGTAGTAACTCAGAAAAAGGAGAGAACTGTTGCTATTTTTTTTTTTACATGCATTTAGGATTGCAAACAAATATTAGATGCAAATAATATCCCAAGATATTCTCCCCTCTCCCCCCCCCTCAATAAAGTAAGGGCAGTTTCTGCCCTTTATTTGGGGGAGCCCCCTCTAGCTCAGCCATACTACCCTGGTATGGCTGAGCTAGAGGGGTTTACATAAATTAAGTGATAATATAATGATTTTTTTTTTTTAAGTACTTGCTATTCCATATTTTAGTCTAATCTCACGGTATTTTAAGATTTCTATAATTTCTAGCAATTTGTGATAATATAATAACATATGAAATAGGTAAGTGTGGCTATAACAAAGGAATAAAATAAAAATGCAACAAACTCAATGAAACTGGACATAAACAAGTCTGCAACAGTTAAAAGTTTGACATGAGTGAATCTAAAATACTTTTTCTGTACACCTTGTGAATCCAGACATCAGGATAAGGTTCAAAGCATGTGGTAGATTGATGGAGTTGTTGATGAATGAAAAATCAATTCTCTTTATTTTGGAGAGTCAAGGTTGAAGAGACTGAGTATATTTCTGGTAATCTTGGGTTGAATTCACCACTGAAAAAAAAAAAAAAAAAGTTCCAGATGTTAAGAAAGTCGCTCTGGCCAGAGATAAAAGTTAAAAAAAAAAAAAAAAAAAACTGAATCACTTTATATTGCCAGTGAACAGTGACAGGCACTATTTCAATTTTTTGGTACAGTTCATGTCAAAAGCACAGTAGAATGGCTAACATGATGGGCTGAAGTGTGGAAATGAAAGATCGGATTAGTAATGCATGGAGGAAGTAAGGTAGGATACTTCCTACCTTACTTATATGGCAAAATATTTCTGTACAGTGTTTGGGTTATGAATGAGGTCACAGTTCATAAACCAAAATGCTATTAGAATGGTAGATCAAAGCTTTGTGCAGTGGATTGAGAAGAGAAGTTTGAAATCCAGATATACTCCTAAAAATTTAATCTGGTTACCAAAAGGAGAATGTTGAAGGAACAAACAGTAGGTACTAGGTCTTTGAGGGGTTTACATGCAAACCAAAAAATTCAATAAAATCCAGGATGTCATTAATCAGTTGTTGAGCCCTACATAATGAATTGAAAAGGCTGACATTGCCAAAGGTGGCTGGAAAAGCCTGGAAACTGAAATCAGCATAAGAACTGAAGTTCTGGGTGACTTGAAATAAAAGGAAAGGGCATGGCAAAGAGAAACAAGGCCGAGAGGGCTCCTCCTTGGGGTAGGCCTAAGCTATTGTTCCAAATACAGGTTGCAGATTTGTTAGAGAAGATAAGAGTGGTAGTAAAGTAAGTTCTGAACAACATTTGGCTGGGATCCTGAGATGCAGTAATAGTTCTGAAGCAGAGATATCAGAGGACCATCAGCAACTGAATAGAAAGCAGCAGTGATATCAAGGAAGAAACAGTGCAGATTATTCCTTTTTTGGCATGTTGCATAAATCATGGAAATGAGTTGGAGATGCATTTTAGTTGAAAATGCTGTGATGATGCTGAAATTGATGATCTGGAAGCAAAATTTGCCTAGAGAGTGGTTTCAAGAGAATTTTGTTTAAAAGCTGGGGGGGGGGGGCAAATAGAGATAGCCTGAAGTTGTTTGGCTTCTGTGGTTTTGCATGCTTGAGGACAGTAGTAACGCTGTAGCATTTCTAGTCTGAAGGTAAGTGAGAATTTGGTTATAAAGATTTGCCAAAATATCTAGAAAGATAAAGCTACCAAAATATCTAGAAAGATAAAGCTACCCAGGCAGTAGGTGGGTATACCATCCAGTCCAGTTGCAGGGAAGTTTGGAAGGGAATTGATTATCTACTTTAAATTGGAAGATGAATTTGAGATTTTAGACATGTCGCACCATGGAGAGTCATTGAAAATGGGCATTGCATCTGTGGATGAAATAAGAACAGATATATTGTAACATAATGTGGCCAAGCCTCTAATTAGAAGTCTTTAGGGACAGAAGTGAATTTTTGTGAAAAGATTCTTTCTTTTTTGATTTTGAGCATTGATAAATTCAGTCAGGGGTGCATTCTTAGCAGTATTAAACAGGAAAAGCAAGCTGAGAAATCAGCATATGGCCTGATCCTAACCTAATCAAAAGTATCTATCACGATGAAACTAAAAGATTATTAATTATTACTAAAAGATTTTTCATTCCATATTACTTTTCTGTTCAAAATAAGTTTTCCACTCTACATCAGTCATGTTGTGGAGGCACATTATATGATAGCATTGCTTGAACGGAGAAGTACATTACTGTTTATTTAAAACATATGGTATTCCCCAGACTGATTTTGGCACTGTGTGGTGCCTCTTCAGTGGAGCTGCAGGTACATCCACAGAGATTAATGCACTTGGTAGGAAACTTAGTTGGTTCAGTGCTATCTACAAACTGAGGTCTTTGCCCTAAATCGTTGAGCTTTGAAAAAATGTTTGTTAAACTAACTTTTAGTTTTCATTATATTTTTTATATTTAGAGATGTTAAATTTCAGCCCAGAATAACCGAACACGTAGGATAAGCATGGAGAATATGGATTTGCTTAAGCTAACACCAGATGCTAAAGTGGGAAAGGTAAGAATTTTTGAATTCAGAAAAAATATATAATGTAGTGCCAGCTCTTTTGTCCATTGTTTCTTTCTATAGTGGGTATTATTATAATAGTGCCAGTTAGTCTCAAGACTTGTGGACAATGTTTAATCAATTTTCTGTATAAAGTGTGAAAATTAAGAAAACCCCTATCAGATTATCTGCTAGCAACAGCACTCAATTGGAGAGTGCAATATTTTATATTCTTTACATACAGACATGCACATTTTTATTATCTATTCCAGTTCAGATAACTTGGAATATCTGTTAAATTCAAACATGAAGTCATAATTTTGCTCTCATGAGTTTTTGAAAATCCACTGTGAATTTGAAATTATCTCCTCTTTTGCACTGTCAACACTCATGTTGTGTTTCTATAGCAACTCCTTTTAGGTTCAAGATCTACATTTTAGCCTTAATAGAAATATTAATTTAAAACAATATTTGATTATAAGCACAGCCATGATTATGAAAGGAAGCCATATGCTTTTGCCATACTGGTCAAAGGGGAAAAAAATGTAGAAAATAAAATACAAATTATGTGCTTTCCTCCTCACATAGGTAACTATTTGGTTGACCTTTGAATTTCTTCAAACTTTCAGCCTCAACTACTGCAGAGGCAACTTGTTCCAGTAATCAACAACTTGCTGACTAAAAGGAAACTTCTTACGGTCTAGTCTAAACCTCTTTCCCTGTAATTTTACATTATGACCCCTAGTTCTGGAATTCTTTATAATAGTGAAAATTTCACCTTCATTCATTTTACTAACCCCTATCTGAGCCCTATAAACCTCAGTCAGGTTCCCTTTAAGAGACCTGATTGAGGGTATTTAATATTTATTAAATGGTGCCTGGTTGCCAACCTCTGTAGCCCACATATACAGTTGCCCTTTTGCTGATCTCCCCATGCAAGTTGCCCTTCTTTGGATCCTTTCAAGAAGCTCAATGTCTTTTATCAGATGAAGTCTCCATACTTGGACACAGTGTTCCAAATTTGGTCTTGCAATTGCATTATAAGGTAGGATTATTACTTCTCTGTCTCTATAAGATATTGTTCAATACATCATCAATAGGACACCATGGCCTTTTTTGGCTGCCTATTTACATCAATCAGAAAACTTCATATCTGCCCATATCATAACTTCCAGATCCCTTTCTTCCTCTACTGTTTTTAATTTGATCCGAGCAAGTGTATAATTTATTTGGGGGTTGCTGTTTCCCAAGTATAAGGCCTTGCATTTTGCAGCATTAAAACATAACTGCCATTTTTTCCTGACCATTCTTGAAGCCTGTTCAAGTCATCCTGAAAGGGCACTGCTTAGCACTGAGCATTAATGACTGTCTCAATCTTTACATCATCTGCAAATTTTGACATCATGCCCTTTATCCCTTTGTCGATGTTGTATATAAAAATCAGAAATAATGGTGGTCCAAGAAGCAATCCTTGATTTACTCCACCTCTGATGTTACACCAATTTGAAGAATATCGATTAATCACAACCTTCTGCCCCGCAGCCACTCTACAATCCATCTTAGAATCTTTCCAGTAATTCCAACATATTCTAACTTCTCATGAGGAACTAAGTCAAATTCATTTCTAAAATCCAAATAACTATATCAGAATTGTTCCCTACACATCTATGTCATGAGTAACTGTGTTAAAATAGCTTACCAGGTTAGTTAAATGTGATTTTCCCTTAACAAAATCATGTATGTTGTATACCTTTTACAATTCTATTTATATTTAAATATTCCTGGATTGAACTCTTGATTATTATTGCTTCTAAGATTTTTCCTACCACTGAAATCAGACTAATCAGTCTGTAGTTACCAACTTCACTCCTAGAACCACCTTTATATATTTGCGATACATTGGCACTTCTTGCTCAACGTCATTCATACAGCCACTTCTCAGTATAAAGGGTCTTTCATTAGTAAAGACTGATGTATTTAATTCATTTTTAATTTTATTTGTTCGCTAATTTACTAAATCAGCAAACTATTCTTAGTTAGCTAGAATCCTATTTGAATCCAATAATTCACAAAGAAACTTTATAATATATAAAATATTGCACTGCAATCCTTGAATAATACTGTTTAAGTAAAAGTATATATTATTATTTTCTGTGATTGTCATATATGCTAATTATTATGCATTTGTTGAGCATGAAAAAAAAAAAAAAAAACTACCGTCTTACCTCTAAATTTTCTCAGATATATTTCAGAAGTGCTTCAATATCTTGTCAAATGAATTTTTGATTAATAATAAAAGTTTTACCATTAACATTGTATTTTATTACTTTTAATAATGTATCACTGCAAGCAATATTTCATACTCACTCTTGCACTTCTACCTAAACTGTTTCATAATTTGTATTTGTTTGTTATAAAAAAAAAGTTACATTTTAATGTTTAATAGTTAATTTAGTTAACTCCTCCGATCAAGTGAAGTCTGGTGTATGTCTAAACTCACTATGTTACAAAATGTAAAAAAATTTCAACTTTCATAGGTGAATACTTAAGTAATTAGCATTAGTATTAGTAGAGGCATTTGATGCAAGAAAGCAAGCCTATGCAGCATCAGCCAAAAAAAAAAAAAAAAAAAAAAAAAACCCCACTTCCACTTCACCCCTCTGTTCGTTCAAAATACCTGTCCAGCTGAGCCTTAAACTTATTTAGGCTATCAACCTCCACCACAAGGGATGGAAGTCTGTTCCACCAACCAACCACCTGCTGGCTAAAGGCAAATTTCCGCACGTCTATCCTACATCTGTCTTTCCTCAATTTGAATTTATGCCCTCTCAGGTGATTTTTCTGAGCTAGAGGAAGAATCCCATCAGCATTGAGCATGCTTAAACCATTCAAGGCTTTATACACCTCTATCAGATCACCTCGCTGGTGCCTAGTCTCCAGACACTGTAATTTGCAAAACTTAAGCCTTTCTTCGTAAGAGCACCCCTTTGTTCCACTCACTAATCTTGTTGCCCTTCTCTGTACTCGTTCCAGCAGCTCTACATCCTTTTTGAAATGAGGCCTCCAGACCTGTATACAGTACTCTAGGTGTGGCCTGACCATCGCCTTATACAATGGAATAATCACCTCCTTATCCCTGCTGGAAAAATTCCTGTATATCATTGACAATACTCCATGAGCTACTCTTGCAGCCCGTCTGCACTGCTCAGAGAACTTCATATCTGCCTGCACAACCACCCCCAAGTCCCTTTCATTCTCTACCACTGTCAGTGTAGTACCACAGAGTTGATATGTTGCTCTGGGGTTGCTGTTTCCCATGTGTAGTACTTTACATTTGTCAATGTTAAACTTCATTTGCCACCTCTCAGCCCATCTGCTCAACCTTTCCAGATCCTGTTGCAGCAGCATAGTGTCAGTAGTGTCCTTGACAACCCTGCCAACCTTTGTATCGTCTGCAAACTTGGACATTAAGCCCGATATACCATCATCAATATCATTTATAAATCCAGAAAACAATAATGGACCCAACACTGAGCCCTGAGGGACTCCACTAATAACATCAGTCCACGATGAGCAGTGTCCATTGATTACCACTCTCTGTCTTCTCCCCCTCAACCACCCCTTTATCCATAGCAGCAATTTGCCTCCAATGTCACACTGCTCCAATTTGTGTAGCAGTCTTCCATGTGCAACAGTATCAAAAGCCTTTCTAAGATCCAAATATATAATATCAAAGTTATTCCCTGCATCCAGTTCTTTTGTGACTGCATCATAGTATCCAATCAAGTTGGTCAGGCAAGACTTCCCCTTAACAAAACCATGCTGTGTCTGAGCTATAACTGAAGTCTTGTCTAAATGATCCTGCAGTGCTTCTTTAACCAGTGCCTCCATTAATTTTCCTGGAACAGAAGTTAAGCTCACAGGTCTATAATTACTTGTGTCAGCCTTTGATCCTCCTTTGTGAATTGGGGTCACATTTGCACATTTCCAGTCTATGGGTACCTCCCCTGAGTCCAAGGAAGCTCTCATAATTATGGCTAAGGGTTTGCTTACTTCCTTTGCTGCCTCCTTTAATATAACTGGATAGATCCCATCCACCCCGGGTGCCTTTCTTGTGTTTATCTTCAACAGTTTCTCCTCCACTTTACTCCCAGTTATTTCAAGATTCTGTAGCTTACTGCTAGAATTGAATACACCTCTGGCATTCTCCTCGCTGAATAACTCCTCATGTGTGAATGTCGATGCAAAATATTCATTTAGTTTGTTAGCTACCTGAGCAGGATCATCAACACTTGACCTATCAATATCAAGTGGACCAATCTGATTCATCCCCTTCCTTCTAGAGTTTACATAAGTAAAGAACTCTTTGCTGTTTTTCTTTGCATCCCTTGCCAAGGATTTCTCGTAATCTGCCTTCCCCTGCCTAACCTCCTTTGTAACTTGGTTGCATATCAACTTGTATCTATCATAGGCTTCTGTGTCATGTGTTAATTTGTATGTATCCCATGCATTTTTCTTCTCTGCCATATGCCTCATTAGTTCATCTGACATCCATTTTGGCCTAAACCTTGAACAATATTTCTTAGTTGGTATGTAAAGCCTAGTAGCTTCCAAGATAAGTTCTTTGAATGCTTCCCATTTTGAATTTGCTGTTGGTAACATCATCAGTTGGTCCCACTGTATAGAATTTAAATACTGTCTCAGTCCATCGTAGTCGCCTTTACGGAAGCAATAACCCTTCCCTTTACCCCTAATGGTAGTTACCTCTTTGAGTAAATCCCACTTCAGCACACTGTGATCACTGCCACCTAGTGGTTCATTTATCTGCAGATTCTTAATGCATGAAGAATCACTGCTGATAATCAAATCAAGAGTATTACTCCCTCTAGTTGCCTCCCTAACATGCTGATGTAGAAAACAATCATCCAATAAATCCACAAAAGCCCTGCTAGTGTGTGAGTAACCAGCCCCCAAATTCCAGTCAATATCTGGGAAATTAAAATCTCCCATTATAAGACACTCTGATTTACTGGCCCACTCTATTTCCCTGTACAGTTCCTTATTATACTCATCAGAGTCATTAGGCCTATGGCACACTCCTACTCTCAATTTTGATCTCCCAATGTTTATGTCACACCAAACTGACTCCACACTGCACTGTCCAGCAATGTCGACTGGCTTCACTTCCTTGGTTTTTATGTGTTTCTTAACTAATAGCATAACCCCTCCCCCCTTCCTTTCCTGTCTATCCTTTCTGTAGACATTGTACTCCCCAAATTGCAGTTCTGCATCCCTTATATCTGTGTGACACCACGTCTCTGATATCCCAACAATATCTGCCTTTGATGTTTTGAGCAATACCTCAAATTCATCAAATTTATTCACTAAACTCCTAGCATTGGTGTACACGCAAGTATACCTGCACCTGTTTCTATTCTTAGCTACCCTAACACAACCCATGTGTTTACTTGTACCACAATGGCTCCCAGCAGTCTCTGAAATACCATGCATCTTGTTTTTCAGGCTTCTGCTCATTCTAATAGAAGCAGTGCAAGAATCTCTTTCACCTCTGCCAGTGGCTACTGTCAATCTATTGGTCTTTGTCTCCCCCCAAGCTAGCAGTTTTCCGACCCACCTAACACTGCCTCGATAGCAACAGCAAATATTCTTGCACCCTTTCTATTTAAGTGTATCCCATCCCTGTAGAAGCAATCTCTCCTGTTAACAAGTACAGTCCAGCCTGAAAAAAATTCTACCCCTTGAGCCTTGCACAATCTTTCCAGGGCCGAATTGATCGACAAGGCTCTCATCATATACTCCCTCCTATCGTGTCTGGGCAGAATTGCAGACACTTTCAAATTGAACCCTAATTCTCGGCTTTTGTTCAACAGTGACCTGTACTTGTTAAGTAATTCTGCCGGTCTCCTACTCTTAATATTATTAGTGCCAACGTGTACAACTATATCACCTTTTGTGCCCTTAAAAGATGATATTCACTCTACAACGTCATCAACCTTTGCCCCTGGCAGACATACCCTGGTCCTGTTCCATTGTAATTAAAAATCAAGTGAATATTCAGGTAAACAAGTGAAACTTGGCAAAGAAATTTTTAGTATTTTGCAAATAAATTTTTAGTTTCCTGTATCCTAAGTCAGAAACATTACAAAAGCATGATCACTTAATTAAAACCAACCTGAAGACAATGTTTTGGATTCTCTTCAACTTTGAGGTTTACTTTGCACTCTCTTAGTGCTTTATGAATTATTCATAATCTCATTCCCAGTGGTAGATTGATTTGGACTTCCAAAGCAGATCCAAAACATTATCTTAAGGAAGATTTATTTAGTTAATTTAACAATAACTTTATTATGATTTTGTACCATTTCCCACTTAGGACACACATTTAAAAATTTCTGCTCAAAATATGTGGAATTAAATTGTGTATTGTTTTTTTTTTTTTTTTTTTTTTTTCCCCTTGTATATTTTATATCTCTGGTGTAATGTTTTTTGCTCAAAACTTTCATAAATTGTACTTGATCATGTGTATTAAATAAATTACACACATATATTTAACTCATTTATCCATGCAGTGTATTATGCAGTTTGTTATTAAACTGGTTAAAACAGAGATCTACTGCTGCATTAATAATACTCAAGTAGCCATTCTGCAAAACTCTTATAATTCAGCCAAAAGTAATCATACATTTTTCAATTACATAATTTCATAATTAAAATTAATTTAATTCAGTAAACTCACTTGTTAAGTCCATTCAAGTGATTGCCATTGTGTACACAACTAGAAGCATAAGATTGTGAATAACATTTATGATAGACTAATAATGTATTAAGTTTATTAATGGTGTATTGTTAAGAGAAAATTCTTTCTTGATTTCAGTAAGTTTGGACAGTTTAAGGTTCAGCTATGTAATACAGGAGTGTTGAGAGCTAATGCAGACCCTGGTGAAAAGTGCACAACACCCCTCTTGTGTGCATTTATGTATTTGTGTGTATCCACATGTAGATGTGGATGGGTTAAAGATGGGTTAAATGGCAGCAAGTTAATTCTAATAACATAAAAAAAAAAATGATTAAAAACATTTTTGTTCTTTGCTTTTTAGGATTTTTGATTATTAATAGTGAGTTTACTGAATTATTTAAAAATATTAAGATTTAATATTAAAAAATTAAATATTAAGGTCTCAGCCACCATTTGAAGATCTGCTGGCCAAGGTGCTGTTGATTCCCCCCCCCCCAGGCCTAGTGTAAGGACAAACCATTTCTTCCCTCAACACACATCGCCGCTACCACCACCATTCACTGTCTAGTCACTATTCCAACATGATGCCAGGTCACGGAATAAGTCTTTTCTGTTTTCTTCTTATATTCTCTATCGCTTTCCAGTCTTGGTCTTCTGCTTACTATTCTTTAAAAACTTTTTCTGGAAAGTTCCATCTGTTTTCTATTCATCCAGGTCAGATTATAATTCAAACAAACTATTCATATTATGGTAAAATACTGATTAATAAAATTGTCTCTCTTTTCCTTGTAGGAAGATAAGAGTTCAGTTTACTGCTTTTAATTATATTACTAAAAACTTTTTTCAACTCTCAGAGTTGAATATGTTAGCCATATAACAAATAACATTTAAATAACAAATAACTTATGAGCTTAGCTGTTTTATAGAGCTTCTTAATGTAATCGACCATTATGTAATCGACTTAATAATGGTAATAAGAGCTTAATTGATAGTACTTACCTCAGTTGATCTGCTTAGTTACATGGTATTGAAGTGTAAATGAAGTTTAAAATAAATAAAGACGAAATTGTTAATTGATTAGTTCTGAAGCTATTAACCACAAAAACTTCCAATAAATGTGCTTATTACCATAATAGCTTCAGAACTAATCAAGCCGGCACCGAACTTACACAACACGTGCACTCTCACAACCACCATCCCCTAATCAATTCTGCTATCACAATTATTAAACTAGGATCTAGTTACAAAATCTTCCAACACAAGGCGTTTGTCATAGAATGGTGTCGCCATAACACTAAATTTAGCATTCTAAACACGAAATTTCCAACCAACCTTTCACTGATATAGAACCTTACACACGTAAAGTTCCCGCACGTCTCGAAATGCATTATTGGAACATAGGAATTCTTTAAATACATAATTCCTTTTCTCCTATCATTGCCAACCGAAGAATTTTTTTTCACAAAAGTTGCTCGTTGTGACTATTGGCTTCACCTTGTTCTCATATTAATATTTTATAAATGACAACCAGGGATGAGGAGTGCACGTCTTCCTTGAGCAAATTTTAATTACAGGTTTTTAACAATTCTGTCTTTATTTATTTTAAACTTCATTTCCGCTTCAATACCATGTAACTGAGCAGATCAGTTGAGGTGAGTACCGTCAATTAAGCTCTTATTGCTATTATTATTATAACTTATGAGCTTATCAGCTTACAAATCAATGCCATTTTCTATGTTCTCTCTCATATGTAGGGTCAAACTTAATATTGACTAAAGTTCAAGTAATTGCTCAGGACAAATAGCAAACTTTTGTGTTATTTGGGGATGTTATCCTCAGACAACAGTTATAATATCCTCATGTTGCATAAGTATATTATACATGCAACTTACATAATTGTAAGTTGGTTACTTTAAACTGGTTACTTTAAAATTGCCATTCACTGATCAAACTGTGAAAAAACAATAAATTTCAAGGTGACAGATTATAATATTCAAATAAAATATACTATATATATTAAATTTAATTAAAAATTGCAGTGCCTCTGTAGCCAGGTGGGCAGGAGCAGCAGTGCGTAGCACACACCCTGTGCCCACCAAATACGGAGGATGCGGAAAGGTAAGGGAATGACCACCGCATATCCCGGAGCAATATGGCCTTAGTTGCTAATGCTCCTAAAAACCAAAAATCAAGCAAATTCCCCCCCATACAAACTATAGTTTCTATGGCAACAATGCAGCCACTGGTGATGTCACACTATTTCCTGTCTAATGCTCCAAAAAACAAACAATAACAATTAAAAACTTTTTTTTTTTAATATTTTGAATTAAAAAAGTGAATTTCCTTTGGCTTGATGCTTTATAACCTCAGATGCTGATGCACCTTAAAACCCTTACAAAAAAGCACTAAAATTTCCAATGTATAAATAGCATAATATAATAGAAGCATTAAAATTCATGTCATAATGTTTTAAATATGGTAGTGTTTGACAGTCTCTATCAATGCAAATTACTTGGGTTTAGGTTATGTGTGGAATAACTCAAAAAAAAAAAAAAAAAAAAAAAAAAGCAGTTTTCTGAGCATGTGAGTCAGTGTGCTACTTGCATTATCAATTCCCTCATTTTCCAAATATTGAATGTCACTCTACAACAAGGCTTCAAAGATGCAGTGGTTATATTAATTTTATTCATTGTGAATATGGAAAACTTAGCACCAGCATCATCATGCTGGTCACTTTCAGCATCTAGGATGCTAGTCTTAGTGTTTCATCCTACAATTTATAGTTTGGTGCATACAGGTGACCCCCGCTTAACGCTGATAGTTCGTTCTGGGAAAACAGAGCGCTAAGTGAATCCGTGCTAAGCGAGCACCATATTCCCATAAGGTAACATATGTATTTGTGAGTTGCGGTCTATTCCATAGGATATTTTCTAATCAATAATAAATGGTAGTGAAAATATGCACCAATGTCGATTAAAAAATATTTAATATTCAAAATTTTGTACATATAAAATATTCTACATTATATACACATATAATTATGAGATAATTAACTAACGAAAATCATGAATTTATTAATTCAATGGCTCTCGAGTTTTCGTATCTTTGGACTGAAAAATGTGTCAATTTTGGGTTGTGCTTTGGCCCTCTTCCTCTCATTGTACAACATCATGTAGGGATTCATTTCTTTCTTCAAATTTCTTATTACCTTGGCACTTCGTTCCATGTCAGGGTCGTTCTCCCGGAAATAATCACACATTTTTTCAAAGTGTTCAAAAGCTTCACTAAGTCCTTTTGCAGTCAGCAACTTCATCGGTTTTTCATCTATAGTATCTTGATCATCATCTCCCTCAATAGCAAGCTCTTGTTCTTTTATAATTTCCATTAGTTCTTCATTAGAGAGGCCATCTCTGTCGTTGTCGATCATCTCTTGTACAATGTCTTCGTGTAATCCTGCTTCTTTTCTGAGCTCAACAATTTGTGTTTTAACATTTTCAACGGAATAATCAGGTTCCTGGGAATGCTTTATGCAATTTTTCCAAACTTTCCTCCACACTCCATTCATGGTTTTCTGAGTCACTTCATCCCAGGCACTTGAAATGTTGTAGATGGCGGTTTTAATGTTATAGGATTTCCAAAACTCCTTTAAGCTCGGTACATTTTCAGTGTTGATGGCTTTAATAGCTTGGGAAAAGGTGTTCCTTATGTAGTACGCTTTAAATGTTGCAATTACTCCTTGGTCCATTGGTTGGATCAGAGACGTAGTGTTTGGAGGCATGTAAAAAACTTTTATGTGATTGTTCAAGTCTTCTAAGCTCTCTTTGCTTGGGTGTCCTGGCACATTGTCCATGATTAGAATAGCTTTATAACCAATGTTATTTTTTGCACAATATTTTTCCACTGCAGGACAGAAGAATTCAGCATACCAATCAATGAAAAGCGGCCTGGTTACCCAAGCTTTTTTATTAGCCTTCCAGATTACAGGTAGGTTTGATTTAGTTAAACCTTTAAGAGCCCTTGGATTTTCGGAATGGTAAACTAAAAGGGGTTTTAATTTAAAATCCCCCGCAGCGTTACCACCCAACAACAAAGTTAACCGATCCTTCGCCGCTTTGAAGCCTGGCATGTTTTTTTCTTCTTTCGATATGAAACTTCTTTTAGGCATTCGTTTCCAAAAAAGACCTGTTTCATCTATATTAAAAACTTGTTGAGCAGTATATCATCCCTCTTCAATAATTTTAACAAATTCTTTTTTGAAAGTTTCGGCTCCTTGTTGATCTGCACTTGCAGCTTCTCCCTGTATTGCTACATTGTGCAGGTTATAGCGCTTTCTAAATCTATCAAACTAACCCTTACTAGCGTTAAATGGTTCCCCATTTTTTTTTTCGGGGTGAGGTTCCTTTAAATCTTCATATAGGCTCTTCGCTTTTTCTTTAATAATAATTGAACTTAACGGAATTCTACGTTGAATGTTGTCTTCAATAAAATTATGTAGAAGTTTCTCCATTTCAATCATAATAGCCGGCCTAGCCCTGGTCAATTTAGTTGCCTGCAAGGGAACAGCTGTTTTTCCAGCGCCTAAAATTGATTCTTTATTTTTTATGATTGTTCTTACAGTTGAACCTGCCAGTCCTAAATTATTGCACACATCCACTTGTCTTTGACTGGAATCAATTCTCTTCAAAACGTCTAATTTAATTTTCAAACTCAATGTTTTTCTTACCTTTCCAATCTTTGCACCATGTCCAGACATTGTTGCTTTTTCATTCTTATCTGCCATAACTCTCTGCAAATGTAACTGCGTTGCACTGATTGTGATACGATGTTCAAGTACAGTAAACTGTCTGTATGTCTAACACTGTATGCACTGAATGATATCTAGAATTCCTCTGGCAAGTGAGCTGAAGACGGTGACAAATGTTTTATTTATCTGAAAAGTTCGATTTTACCGTGCAGTAAAATCAAATGGTTGTTTATTTATTTATTTTTTTTTTTTTTATGAAAACCCCAAACACGAAAGGTATCAAAACCTATAGTACATAGTACCGTGCATGGGTTGAAGGAGAAGTATGGGGGGAGGGGGATGTCGGAAACTTTGCTCTAGAGACTAAACATGGGTTTCACCACTTCAAGCCTCCAATAAGCAAAGTGGTGGTATTTCACCGGTTGATGAAAGTCATCTATTTTTATTGCAGGAGAAGTACTGTAAATCAATTATGGTGTAACTCATGGAGAATGTTTATGGAATTTCCAAAACAGTAAAACAAACAAATTTTATGTACTTCAGGTGACCACAAGGTCAGAGGAGTTCAGAAGACAAGAGAATACTGTACAAGAAAACGTGTGAAAAACATTTCACAAGTTATAGTTCCCACAGTAAAACAAAAGAAGAGATAGGGAGTAAATCTATTTTTAGTATCTTTCTTTTACAGGTCAGAACAGAAAATGCAGACTTCGTAACAACATATGACACTGGATGGTAAATTTTTTCAACTTGTGTACTAAAAAAGAATTTCTCCCTCGAAACTATCCACACCAAGAAAATAAGAGCATATTGAAAGTTTCAATTTTGTACATAGAGTAGAAATCATAAAAATAATTACTGTAGTTAATTTCATGGTGGCTATTTTCTCCTTTTGCCAAAAAAAAAAAAAAAAAAAAAAGGCTCAAAACAGACTGGACTGAAGACGGATTTGCCAAAAATTCAATATGTATGCTAGTAAAATAGCGTTACAGTGAGTTTTGACAGCGCTATAGTCAGATATGGGTTATAATGTAAGAACAGCGTTATAGCGAATCAGCATAAAGCGAACCGCATTATAACGGGGGCCTGCTGTATTATGTAAGTGCAGTGCATGCAGAAGAGTTAATATGTAAAGTAAATAAATTTTTTCTGCAGTTACTTCAGGTTTTGAATTTTTTAACTTGGATTTGAGTTTCATATCAGTATGCTAATTTATTTATTTGTGGATCTTCTAATATCATGTTTCCTTCATAAATAGACTTCAGCTGAAGCAGAATTGGATGGTAAAGATCCCCTTACAACTGTAACCGAAACATCTTCAAATAACTCCCCATGCATTGCTGAAGATAGAATGCTGAACCTTTCCCAAGTTGTCAACTCTACAACACACAATGGAAAGAATAATATCAAAAAGGAACAAGTAAGTTCTGATCATGCAGTCATGTTTTATAGAATGCTTGAATGAGTAATTAACATTTTGATATGGTTGACATGATGCGATTAGCTCAGAATTACAGTTATGGGTAGCTGGGAGCATCCACTTTTTCAGTCATCTTCCACTTCATTCCCCTACGATATTGATTGACTAATACTGTTATGGCCTTTTTTTTTTTCTGTAATGCATGTGTTCACAGCCAGATTTACATGTCGTATGGATGAGGAAACTGTGCTTCCTCCTGAGATCAGTCACCTATAGCCCTGATTGAAGAGGTCTAAAGAATTGCTCCAGTTGTAGATGGGAGCCAAATCCAGACTTCTCCAAACAAATAACAGGCTGTGATGCATGGTGCTGACTAAACTGCCACAGTAGACTCTAAGTGGTTATCAAGTATAATTTTAGTGTTATTATAAATATGTAAATTGAGAGGTTCCTTGTAGGTGTTTGGTGGGCTGCAAAAGTAACTGCCATGAGCAGCTATGGTCTGTCTGGGTTCTCCTTAGATAGCAGATAATTTAAACTGGAATTGAGATCATGCACAATCTGTTGAGAGACCAATAAGTTTTGCGATACGCTTTAATGGTGGTTTCTCAAAAGGCTGTTGCATTTGGGAGGGGAAAAATGTATTAGCCTTTTGGGTTTTTTTTGTTTTTTTTTTAAATATATGTACATTTAAAGTAGTGCTTCTTATAGTCATTCTGGTAAAG
Organism: Mastigoproctus giganteus; assembly: GCF_048544385.1. Classification (NCBI taxonomy): domain Eukaryota; kingdom Metazoa; phylum Arthropoda; class Arachnida; order Uropygi; family Thelyphonidae; genus Mastigoproctus; species Mastigoproctus giganteus. Next base: position 122,514,708 of record NC_143576.1, on the reverse strand, counting down.
GAAATTTGTTCTCTTAAATATTAAGATTGCAATATTTCTTATGACATTTAAAATTCTGACTGCCAAATAAAGATGCAGTAGTTTCATTATATCCTGCTAGAATCTGCTTAGAAGTATAGTTTACAGATGCCTTATTCACTCCCTTTTTATAAAGATAATTTTAAAATGTGGCCTGTTTCATGGATTTCAATTTGAGATTTCTTAGGTTTTCCTTTTATTACATTTTTAGAGGGTTTTTTATTTTATTTTTTTAATTATTATTATTTTTTTAATTCATTGATAAAAGATGGCTACAGAATAGATGTGTGAAAATTCTCTTTCAGCTAGAGAGTAACTTTTGGTACAAATACCATCTGGTGTTGTGGAAGTGGGTAGTTTTGAATAAATATAAGGAAGAATTAGACATATTATTAGATGGGATCGAAAAAGGAGGGTAGTGTTGTTGTGTGTGTTTGTTTGTGGTGTATAAGCTTGCTTCTTTGCATCATTTGCCAGTACTACTACTACTAATAATAATAATAAGTTCTTCTGTTTACTAAAATTAGGGACACCATGTGAAATTAAACCAGGATAATGTTTTCTGTTATATTCAACTTCCTGATACACTATACAGACTCTTTTCTGGATTTTTAAGTATTTTCTGTTCAGCCCATAAAGGTTATTAATATCTCAGAGATAACTCATGCTAGTTTTATAGGTGCATGTACTAGTTCATGATTGATGAGGGGGATGCAATGGTATCCCTTCCTTATGAATTTTAGGCAGACAGTAGAATTGCACCAGGTGTCATTCTGTAGCATGCATTTTCTATTATGCTCTTTCCTCAGTCTTCTCTTCATTAAATCACTTTTTTTTTTAAGAGATCATTGATTTTCATTTACATGCTGGCCAGGGCATATTTGCAGATAAAGTTGTGTGTTAGTATTTTGAAATATTTCTAATGTTTTGTTATCATTATAGGTTCAAAATTTTCTATGCAGAATATTCCTTTGAATTGAAGAAAGTGCCAGTGTATTGCAGTCCATAGTGGCAGTTCTAAGAGTGAAATGGACATCTACAGGCCAGTCACTCTGACTTGATTCTGTGGTAAGAGAAGTCATGGAGATGATGATTAACAATGCACCACAGAGAGACCCAGATAGAAATGATATTCTCAAGGATATACAGCAGTTTTGTAAAGGGGAAAAACAAGAATTGGATGTCAACTAGTTTTGACATTGTTCACTTGTATTTTAGCAAACTATTTGATTCAGTCGTGTGTGTGTGCATGTGCACGTGTGCATGTATTTATCATATAAATTGAAATACATTGGGGATCATAGCCAAGATGTTTAAATGTATTACAGATTGGCTGCAGGATAAGGCAGAGGATTGTGACAATGGCTATTGTTAGAAGTGGGTCCCTCCGCTACTACTGAACCTCTTTATTTGATTTTCTTAAATAACATTGATGAAGGAACAATGTGCTATCAAAATTGCAGGTGTGACAGTTGCAGTTAGGAGGGTAGTATGATCAATACCAGGCTCCATTCCTTCACAATGACCTAGATAGGCTTCTGTGATGGTTGGATAAGTAACAACAGCTTTCTTTTAATTTTGTAGAATGAGAGATTTTGTCCTTGGGGTATAACAAAATAGCTTGTACAGTAGGGATTGTTGCATACAAACAGTGGACAAGGATAAAGATTTACATGCTATGTTCCAGGTAGACATGAAGCTCTCTGTGCAGTGAAGACACCAAGCAATGAGGACTTGTAGTGTCGTATCAGTGGTTTATAAAACATTTGCTTATAAAGATTGGAAGAAATTGTGAGATTCAAAGAGTACTCACATGAGGTTTGATTATATGAGCTAGAGAACTCAGTACCTTAGAGTGTAATTTATTGAGCTCTATAAGGTTTTGAGAGGGGATAGCAAAATGAGTAAAAGTGAAATTTTCATGGTTATAAATGATGCTAAACCAAGGGCCATAAATTCAAATTAAGGATGAGGGATTGTAGACCGGGTTGTAGCAAGTTTTCTTTTAGCCAACAGTGTGTTAAATAAGCTGCCTCCATGGGTAGTTGAGACTGACTGCTTGGGGTAAATTTAAAGGTTAGCTGAATGTGAGGAAACACATAGGTTTCCCCTCAATTGGCAAGTGCTGCAAAAGCTGTCAACATCCTTGCTATTATTAATAAATAGGAGATTGTTTATCTAAAATTCCAAACAACAAGATTTAAATAATGATATAATTGACATCCAATATCAGTTTTAGGTTTGAAAGCCACCACTACCTCTCATTTAGCTTGCTAACTGTGTTTGTGTTGACTGTAGGTGTTTCATTATTTATTTACATATATATATAAATTTCTTCTCATTCCTGTATAATGGAAATTAAAAAGATGATGCATCTAAAACATCTGTAAGTTAAATCAAACAGCAGTAAAGCCTGAAAGAAAAAAAAATGTGCTTACTGCCCATCAAGAAGTGAAGGTTTTAAGGAAGTTAGATCATGAAATAAGCTTGTCTCAACTTAACCAAGAGTTTTGTTAGACAAACAACAATATACAATATGAAAGCCCAGAAAAGGAAAAAATCTTAATTTTTCCCCCCCTTCTGAAAATGACCAGTAATTAGGCAGTGTCCAGAGGAAAACATTACGCATAAGTCTTTAGCATACTGTTGTCTGTGTGGCCCCACCAGCAAGTGAAATAAGTTATTTTATCTGGACCTGTATTGATGATGAAAAAAAAGCCTACCATGATATAATGAATTCTGGCATTGTCTCCTGTGGCATTCTTTAGTATGCCACAGGAGATATTGCCAGAATAAACTTATGATGATGAAATTTCAGCACATCAGTTGTGATGGAAGCAGGGGTTGAGAGAGATATTAATCTGTGCTAACACCCACAAGCAGTGATACAAAAATCTTGTTACTTCATGATCCACTATCAGATGTCATCTATGACATAAGAATTAACAATTAAAATTAGATTTAAAATTAATTAAAACACTTTCCTCCATGTTTTAAAAGCAACAATTTGTTTATTTACTTTTGTAATGTTGAGAAACCCTACATCCAGAACATTCATTATAATAAACTAGTTGCTTTAAGCAAAATCCCATTACAACTTCAGGGATGTACAAATTTAATTTTACTGAAATTTTGTTTTAATGAATATTGCTGAAAATTATTTCAAATGAACCATTATTTGTTCAAATAAATTCTGCTATGCTTTACTGTACATTTGTAATAAGTAAAAATTGTAATTTATGCTTTATTTTACTTAAAGTAAATTTTAAAATCAAAAATAAAATGATGAAATACCTGTACTATAACATCAAAAATATTTTGTTCAGAGTATTATTGAAAGCATATTTTATAAGATATATAACATGTTCAGAAATACAGTGCAGTAAATAAAATTTGTTACTTTTCACGTATTAATACATCAGTTTTTGCTTAAACGTTTAAACTTTCCCCCCTCCCTCATTAATATGGGAATTTAGTGCAATTGAAAATATGAGTACAGCTATCATCAAATTGAATTTGATTATGAATTCTGATACTTACCTCCCCCCACATTAAGTGAACTGTTTACATAAATATATGTGGAAGAACTTCAAATCAGGAATAAACAAGGCCTAGTTTGTTACTGCTCCCAATTTGCTTTTTGTATATCTTCTTTGATTTAAGCATATTTTAAAAGTTTAGTCAACAGAAAAAGTAATGGCAGGTGCTGATTCTTAATCACACACCATCTTTCATGTGGTGGTTTTTTTTTTTTTTTTTGTGTGAAATGTTTTTGGAGTGCTAAACTAGTTGTGCATGCCACAAGGATACATATGATTTGTTCAAAAATGTGAAAAATGTACAGTATGTAATATTAAATCCTTTTTGTTGAGGAAACAAAAATTATAGATTACAAATTTTTTTTTTTTTTGCCAGAACTATTTTGTTCAAACAAGAATTAAGGCATTAATAATAAGGTAAGTTGGCTGGGACCCACAAATATTTTTGTTATAGTGAAAATTTTATTAAAACTGCATTTTACTATATAAAGGTAGCATTTTCATGTCCCAAAGAACTGAGAAATAAACCTAGGGATGCCTGAAATGTGGATTCAACAGAATTTATATAGGACAGTCTTACAGAAAGTTTTCGAAAAGGGTGAATGAGCACCACTCCAAGGATATTTAATTATACAGGTTGAGAAATCAGAATGAGTCTTGCATTCTCTTGAATATGTGCTGGAATGGGATTGGAATTCTGCCACAGTTTTATCTAAGATTTTTCCTGTTATCAGAGAACCTGAAAACAAAATAAATAAATAAATGAATGAAATTCTGTTTATACTCCTGGATAACCACATAAATTTAGGAGTTCACAAGCTAGAGAGTGAAAGAAATCATGTTTAATAGTTATACAGATTTGAATCTCAGGCACTCAGAGCATGTACACTTCTCTACCCTTGTGTCTGGCCATTTGACTATGATGGCCACCTTCAAGAAATTCTTCTTATTAAATGTTATAGATTTATAAGATATATAACCATCATCAGAAGAAACAAGGGATTTGCTTTAATGAATATCTTATCCTCTTCAAAGAGGATAAGATATCATATATATCTTAAGATAATATGATAAGATAAGATAGATAAGATAGATAAGATAAGATATTCATTATCCTCTCTATCTCTCATATCTTATCCTCTCTATATTTTTACATGTCTTCATGAATGAATGGTTATTAGTTGATTTTTTTTGTGCAAGTACTGTACTGACATTTCTAATATATCCTTTGTATTTATGTCATAAGATTATTCATATCATTTACTGTATTAATTAATTTGATTTCCTAAAATCATTGTGCTTGATAATACTCTATTTTTGTCAATTATAGATAAACACAAATGCTATTGCTTGAATTTTTCTTCTTTATAGTAGATGGGAATGAATTCTTTTTTCTCTGTACCTATACTAAACAAGTAAAGTGTCATTTACCAACAGGTTCTTTTCACACTTTAAGCACAGCTCTTAGGCTGCTGCTGTAGCCTAAGAGCTGTGCTTAATTCTTTGCTAAATCCTAGTGCCCATAATTTTTATTTAGAACATCAAATTCAGCTGATATATCTTCTCTGAAGCTTAAACTTTACCTTCTAATTCATTATACTTGCTTTGGTAACAGATTCTGTGCTGGAATTGTCAAAGTTCTGAGGTTGAAAACAGGAAGATTAGCTGATAGCAGATTTGGATATGATATTTCAGCTTTGTTCTTGGTGCTGCATCCTGTAATATTGCACTTTCAAAAATAGAAATCTATTGTATACTCTCTGGGTTCATGCATACACCAGAGGCATGCCAAATGCAAGGAATATTCATCTTCCATTAACCAAATTTCACAGTTCAAACACTCCCATGGTAGATGTATTATGGGGCTCATGATTTTTCTTGGTCATCAGTTCCACACCAAAATAAGCATTATGTGGTTTAATTTAAAAGGCAGTAATTCTTTGTCTTTGATTTCATGGTGCATTATGGCCTTGCTGCTCTTGCGCCGTAAAGCCCATAAACAAACAAACTTTGATTTCATGGTTTAAAATTCATCAACAATGAACATTTATCTATAAAAATGTTACATGAATAATAATAATAACACATTAATGATAAATTAACAATTGAAACATCTGTAACATTTCTTTCATTACTAGAAAATGCCATTCATGACATCTTCTATATATTAATTTGTGCACTACTGCAAAATTGTAATATCATACAGTATTTTGAAGCACAAAAATTGACAGTAATTTTTGATAATCCTATCAGGTAGAAAAATAAAACTGCTCATAGTGTTCATTTAGAAATTTAGTTCTTTCTTTCTTTCTATATCATTCTTGACATGTGCAAATTATTTCTTATACTGTTATTATTTGACTTGCATTCTTTATTACTTGACATACTACCCATCACACTACCCTTTTTCCAAGGTTGCTGTATATAGGTATGCTATCCATAACATATACAACACTTCTTTTTTTTTTTTTTTTATATAGGAACCTCTATCAGCCAATTGTGTTAGTCTTCTAGCTTTATATTATGTAGGCTATCTTTAATGTCATTTGGTACAGTTGTAAGCTAACATAACATGAACAGTTACATGGGCATAAAAATCAAAGGTTTTCATATCAGATATTCATTACAAACATGTTTTTTATAGATTATGAAATTTTTGATGAGAAAAGGATTTCAGAATTCAGTTCTATACAATGAATGTGTGCAAAGTAATAATTACATAATTTTTTGTATATCTACAAATTATCACCTTTATAATTTGTTAGGGCTATGAAAACTCAATGGATGAAGAATCCTTTTTTGAACTCTTAAGCCGGTTTCAGAGTAAACGAATGGATGATCAGAGGTGCTCTTTGGTGCTATTAGAAAACAAAGAAAATAGCCAGTTGTTAGGAAATTGCCCAGCTACTAGTACTTCGGCCCAGCAAGTGCTCAAGGTTGAGGAGAAAGGTATATGTTTAACAAAATTACTTAGAACTCAACTTTGAAAAGTACAGTCTTTTAGGAATATAAGCCCTGTAATTGTAGTAATAATAATAATAATAAAAAAAAAAAAGCTTAAGATTTAAACACCATTGACAAATAAGTTTTATTTCATTAAACTACAGATTTGAGGTTGTCCTTGAGGTTGTCACAGACATTCTCTCAGATAGGCCAGACAAGCTGTACTTGCTACCTGGGAGTCTAAAACACTGATGGAACTGATATTCGGGTGACACTCAAGTCAAGTGGACCCAATTTCGGCGAAGTCCGGACGGTCTGTGACAGCCAAATCCTCTGCTTGCACTTTCACGATGGTGGGACTGTTAGTAATCCTGGGTATAACCTCCATGCACAAGTACATGGTGGGTGACCACCCAGGTGTGAACCAATGTAAGCAGGGGTCGAGGTGTGGTGCCCACACCACATGGAGGAATGCCGCCCCTCTATGTTACCAGGCAGTACTAGGTGGTAGATGACTCTCATCAACCGGTGAAATACCACCACTTTGCTTATTGGAGGCTTGAAGTGGTGGAACCCATGTTTAGTCTCTAGAGCTAAGTTCCGGTCAACCCTTCCCTATCTCTTCCATCATGCAGTATGATTGATGACTTTTGAGGTTATGATGAACGTCATGGCGAGATCCAATATTCCTTACATTTTGAGGGTACAGCTCTAAAACGGTGTTCGCAGGCTGGCCGCTAGTTAGTACACCGGACCGAACCTATTGATAACTCTCTAGGAAGCTTCCCAATCAGCTAGTGTATAATCTTGCTACCTCTATTCTGCCAGATAGTGGCTGGAGGGAGTCCGAGTAGTGTGCATGCGGGGAGCATTGTCAAGGCCACGTTATGTCAAGGATCTGGGTATATTCTTACCACATGTATGCCATATCCAAAAATTTCATTACTTCATACAGCATGTCCCACCTACTTGTTCTTACTATTGAATACACCATGAATTGTCAAACTAATACAGCAAGCTTATCTGCGAAAAGATCTAAACCTCCCAAGGACTTCCTAATTCATTTCACAAATATACGTGGTCTCAATTCTAATCTCAACGATGTCCATTTCCACTTGCAGTCTGCCAAACCCCATGTACTTTTTCTGACAGAATCTCAGTTATCGGTTGATTCATCTACTGCTCATCACAGATGCCCAAATTATTCGCTGTATGATTCCTTTAGCCTCAAAGGTGGTACTTGTGCATATGTCCGTTCTGATATTCCCTGTCAGAGACTTGGCAATTTGGAATCTCCTCTCTTTGATCTTCTCGGGCTTGAAATCTCTCTACCTCAATCTCTTTGATCTTCTCTGGCTTAAAATCTCTCTACATCATTGTGTCAAATTCATCTGTTGTCTCTACCGTTCTCCCAACTCCACTAATCACTTGGAGCTCTTTGACTTCCTCTCTTTGCAACTTGACTTTCTCCAGTCCAACTTTCCTAACAGTGAAGTAATTTTCCTTGGAGATTTTAATGTTCGCAACTCCAGCTGGCTTCCGTTTTCTAGTCACACCGACCCAGCAGGTCGAGATGCTGAGGCTTTTGCAATTACTAATGACCTAGCACAGATTGTTCATTTACCTACAAGAATACCGAACAATCCTAATCATACAGCCAATACGCTTGATCTTTTTCTCACAAACAACCCTTCTAAGTACACGGTCGAAGTGAGAGGTCCTTTAGGCACTTCAGATCACAACTTGGTGATTGTCTCTTCTCCAATGGAACCTTTATCTCATGGCTATTCCCTACCATGTGTTGTTTGGCATTACAAGAATGCAAAATGGGATGACCTGCGAGACTTCTTTTCTTCTTTTCCTTGGTCGGATTACTGTTTCAAAACTTCTGATGTCAACGTTTGCTCAGATCGTATCAGTGAAATTATTCTTGCAGGAATGGAATCCCTTATCCCACACTCCACTTTCAAATCTCGTCCTTTATCTAAACCTTGGTTTTCCAATAAATGTGCTAAGGCTGTCCAAGAGAAGAATGTTGCATATCGTAATTGGCTTGTTTCTAATTCTTCAGTTTCATTTTCTGCCTACACCAAAGCTCGCAACAGTTGTAAAGCAGTTATTAATCAGTCCAAACTAGAGTTTGAACAGGCTAAGAGTAGAAAACTTGCTTCTTGCCCTAATGGTAGCCGAGCATTCTGGTCTCTTGCCAGAGCTATTGGCCGCAACTTTTGCCCATCTTTGCTCCCACCTCTGTTCAAACCAGATGGTTCTGTTGCCACTTCAGCCAAGGATAAAGCTGACCTGCTAGCATCCCATTTTTCTTCCAGCTCATGTATTAATGATCTTGGTAAAACACCTCCCACCATTCCCAACACGCTCCATTCAGTGCTTCCTGTGGTCTTCTGTCAAAAGGATATCAGAAGGATTTTAATGAACCTTGATGCTAAGAAAGCTCCAGGTCCCGATGACATTTCTCCACTTGTTCTCAAAACCTGTGCTCCTGAACTTAATCCTATTCTTTGCCGCCTTTTTTCACTTTCTTATTCCAAAAGTGTTTTTCCTTCTGCTTGGAAATTTGCTCATATCCAGCCAGTTCCCAAAAAGGGTGACAAATCTCTCCCATCTAATTATCGTCCCATTGCAATTACTTCTACTCTTTCTAAAGTAATGGAGAAATCAATTAACCGCCAACTCTTAAACTACCTAGAAACCTTCCGTCTGATCAACAATCACCAGTATGGATTCCGTCAGTGTCGATCCACTGGAGATATTCTGGCTTATGTTACCCATTTATGGACTAATTCAATGGAAAGGTTCGGTGAAACACAAGTAGTTGCTCTTGACATCTCAAAGGCTTTGATCGTGTTTGGCATAAAGTCTTCTAAACAAGCTTCCATCTTATGGTTTGCCAACTGTTTTTAGTAATTGGTTATCCAGTTTTCTCTCTGATCGCTCACTGAGGGTGATGGTAGATGGCTCTCTGTCTTCTAACTTCTCCACTAATGCCCGTGTCCCCCAAGGTTCAGTTCTTTCCCCCACTCTTTTCCTCTTGTATATCAATGACCTTCTTCCATTGACTGGAAATCCTATCCATAGTTTTGCCGATGATAGCACATTGCATTCAACTTTCCATTTTGAGAAACCTTGTCCTGCTCAATCAGCTTCAACTTCTCGAAAATCTGCTACCAATTCCTTAAATGTCGATCTTCAGGTAATTCTCCAGTGGGGCAAAGACAACTTAGTTGATTTCAACCCTTCTGAAACTCAGTCTTGTCTGATATCTCGCAAAAAGGATTCTTCTACTACTATGCTTATCTTTAGTGGCACGCCGATTTCTAGGCAAAATGATATATCTCTTTTGGGGATTACCCTGACTTCTAATCTCTCTTGGCACAAGCACATTACAAATATTGCTTCCTCTGCATCTAAAAAACTTGGTTTTCTCTTTTGCTCTCGGCGTTACTTTTCTTCCAAACAGCTGCTCACTCTGTATAAATCGCAAATCCGCCCTGCCATGGAATATTGTTCCCACATCTGGGGTGGTGCCCCCAAAACCTCTCTCAGGCTTCTTGATTACATTCAGAAGAGGGCAGTTAGGTTAATTAATGATTCATCTCTAACAGAGTCTCTCCACTCGCTTTCTCATAGATGCACTGTTTCTGCTGCATGCCTCTTCTACAGATACTTCTATGGGCACTGTTCTTCTGAATTGGCTTCTATAATTCCTGCTCTCTCTCTTTCAAAACATTCCGAACACGTGCCGCCACTAGCCAACATCCATTTACTGTCCAACTTCAAACCCACAGAACCAACTTTTCATCTTCCTCATTTATTCATTCAACTGCCGTTTTCTGGAACAACCTTCCTTCATGCGTATTTCCTAAAAATTACAATCTACAGAAGTTCAAGTTTAATGTCAACAAATATCTTTTTTCGTCTTCTTAACCTCAAACCCAAGCACAGTACTAAGTACTATAGGTTCTAATACTTCGTGTTTGGGATTCACATAAAAAAAAAAAAAAAAAAGACAGATTAATTTTTGCAATTTTTGTGACTAACCAGCTTTTTATATTTTTATTGCTTTACTAAAGAGAGCTCTGTACTAAAAAGCAACATAAGTAGATAAATCTCTAATGAAAAAATGTATGTATTGTAGTATTAAAACTAATAATAGTACAATAAAATATTAATGTATTCTTCCAGATTAAATTTTACTAAAGTAAAAAAGGTGAGAAAGGTATAGAGAAATAAAGGAGGACATTGCTTTTTTTTTTTTTTTTTTTTTGTAAAATGGTTTTATAGCTTTTCAAATGGAAGAGAACGGCTCAGGGAAATCTTTATAAAAACATTTCCAGGTATCAGGAACCCTACAAAAAGGTAATTGAGAGACAAAGGAGTGATAGTTATTAAGAAGCTATCAGTGCATAAAAAAAGAAACTAGTCCCAACTAGGATTCTTTTCTTTACATTTAGCCATTTAAAGGGCAAGTTACTTATGTCTGGGCCAAAACAACAAGTTTTCTGATGAATAATTTAATGTGCTTTATGAATTTTTAAATTTTCTTCATGAAAATTTTAAAATTCATAAAAAAATTAACACTTTGTGCATAAATGATTTTTTACAGTGGATTCCTGTTATTTGGGACACATCGGGGCTTGTGCATTTTTGCCCAATTGAGCAGCTGCCCCAATTATGCAAAGTTTCACATAAATAGTTAAAAATACAGTGGATCCCTGCTTTACGATTGATTCTCTGTACAATTAAATCCCGTTATGATGGACTCACCATAGTAAAGTACCACTCACTATACGATATGTAGTAAGTGCTGGTCATTGTGATCATGTTTGTGAATTGAATTTTAATTCTATTAAATAGCAATTCTAATCAGTGAAAATAGGAGGAATATTATCCACAGGCTATAAAAGTAAAGATGTATTTTGCACAAATTTACACTTTATTACATTACCGGAATGCACTGTATTAATTTGTTCTTGGCCCAGCCAAGCATTCAGTAATTTCTTGTACAATTTCCTGCATGTTTTATAGGAAAGTGTTTATATTTGCCTCTCATTATCAATTAAAAAATTAAATGATACATGAAAATAGGAAGAATATTTTTCCACAGGTTAGCAGAATAAAAATAAAATTTTTGCTTACATGCATAGCTTAATGTACTGTAATATGTACACACTAACCAGTTGATATTTCTATTCACTGACATTTGGTGGGGGGGGGTTAAAATTTAAAACAGTAAAAAAGATAATCAATCAATAACAAAGAACACGGCCTGCACAAATTGCAACTAACACAATACGTGCAAGTGAGAATGAAGTAACAAGTTACAAAGCTTAAAAAATAGGAATGAAGAAAAGATGCTGAAAACTTACCGTATTTACCCATGTATAAGACGCACCTTTTTTTGAAAAATTTGGAGTCAAAAAACTCGGTGTGTCTTATACAGTGGTTGTAGATTTTTTTACTTGCATTTCCCGCTTTTTCGCGCTTGTTGTCTTTGTGCTCATTGTTTCGCACTTGTTATTATATTAGGTATATTAGATTACGTTTTGCCACATTCTGCCCAGAAATGGCTCACAAAAGATTTTCGTACAGTACTGAATTCAAGTTATGAGGAGTTGTATGAATTTTATAATGAATAAAACTTTACAAAAGCAAAAACCCTTCCCTTTACCCTTGATGGTAGTTACTACTTTGAGTAAATCCCACTTAGCATTAGCATTAGTAGAGGCATTTGATGCAAGAAAGCAAGCTTATGCAGCATCAGCCAAAAAAAAAAAAAAAAAAAAAACCCCACTTCCACTTCACCCCTCTGTTCGTTCAAAATACCTGTCCAGCTGAGCCTTAAACTTATTTAGGCTATCAACCTCCACCACAAGGGATGGAAGTCTGTTCCACCAACCAACCACCCGCTGGCTAAAGGCAAATTTCCGCACGTCTATCCTACATCTGTCTTTCCTCAATTTGAATTTATGCCCTCTCAGGTGATTTTTCTGAGCTAGAGGAAGAATCCCATCAGCATTGAGCATGCTTAAACCATTCAAGGCTTTATACACCTCTATCAGATCACCTCGCTGGTGCCTAGTCTCCAGACACTGTAATTTGCAAAACTTAAGCCTTTCTTCGTAAGAGCACCCCTTTGTTCCATTCACTACTCTTGTTGCCCTTCTCTGTACTCGTTCCAGCAGCTCTACATCCTTCTTGAAATGAGGCCTCCAGACCTGTATACAGTACTCTAGGTGTGGCCTGACCATCGCCTTAAGCACACTGTGATCACTGCCACCTAGTGGTTCCTTTATTTGCAGATTCTTAATGCATAAAGAATCACTACTGATAATCAGATCAAGAGTATTACTCCCTCTATTGCCTCCCAAAAGAAAACAATCATCCAATAAATCCACGAAAGCCCTGCTAATGTGTGAGTGACCAACCCACAAATTCCAGTTAATATCTGGGAAATTAAAATCCCACATTATAAGACTCTCTGATTTACTGGCCCTCTCTATTTCCCTGTACAGTTTCTTATTATACTCATCAGAGTCATTAGGCCTATAACACACTCCTACTCTCAATTTTGATCCCCCAATGCTTATGTCACACCAAACTGACTTGACACTGCACTGTCCAGCGATGTCGACTGGCTTCACTTCCTTGGATTTTGTGTGTTTCTTAACTAATAGCATAACCCCTCCTCCCTTCCTATCTTGTCTATCCTTCCTGTACACATTGTACTCCCCAAATTCCAGTACTGCATTCCTTATATCTGTGTGACACCATGTCTCTGATATCCCAACAATATCTCCCTTTGATGTTCTGAGCAATACCTCAAATTCATCAAATTTATTTACCAAACTCCTAGCACTGGTGTACATGCAAGTATACATGCACCTGTTCCTATTCTTAGCTACCCTAACACAACCCATGTGTTTACTTGTACTGCAATGACTCCCAGCAGTCTCTGAAATACCCTGCATCTTGTTTTCCAGGCTGCTACTCATTCCAATAGAAGCAGTGCAAGAATCACTTTCACCTCTGTTAGTGGCAATTTTAATCTATTAGTCCTTGTATCTCCCGAAGCTAGCAGTTTTCCAACCCACCTAACACTGCCTCAATAGCATCAGCAAATATTCTTGCACCCTTTCTATTTAAGGGTATCCCATCCCTGTAGAAGCAGTCTCTCCTGTTAACAAGTACAGACCAGGCTGAAAAAAATTCTACCCCTTGAGCCTTGCACAATCTTTCCAGGGTCGAATAGATTGACAAGGCTCTCATCACATGCTCCCTCCTATCGTGTCTGGGCAGAATTGCAGACGTTTTCAAATTCAACCATAATTAATGCCTTTTTTTCAACAGTGACCTGTACTTATTAAGTAATTCTGCCCCGGTCTCCTACTCTTAATATCATTAGTGCCATTCTTCACAGGCGCCTCCATAGCCAGGTGGGAAGGAGTAACAGTGGGTAGCACACACTTCTTGATTAGACCGGGGTTCGAACCCGTCACCACCAAATACAAAGGATGCGGAAAGGTCAGGGAATGACCACCACATATTTCCGGAGCAATATGGCCTTAGTTGCTAATTCTCCTAAAACCACATAACAATAACAACAGCCATACTTCAGACCATGATCACACTCTCCTGGAACTTCACACCAACGACACCATGGAATCAATATGCCCCATTTTTCCTTGAAAAGGTTAAAATGAAACAACATAGAAAAGCCCATGCGTCCAAAAATAAAAAATTAAAGGGCAATCTACCACAACTAAATCTAGGTAATGTATAAAATTATACAGTGGAACTGTACAGGCCTGCATAGCAACTTGGGTGAACTGAAAGATCTAATTTCTCATATAAATCCAGTGGCCATGTGAGTCCAGGAAACATTTGTGTCATTTCATGTTTCCCAGAATTTCCAAATAATACACTATAAGCTCGATAATTTCCCCCTTTTCGTGGAGGACTGGCAATCCTTGTTACATAAACTATACCCTGGAGACATATCACATTACAAACATTTTTAAAAGTGCAGTTAGCATTAGCATTAGCATTAGTAGAGGCATATGATGCAAGAAAGCAAGCTTATTCAGCATCAGCCAAAAAAAAAAAAAAACCTCTCCCATTTCACCCCTCCGTTCGTTCGAAATACCTGTCCAGTTGAGCTTTAAATTTGTTTAGTCTATCAACTTCAACAACAAGTGATGGAAGTCGGTTCCACCAACCAACCACCCGCTGGCCAAAGGCAAATTTCCGCACATCTATCCGACATCCGTCCTTCCTCAATTTGAATTTATGCCCTCTGAGGTGATTATTCTGAGAAAGATGAAGAATCCCATTGGCATTGAGCATGCTCAAACCATTCAAAGCCTTATACACCTCTATCAGATCACCTCGCCGGTGCCTAGTCTCCAGACTCTGTAATTTGCAAAACTTAAGCCTTTCTTCGTAAGAGCAACCCTTTGTTCCACTTACTAATCTTGTTGTCCTTCTCTGTACCCGTTCCAGCAGCTCTACATCCTTCTTGAAATGAGGCCTCCAGACCTGTATACAGTACTCAAGATGTGGCCTAACCATTGCCTTATACAAGGGAATAATCACCTCCTTATCCCTGCTAGAAAAATTCCTGTATATCATTGACAAGACACCATGAGCTACTCTTGCAGCTCGTCTGCACTGCTCAGAGAACTTCATATCTGCCTGCACAATTACCCCCAGGTCATTTTCATTCTCCACCACTGTCAGTGTAGTACCGCAGAGTTGATACATTGCTCTGGGGTTACTGTTACCCATATGTAGTACTTTACATTTGTCAATGTTAAACTTCATTTGCCACCTCTCAGCCCATCTGTTCAACCTTTCCAGATCCTGTTGCAGCAGCATAGCGTCAGTAGTGTCCTTAACGACCCTGTCAACCTTTGTATCATCTGCAAACTTAGACATTAAACTTGATATCCCATCATCAATATCATTCATAAACACCGAAAACAACAATGGACCCAACACTGAACCTTGAGGAACTCCACTAATAACATTAGTCCACGTTGAGCAGTGTCCATTGATTACCACTCTCTGTCTTCTGCCACTCAACCATCCCCTTATCCATAGCAGCAATTTGCCTCCAATGCCACACTGCTCCAATTTGTGCAGCAGTCTTCCATGTGCAACAGTATCAAAAGCCTTTCTAAGATCCAAATATATAATATCAAAGTTATTCCCTGCATCCAGTTCTTTTGTGACTACATCATAGTATCCAATCAAATTGGTCAGGCAAGACCCGCCCTTAACAAAACCATGCTGCGTCTGAGCTATAACTGAATTCTTGTCTAGATGATCCTGCAGTGCTTCTTTAACCAGTGCCTCCATTAATTTACCTGGAACAGAAGTTAAACTAACAGGTCTATAATTACTTGTGTCAGCCTTTGATCCTCCTTTGTGAATTGGGGTTACATTTGCACATCTCCAGTCTATGGGTACCTCCCCTGAGTCCAAAGAAGCTCTCATAATTATGGCTAGGGGTTTGCATACTTCCTTTGCTGCCTCCTTTAATATAACTGGTTAGATCCCATCCACCCCAGGTGCCTTTTTTATGTTTATCCTCAACAATCTCTCCTCCACTTTCCTCTCAGTTATTACAAAATCATCCAGCTCACTGCCAATGTTTACTTTACCTACATCATTCTCCTTCCTGAATAACTCCTCATGCGTGAATGTAGATGCAAAATACTCGTTTAGATTGTTAGCCACCTGAGCAGGATCCTCAACTGTTGAACCATCAATATCCAGCGGACCAATCTGATTCATCCCTTTCCTTCTCGAGTTCAAGTATGTAAAGAACTCCTTTCTGTTTTTCTTTGCACCCTTTGCCAAGGATTTTTCGTAGTCTGCCTTTGCCTGCCTAATCTCCTTTGTGACTTGGTTACAGACCAACTTATATCTATCATAGGCTTCCATGTCACCCATTAATTTGTATGTATCCCATGCATTTTTCTTCTCTGCCACATGTCTCATTAGTCCATCTGACAACCATTTAGGCCTAAACCTTGAACAATATTTCTTAGTTGGTATGTAAAGCCTGGTAGCCACCAAGATTAGTTCCTTGAATGCTTCCCATTTTGAGTTTGCTGTTGGTAACATCATCAGTTGGTCCCACTGTATAGAATTTAAATACTGTCTCAGACCATCATAGTCGCCTTTACGAAAACAAAAAACCTTCCCTTTACCTCTGATGGTAGTTACCTCCTTGAGTAAATCCCACTTCAACACACTATGATCACTGCCACCTAGTGGTTCATTTATCTGCAGGTTCTTAATGCATGAAGAATCACTACTGATAATCAGATCAAGAGTATTGCTCCCTCTTGTTGCCTCTCGAACATGCTGATGTAGAAAACAATCATCCAATAAATCCACAAAAGCCTTGCTAGTGTGCGAGTGACCAACCCACAAATTCCAGTCAATATCTGGGAAATTAAAATCCCCCATTATAAGACTCTCTGATTTACTGGCCCTGATTTACTCTATTTCCCTGTACAATATATTATTATACTCATCAGAGTCATTAGGCCTATAGCACACTCCTACTCTCAATTTTGATTTCCCTATGCTTATGTCACACCAGACTGACTTGACACTGCCCTGTCCATCGATGTCAACTGGCTTCACTTCCTTTGACTTTATGTGTTTCTTAATTAATAGCATAACCCCTCCTCCCCTCCTGTCCTGTCTATCCTTTCTATACACATTGTATTCCCCAAATTCCAGTTCCGCATTACTTATATCTGTGTGACACCACGTCTCTGATATCCCAACAATATCTGCCTTTGATGTTTTGAGCAATACCTCAAATTCATCAAATTTATTTACCAAACTCCTAGCATTGGTGTACACGCAGGTATACATGCACCTGTTTCTATTCTTGGTATTGTGGTAGGTGTTGTGTATAGTTGGTATTGTGATAGGAATATGATTGACCCTTGTATCAGTTTACATTACACCATCATATCCTTGCTCCTGAACAGAACTTAACAATTTTGTCACACAACTCTCATCTCCTATTTCTTTATGCGGTAATTTTGTGGACATCATCCATTGTGGAGAGCCCCCTACTACACTGCTTGACAAACTTAACAGAACATGTAGAAAATGTGGTGTAACTTATACAGCTTGTGATGAAGTGGGACAAAATTTGGTATGGTGGTGTGTTATAAAATAACAATGAAATGAGGAAACAGCCAGAAATTTCTGACAGGTATAAAGGACATTTATAGAGGTTATAAGAATTACCAAAAAAAGATCATATTACAGAAGTTTATATAAGATGCTTGAAAATGTGGGGTAACTTTATACATCTTGTGATGAAGTGGGACAAAATTTGGTATGGTGGTGTGCCATAAAATAACAATGAAATGAATAGACAGCAAGAAATTTCGGACAGGTATAAGGGACATTTATAGGGGGTATAAGAATGGCTAAACAGGCCTGACAGGGAACCATGCTCGATATAAAGGTGTCTGTAGGATTCTGTGGCAGACAAATTCCATTCTTCCACCAGTGCAGACCTTAGTTCACCAAATGACCGAGGAGTTAGCTGTTGGCTTGCAATGCAATGCCTAAGGATGTCCTACACATGTTCAAATGGATTTAAGTCTGGTGATCATGCTGGCCATGGCGGTCATTGGATATCTTTGGATTTAGGGAATAATTTCGACATTGTTTATTTAGATTTCATCAAAGCATTTGATCCAGTCCCACATGAGCAGTTACTGTATAAGTTGGAACAGGTTGGAATCACAGGGAAAATCCTTAGATGGAGAGCAGGATGGCGTCAGGGCAGGAGGCAGAGGGTTGTGATAAATGGCTATTCCTCAGATTGGGTTGATGTAAGAAGTGGGGTTCCCCAAGGATCAGTATTAGGACCACTGTTGTTTTTAATTTTCATAAACGACATCGATGAAGGGATAGAGGGCATGATGTCTAAATTTGCATATGATGTTAAAATTGATAGAGTAGTTAATGATCACTGTCAAACTGAGCTTCTTCAGAGAGACCTAGATAGACTTCAGGAATGGTCAGAAAAATGGCAGCTATGTTTTAATACAAAGTGTAAGGTATTACACCTGGGAAACAGTAATCCCAAAAAAACTTATTCACTTGGTGGAGTTCAACTAAACCCAGTACTGGAGGAAAGGGACTTGGGTGTTATGATACGGTCAGACATGAAATTCTCTGAGCATTGTAAACAGGTTGCAAGGAAAGCCCGTGGTGTTCTATCGATGATCTATTGAACTTTTACAAGTAGAGATAGGGATGTGGTAATCCCATTATATAAGGCTTTTGTTAGACCACACTTGGAATACTGCATTCAAATATGGAGACTGCACCTAATGAAAGACATCAAGCTTCTTGAAAGGGTGCAAAGATGGGTAACTCGCCTGGTGAGATTGGCAAAAGGGCGTCCTTATGAAGAAAGACTTCGAATATGTGGGCTGCAGAGTTTGGAAACTAGACACCGTAGAGGAGATTTGATTGAGGTGTTTAAGGCTCTGAGAGGCATCAATAAAATGAATGAGGACTAAATTTTCAAGATTATAAAATGATGCTAGAACTAGGGGACATAAATTCAAGTTACGGGATGGGGGGGAAATGTTTAGAATTGGACTGCAGGAAGTTTTATTTTAGCCAGCGAGTTATAAATGACTGGAATAAGTTGCCTACATGGGTGGTAGAGGCTGACAGTTTGGAGAAATTCAAAGGTCATCTGGATAGTACCTTCGGGTGAGGGAAGCACAGAGAATAATAGGTTTAATTTCCTTTTCTTTTATTAATTATTATTTATTTATTATTTTTTTCTTTTTTTATCATTGTTTTATTCAGGTTTTTTTTTTTTGGCTGGTGCAGCA
Source organism: Mastigoproctus giganteus (assembly GCF_048544385.1). NCBI lineage: Eukaryota > Metazoa > Arthropoda > Arachnida > Uropygi > Thelyphonidae > Mastigoproctus > Mastigoproctus giganteus. The sequence continues at coordinate 122,495,294 of NC_143576.1, read as the reverse complement.
TAAGCCATAGGTTTTCTTGCACCATGCAGCCATTACTAATACTAATCTTCAGTTTCAAGATGTTCCTCCACCACATGAACTCTACGTACAGTGGTGTTGTCATACATGAAAAGAAAATCTAGGCCAATTGCACTCCTAAAAAGCTGCACGGTTTGGGGATTTGTTCTTGGTACCTCTGCACAATTATGGTATCCTTATCAAAAACATGGAGGGGTGCAGCCATTGGTCATTTGTCCCACAAAAGAATGCATCTCTTGACACTACTTCCATAGCACCAAGACAACACTGCATGACACATTGACAACGTACCACCTCTACTTGCGACTGCCTAGATTGAAGTCATTCAACAGCCTGCCATCTCAAAGAATCATCTAAATCAGTGCTTCTCGAAGTGGGCGATATCACCCCCTGGGGGCCGTTTGAATTATCCATGGGAGCATTAGGCATGAAAGGGGGCGACGGGGGGGGCGATAGTAACCTGGAAGGCTATGAAGCCTTCCAGATTACTGGAGCACTTAAATAAGGTGCATATATTACAAGGACTATATTTCAGGTTACTGAAAAGTTTTTTAAAGACAGGGAAATTCCACTTACAAATGTACTTGCTTATGCAACGGATGGAGCACCATCAATGATTGGCCGTTACAAGAGTTTTATGGCTTATTTAAAAAATGCTGTGCCAAATATTATTACTGTTCATTGTGTCATTCACCATCAGCATTTAGTTGCAAAAACACCTGGTGATCAACTGCACAATTCTCAACAAACTGTTATTACTGCTATAAACAAAATTAAAGCACATTCTTTTAATGATCGTATATTTCAAAAGCTTTGTGATCAAAACAGTCAAGATTTTGAATGATTGCTACTTCACTCCAAGGTTCAGTGGCTGTCAAAAGGCAACTGTCTCAACAGATTTTATGAACTCTTTGATACTGTTGTCGAGTTTTTTGAAGGTAGGAATAATGACCTTAGTAATGACCTCAAGAAAATGAAAACTGATATTGCTTATCTTGCAGATTTATTTACTAGATTCAACTCAACTAACATTTACAAGGACAAGATGTAACTCTTATTAAGGCGAAAACTCAAATTTCAGCATTTATTTCAAAATTAAAGCTTTTTATGCGCAATGTAGGATGACGTGAATTGTATCAATTTCCAAATCTGTTGTAAATAGAGAAAAAAGAAAAAAATAGCTGATGAAACTCTAATTTTTGTAATCATCTAGAAAGATTGGGTTATAAATCCTTTTTTAAATAATGACGATGGTGAACATTTTGTAGAAGAATTGATTGAGTTACAAAATAAAGTTGAACTGAAGCCAAAATTTCAAAATTCATATCAGGAATTTTGGTTACAAAAGAAAATCCGTAACCATTATCCTGCATTGTGGGGATTTCAATAATAAGGATTTCCTTATTATTGAGCGGTTTCAGTGCTGTATCTCAATTGCTGACAAAACAAAGAAATCGTCTGGATGTTGTTAAAGCTGGCGATTTACGACTTCTACTTACAGAAATTAAACCTAATATTGATAAGCTAATAAATCTCCACCAAGCTCATCCATTGCATTAAATATTAAAATATAATTAACTATTTCCATTAATATGGAGCAGTGTGGCATTGGAGGCAAATTGCTGCTATGGATAAGGGGATGGTTGAGTGGCAGAAGACAGAGAGTGGTAAGTGGACACTGCTCAACGTGGACTAATGTTATTAGTGGATTTCCTCAAGGTTCAGTGTTGGGTCCATTGTTGTTTTCGGTGTTTATGAATGATATTGATGATGGGATATCAAGTTTAATGTCTAAGTTTGCAGATGATACAAAGGTTGGCAGGGTCGTTAAGGACACTACTGACGCTATGCTGCTGCAACAGGATCTGGAAAGGTTGAACAGATGGGCTGAGAGGTGGCAAATGAAGTTTAACATTGACAAATGTAAAGTACTACATATGGGTAACAGTAATCCCAGAGCAATGTATCAACTCTGCGGTACTACACTGACAGTGGTGGAGAATGAAAAGGACCTGGGGGTAATTGTGCAGGCAGATATGAAGTTCTCTGAGCAGTGCAGACGAGCTGCAAGAGTAGCTCATGGTGTCTTGTCAATGATATACAGGAATTTTTCTAGCAGGGATAAGGAGGTGATTATTCCCTTGTATAAGGCAATGGTTAGGCCACATCTTGAGTACTGTATACAGGTCTGGAGGCCTCATTTCAAGAAGGATGTAGAGCTGCTGGAACGGGTACAGAGAAGGGCAACAAGATTAGTAAATGGAACAAAGGGTTGCTCTTACGAAGAAAGGCTTAAGTTTTGCAAATTACAGAGTCTGGAGACTAGGCACCGGCGAGGTGATCTGATAGAGGTGTATAAGGCTTTGAATGGTTTGAGCATGCTCAATGCCAATGGGATTCTTCATCTTTCTCAGAATAATCACCTCAGAGGGCATAAATTCAAATTGAGGAAGGACGGATGTCGGATAGATGTGCGGAAATTTGCCTTTGGCCAGCGGGTGGTTGGTTGGTGGAAACGACTTCCATCACTTGTTGTTGAAGTTGATAGCCTAAACAAATTTAAAGCTCAACTGGACAGGTATTTCGAACGAACGGAGGGGTGAAGTGGGAGAGGGTTTTTTTTGTTTTTTTTTGCTGATGCTGAATAAGCTTGCTTTCTTGCATCATATGCCTCTACTAATGCTAATGCTAATATCATGACTTATTTATGTAATTAACATTAATTATTATGACTTAATTTAAGTGACTGTAACTGACTTTATTTATGTAGTTGTAATTTTTTACAAAGAAGGAATAAAGTGCAGTAAATAGTTTCCTTTATAATTCACACACACATATACATGCAGGGCTATATTTACTTTTTTGGAGGCAAACAGACAAATATTCATTTCAGTTATTTAGCTTCACTTTATATTGGTAGGCTACAAAAAAGCCTTGGCGAGGGCTTTTGGGGGGGGGTGATCCAAAAAAGGTTGAGAAGCACTGATCTAAATGATGATGACTTGCCATCCTGAGTACTGGAGATGTGGCTTTCCCAGCAAGCAAGCCAAGGAATGGGAATGAAGTGATGTGGTCACGAACCATGGTTTTATAGCCATGAATAATGTTCATAATGTGCATCTCTGTAAGGTGGTAGATTGATTTAGCATTAACAGTGGCATATGATGGAAGTAAGCAAGCGTATACAGCATCAGCCAAAAAAAAAAAAACCACTTTCCATTCACTCAAAAGGTTTGTCCAGTTTTCCCTTATTATTTAAAGCAACAACTTCCACTTTGACAGATGGGATTTTGTTCGAATAATCAACCGCTTGCTGACTAAAGGCAGTTTTTTGCACATCTATTCTGCAACTGTCTTTCCTCACTTTGAATTTATGCTCCCTCAAATGCATAACCTGAGCAAGTGTAAGAATTCCATCAGCATTGAGCTTGCTCAAACCATTCAAAGCCTGATACACCCCAGTCAGATCACCTCGCAGAGGGCGCCTCCTTAGCCAGGTGGGAAGGAGCAGCAGTGCGTAGTACACGCTTCTTGATTAGACCGGGGTTCGAGCCCATCACCACCAAATATGGAGGATGCAGAAAGGTCAAGGGAATGACCACCGCATATTCCCGGAGCAATATGGCCTTAGTTGCTAATGCTCCTAAAAACCAAATAACAAATAACAAACCTCGCAGATGCCTAGTCTCCAGACAGCAATTTTCAGAACTTAAGCCTTTCATGGTAAGAGCACTGTTTTATTCCCCTCACCAATATTGCTGCCCTTTGTCCTTGTTCCAGCAGCTCTACATCCTAAAATGAGGCCTCCAGACCTGTATGTAGTACTCAAGCTGTGTCCTGACCATTGCCTTATACAAAGAGATAATCACCTTCTCATCACTGCTACTAGCAACTTTTCTATATATCATTGATGAAACCACATGCACTACTCTGAAAACTTCATATATAACTGCACAATTACTCCCAGGTCTTTTTTTATTCTCCACTGAGTGTAGTACTGCACAGTTGGTACACTACTCTGGGGTTATTCCTACCCATATGCAGTACTTTGCATTTGTCAGTGTTAAACTTCAGTTGCCACGTCTCAGCCTATCTGCTCAACTTTTCTAGATCCTGCTGCAGTAGTATACTATCATCATTACTGTCATTAACAACCCTGCCAACCTTCATATCATCTGCAAACTTAGGCATTGACCCTGATATACCTTCATCATCATTGATAAATATATAAAACAACACTGGGCCCAACACAGAACACTGAGGTACTCTGCTAATGACATTAGTCCAAGAAGAGCAGTGTGCATTGATTACCACTCTCTCTTTTCCCACTCAACCACCTTTTTATCCATTGCAGCAACTTGCCCTTAATGCCATACTGCTCCAATTTTATAGTAGTCTTCCATGTGCAACAATATCAAAAGCTTTCCTAAAATCCAAGTTGATATCAAAATTATTTTTTGCATCCAGTTCCTCTGTGACCACATCATAGTATCCAATCAGATTTGTCAGACAAGACTTCCCCTTAACAAATCCATGCTGTGTCTGAACTATAACTGCAGTCTTGTCTAGATGATCTTGCAGTTCTTCTTAAACAAGTGACTCCATTATTTTCCCTGGAACAGAAGTTTGAATTGGGTATACATTTGCACATATCCAGTCTGTGGGGACCTTTCCCGAGTCCAAGGATGCTCTCATAATTATGGCTAAGGGTTTGATTACTTCCTGTGCTGCATCCCTTAATATAACTGTATAGATCCATTCCATGCCAAATGCCTTTCGTATGTCTAACTTCAACAATTTCTCCACCACTCTCCTCTCAGTTATTACGAAGTCACTTTGCTCCCTATTAGAGTTTGCTAAACTTCTGGCCTCTACTTCCCTACAGAATTTCTCATATGTGAATGTAGATACAACATACTGATTCGGGTGTCAGCTGTCTGAGCAGGATCGTAAACAGACGAACCATCACATCAAGTGGAGGCACCTCCGTAGCCAGGTGGGCAGGAGCAGCAGTGCGTAGTGCACGCTTCATGATTAGATCAGGGTTTGAGCCCATGACCACCAAATACGGAGGATGCGGAAAGGTCAGGGAATGACCACTACATATCCCCAGAGCAATATAGCCTTATTTGCTAATGCTCCTAAAAACCCAGTAACAACAAACATCAAGTGGACCAATCTGATTCATCCCCTCCCTTTTAGAGATTTCATTAGTAAAGAAGCCTCTGCTGTTTGCATCCTTTTCCAAAGATTTCTTGTAATCTGCCTTTGTCCAACAAACCTCCTTTGTGACTTGATTACAGACTAGCTTATATCTGTCATAGGCTTTTGTGTTGCCTGATAATTTATGTGCATCCAATGCATTTTTCTTCTCTGCCACGAGTCTCTTTAGTTCATCTGACATCCATTTAGGCCTAAACCTTAAAGTATTTTTTAGTTGGTATGAAAAGCCTAGTAGCTTCCAAGATTAATTCCTTGAATGCTTTCCATTTAGAATTGGTCCCACTGTATAGAATTTTGAAAACTGTCTGATACCAGATAGTCACCTTTACAAAAGCAAAAACCCTTCCCTTTACCTGTGATGGTAGTTACATCTTTAAGGAAATCCCACATTGGTGCACTGATCACTGCCATTTAGTGGTTCTTTTATCTTCAGATTCTTAATGCATGAATAATCACTGCTGATAATCAGATGAAGAGTATGCCACTGTTTGGTAGCCTCTTGAACATGCTGCTGTAGAAATCACTCATCCAGTAAATCCACAGATATCTTGCTAGTGTGCGAGTGACCAAGCACAAGTTCCAGTCAATTTCTTGGAAGTTAAAATCCCCCATTATAAGACATTCTGATTTACTGGCCCACTCTTACTCTGTACAGTAGTTCATTGTATTCATCAGAGTCGTTAGGCCTATAATACACTCTTACTCTCATTTTTGCTTTGGCAGTGCTTATGTCACACCAAACTGACTCAACATTGCACTGGTCACCCATGTCAACTGGATGCACTGCCTTAGATTTTGTGTGTTCCTAACTAACAGCATAACCCTTCCTCCCCTGTCTGTACACATTATACAAGCCAGATTCAAATTTTGCATTCCTTATATCAGTGTGACGCCTTGTCTCTGATATCCCAACAATATCTGCCTTTGATGTCTTTACCAGCACTTCAAATTTATCAAATTTATTTGCTATTCTCCTAGCATTGGTGTCCAAAAGTAAAAACATGCACCTGTTTTTACTTACCTGAACACAGCCTAAGTATTTACTTGTTCCATGGTGACTCCCAGCAGTTCTAGAAATCATCAGTACCTTGCTTTCCTATTGGATACTCAGAATTTGTATGTCAGGATGTCTATTCTATCAAATATTCATGAAAAACGTTTTGTTCTGTTAATTTTGTTGAACAGTGTATGTAATTAAGAGGACAACTAATTGAGGAATTCCTCTATGATCATCAACTAACATGGGCTCTCCAATGTATATTTACCTACCTATAGGTTTGGTGAAATTTTGGGGAAATATAGAGTGGTCAGTATCGAGTGATCCATTGCAATTCAATTCAGATTTAAGGATTGAATCTGGATTGAACCTCAATGTTATTTAAGGATTGATGTTACCAATCCTTCAATAATGTACCATTTAGAATTTGAACAAGACTGACTGGCATAACTACTCTACTGTGTCATTTTTGACAGGGACTATGTTTAGCTTCAGCCTACGAGAATATTAAATGCTTCAGATACCTCTTTTCCGAAATCACACATAATGCAGGTACACACTTCAGAACAATTAACGTAATAAAGAGTGTGCACATGCCAAACGAGAGAAGAACCGTGCTTGGAGCCCCTTCCAGAAGTTCCCAACTGCCACTGATTTAACTGCCTACAAAACATCGAAAGCCTCTGCTCAAGAGATTAGACTGAAAACTAGACTTAACCCTTGGATTACGTTTTCCTCAACTATTACTAAAAATACTGACTCATGAATCACATGGAAAAAATACAAGTACTGAATGGGAGATTCCTAACATTACCTTCTCCGATATTTCATTTTAATGGATGCAATCTGTCCTCCCCAACTGAAATCGCAATTGTTCTAGCAGCCCTTTCTAATATCCATTCGTCTCTTTCTTGGTGATTCCCTTCTACTTTTGACACACACTCTCTCTCTCTCTCTCTCTCTCTCTCTCTCTCTCTCTCTCTCTCTCTCTCAGGGTTACTCAGAAACTTTTTTTTTTCTTTCCTGGTGCAGCATAAGCCTCAGGCTTCCTTGCATCATTTCGGTATTAATAATAATAATAATATCTTCATTTCAATGCATCAAAGCAGATGTAGAAAAGTATAAAATAAACTTCTCAGTACCTCTTTCTCAGCCATTTACTTTGGTAGAACTCAAAGAATCATTGGACAAATCTCAAAATAGTGCAGCAGGACCAGATGGTATCCATTACAGCATGATTAAATATTTATGTGAAACAGGTCAACAATTCTTGTAGAGTTTATATAACTAGATATTTTCAGAAAACACCTATCGATCTATTCATCCAGAATTACAGCTAATCTCACTTACAGGCTATTTAAGCAAAATCTTTGAAAGAATGGTTCACATGTGGCTTACTGGTATATAGATGTGCAAAATATTCTAATCGACTCTCAGTATGGTTTCTGCAAAAAGCTGCGCCTTTGATATTCTACTGAAAGTTGAATCCAACATCTGCAATGCCTTCGTCACGAAACATCCAGTCTTTATCAACCTAGACATTGAAAAAGCTTTTGATATTACTTGGCATCATTTGATTCCTCTGGATATGTGACATTTGGAACTGAAGGGCAGTCTAACCCAAGTAATCCAGAATTTCCTTTACCTTTTTACTTTTTAGGTTTGTTATAGAAATGCTCTTTCAATATCTCTCACTATCCAGAAGGAAGGCATCCCTCAAGGTTCCATACTGGGCTGTCTTATTCACTATCCGAATTAATAGCTTAACATGAAATATCCCAAAAACCATTGAAGCTTATATGTTTGCAGATGACCTAACCATCTCCCATTAGTCACAGAAGCATGAGCAATATTGAAAGACAGCTCCAATTTTGCAATAGTTACAATAGAATTCAGGACCTTAACGAATGGCTACCACCTGGCTGAACAAAAATCCACCTCTACTCACTTTTGTGAACATCATGGTGTTCACCCCTGATCCAGAGCTTAAAATCAGTTATAACCTAGTTCCACTGTTAACACAGTTTGGGGCATCTTCGTAGCCAGGTGGGCAGGAGCAGCAGTGCATAGCACACATTTCTTGATTAGACTGGGGTTTGAGCCCGTGATCACCAAATACGAAGGATGCAGAAAGGTCAGGGAATGACCACCGCATATCACCGGAGCAATATGGCTTTAGTTGCTAATGCGTCTAAAACCCAAACAACAAACTAAACTTTCCGATTCATATCACTCATCTACAAACCATTTGTATAAATAAATTAAACATACTCTGATCTGTATCATCCATGTCAGTGGTTCCCAAACTACTGGGATCTATGGATCCCTTCAAAAAATAAAAAAAATAAATGAAAAAAAAAGGTTTGCAGACCCGTGTTGTGAACACTGGGTTTTGTGAAAAGAAAATCCTTATTTTTACATAAATATATAATAATAGCTTTATCATCAATTTGCTATACATAGAACGAATAATTTGACCAGTTACAGAGGGTCCATTTTGCAGACCCCCCCTTAGAACTGGTATACTGCGGACCCCAGTTCGGAAAACTCTGATCATGGAATTCTCATTGCCACGCCTTACTACATCCCTATAGATCAATGATCAGATCTCGTATACTGAGTATCTCTGATATATGATGCTGCCAGGAAAATTATTTTACAGAGACTAATTACCATCCAGCACAGTGCTCTCAGAACTACACTGAAATGTTTACAAAACCTCTGTTGCATCGTTGTTGGAAAACATTGCTTTTTCTATATGCAGCAAAAATTCATAGTCTGTTCTCGCCATGGTTGGAGACATTTATATAACAGTACATGGGATTCCTTTTTATAACAGTAAGATAAATGAAAATCACCCTGCCTCTCTCTCTCTGATTAATAGAACTGGCCCATGTGTGGAATATTGAGCTAGTAAACATTATACCAGCTGTACCTTGGGAAGTTATCCCTACATCCTGTGATGACCATTTTCAACAGTGGGGAAAGAATTTTGTCTCTCTATAATGTAAAACAGTTACACACAACTTATTCGGTATCTAAGTCCCAGACCTGTGAAATCTATATTGATGGTTCAAAAACCGATACTTGATTATGCACTACAGTTGTCTTCTTTTCTTTTATTGCTAGTCCTATTACTAGTAACATATAATATTTTTGCCACCAAACTGACATAGCCTGTTGACCAATACCAAATTCTTCAGCAATTATTTTTTTTACAGGAACATCATTTTCAAGTTGCTTTATCACTTTGGGCTTGTTAATGATAGTTAAACTAAATTCTTTTTAATTTGAATCACTTTTTAATTTGAAGTGATTTGAATCACTTTTTAATTCTTTATAACCCATAATTATATAAAATATGTTAATTTATATACATATATGCGTATAAAGAAGTTTGCAAATGAAGCGATATAAGCAATAGCATCCTACAACTCGAGTCAACAACGATACTGAACAATGTGCAAGACAATGTAATGTATGTTGCGTGTGCAAAGAGTTACTCATCTGCCTTCCTAAATCCCATGTGTCTTTCAAAGTACTCAACTGTGAACAGAATTTTTCATATTTCAATCTGGATTAATCTGGTTACAAATTAACAAGGGTTTACTGTACTTTTAAGAGGGTATCCAACCTTCAAAACCCTTAAATCTGTCACTCGTTCTTGGCAATGAGGCTAATCTTCATGGCCCACTTTGATATCTAAAGTGCATCCATCTCTGTGACTGTATCTAACCATATTTTGGACTAATAGAATTAAACAAATCACGAATAGGTACAGTTTAGCCTAGAGGCCCTTATGCTGTTAAACCACAAACAACAACAATTTGTACTTATATTGATTCGGTTGCCCAATATAGAATGAAATTATTTCAAAAATCAAATTACACTTTAAAAAAATTTTCAAATCTTAAAATTAATTTTTAAAAAACCATTAAAGACTTCATCATTAGTTCCTTTCTGATGTAAAATTATCTTCTATATCTGTTTATGTATCACTTGAATCAATTTCTGGAAGTGAATTCCAGAGAATTTTTTGCCTTATAACACTGTCTGATTTCAACTTACAAAAGTTGAAATCAGACAGTGACTGACAAATGCAATATCTTCCTCTGATTTAATTTTTTTTTTTTCTGTGTTGTCATTTGTTATAAACTGTCTACAATTAATTAGAAACAGATAAGAGATGGCAGCACTCACTGACCAATTGTAATGTATCTCGAAACATTTGAAATGACCTTAAAAAACATACCCGTGCGTACTTCGGAAAGGTTAATCTTATTTCTGAACATAAGATTCATTGTGATGTTTTAAGTGCCAAAAATGTGGTCACTCTCAAATGGCATGTGATTCTCCTGCTTGCGTCCATGGTGGAGGAAAAGAAAATGAGATTAAGCAATGCTCTATCCCAAAACCTGTTTCAACCAGCATGGTGAGTTGCGAAGATGGACATCTTACATATTCAAGGCAGCAGCAGAAAATACAGAAAATCAAGGTGGAACAACATATTCCATGTGTGCCAGCAAAGAAAGAGATAATATCAAGAAATGATAATGGCAAATCTTATGCATTCCTCTACGAGAGTCTTTTTACACCAAGTATTAACTTGGTATAATACTTGGTGTAATCTCAGTATTAACAAAGCTAGTAGCACCCAAAAAAAAAAAAAACACCCCTGTTCCTGCTGAGATAAAGCCTACTGTTGGCGGAATGCACATTGTTAATGGTAATAAACAAAGAAAAGTAAAATGCTGATGATCCTATCTTGGATCTCTATCTTGAGGAAGGTATGAATGCTAGCTACTCTTTATTTTCTAAAAATGGAATTAAAATAAAATTAGGTAAATCAAATCCTCGTCAGTTCAGAGGTTAACTAACAGAGTGGAACGGTCATGGATTCTGATGAAATATGGAGGACACGTCCTGCCTAAAAACATGAACTTATTTAGGTGTTTGCAGGAAATGTATTTAAAGGCAAAAGAGGTCTCCATTCTGCAGAACTTTACTACTATCCATAAGTACAGAAGAATGCGAATGGTCCTGTAACATTTGAACAGTAACCTAGAGACAATAGCAACTCATTTAATGATGGTATTCACAGTCTGTTCTGTGTATTTGCCTCCTGGAACAAGCATTTGCTAAGCAGATCTTTTTGATCTTATTAAATAACTGCAAGACAAGACTTCATTTATAGCTCGGACACAGCATGGGTTTGTTAAGGGGAAGTCTTGTCTGATCAATTTGATTGGATACTATGATGTGGTCACAAAGCAATTGGATGCAGGGAATACCTGATATCATATATTTGGATCTTAGAAAGGCTTTTGATACTGCTGCACATGGAAGACTGCTGCACAAATTGGAGCAGTGTGGCATTAGAGGCAAATTGCTGCTATGGATAAAGGGATGGTTGAGTGGGAGAAGACAGAGTAGTAATCAATGGACACTGCTCTTCGTGGACTAATGTTATTAGTGGAATCCCTCAGGGTTCAGTGTTGGATCCATTGTTATTTTCTGTATTTATGATGGTATATCAGGCTTAATGTCCAAGTTTGGAGACTATACGAAGGTCGGCAGGGTTGTTAATGACAGTATGCTGCTGCTGCTGCTGCAACAGGATCTAGAAAAGTTGAGCAGATGGGCTGAGAGGAGGCAAATGAAGTTTAACATTGACAAATGTAAAGTACTACATATGGGAAGCAGTAACCCCAGAGCAACGTATCAACTCTGTGGTACTACACTGACAGTGGTAGAGAACGAAAAGGACCTGGGGGTAATTGTGCAGGCAGATATGAAGTTTTCTGAGCAGTGCAGACGGTCTGCAAGAGTAGCTCATAGTGTCTTGTCAATGATATACAGGAATTTTTCTAGCAGGAATAAGGAGGTGATTATCCCCTTGTATAAGGTGATGGTCAAGCCGCACCTTGAGTACTGTATACAGGTCTGGAGGCCTCAATTTAAGAAGGATGTAGAGCTGTTGGAACGAGTACAGAGAAGGGCAACAAGATTAGTGAATGGAACAAAGGGTTGCTCTTACGAAGAAAGGCTTAAGTTTTGCAGATTACAGTGTTTGGAGACTAGGCACGAGGCGATCTGATTGAGGTGTATAAAGCCTTGAATGGTTTGAGCATGCCCAATGCTGATGGGATTCTTCCTCTTGCTCAGAATAATCACCTGAGAGGGCATAAATTCAAATTGAGGAAAGACAGTTGTAGGATAGATGCGCAGAAGTTTGCCTTTAGCCAGCGGATAGTTAATTGGTGGAACAGACTTCCATCTTTTATTGTGGAAGTTGATAGCCTAAATAAATTTAAGGCTGAGCTGGACAGGTATTTGGAACGAATGGGTGAAATCAGAGTGTTTTTTTTTTTTTTGGCTGATGCTGCATAAGCTTGCTTTCTTGCATCGTATCCCTCTGCTAATGCTAATTACCTCCACCATGCCTACTTCTTGGACTTGATATGCATGATACTGTGTGGTAGCATAAAAACTAATAAGCAGTGTTGTATTGTCAAATGTGTGCTTGACAATAATGATTTTGCTTTATTAAATATGGGGTTCAACACCCATTTCCACATGCTTATCCATATGTTCTGTGCCATTAATTCCTCCATTTTCCATCTTTCCCAATTCTCTTTTCCTCATGGGATGTGTAACAGAATCCCAAAAGAAGTAATACTTTCTTTATTTTATCCACTGTATCAAGTGGGCAGTTCTGTTACCCAACTAGGGACTCGTGATGGAAATTCAATCAAGCAGACTGGAAAGCTTTTGCACAACTGATAGAATTTGTTCTCATTATAATCAAGTAGGAATTATGTAATGATGCAGTGATTTGTCTCACAGCATGTACTTTCCATGTAGAGGCAATTGCAACTCCAAAAACATCTGTTTCTATGTTTTTAAAGGCAAGGACATAAAGCAACAAGAAACATACAAAATTAAGCTCGAGGAATATTTTGATTCTGTCCTATCACTGAACACCTTTAGCCTTTAAACATCCATGTGCTAAAGCACAATTTTTATGTCATCAGAGCCAAAAGGCATACTGGGTCCAGTTTAACCAGATGACCAGTTCCAAAGTCATCTGGGATAAAAGTATGTAAGAATGTTTTATAAAATTCAGAAAATTGAGGGTAATATGCCATTTCACTCATCAATATTAATGTAATGGGTACAATTTCAAACCAAACTGCTATAGTTAACACTCTAGGAGAAGCATTTGTTAATATCTCTGCTGGAATATCATTCTCTCCATTAATCCCTCCATTACCACTTTCTCAATTCTCCTGTCCTCATGGGATGTGGAACAGAATCCCAATGAAAGTAATACTTCCTTTATAATATGCACTGTATCAGGTGGGCAGCCCTGTCATCTAAGGACTCATGATGGAAATTTAGTCAAGCAGACTGCAACACTTTTGAACAACTGATAGAATTGGGAAAGAATATTTCTCATGAAGCAAGTTGAGAAACATCTACTCAACGTTACCTCAAGTGGTGCTAATTCACTAAGGTGGAACTGGCAACTGCACAGGCCAGGAGACCAGTGCTGAAAGACCAGTGATATATGATATAAGATGATAAAACATTTCATTCATGATCTGTAGGTGCCTCCGTAGCCAGGTGGGCAGGAGCAGCAGTGCGTAGCACACGCTTCTTGATTAGACTGGGGTTCGAGCCCATGACCACCAAATACAGAGGATGCGGAAAGGTCAGGGAATGACCGCCGCATATCCCCGGAGCAATATAGCCTTAGTTGCTAATACTCCTAAAAACCAAATAACAACAATAACATGATCTGTAGTTTTTGCTTCTTCTCTATAACTGAATTTTAAGGGATCAATTTCTGGAGTCTTGGCATAAGGTTATCCTTGCTTTCCAAAAGCAAATCTTAGCTTTGGAAAAGCAAGGATAGTCCTAAAATTCTGAACAACTAACTGTTGCTCCGAATAGCTTACCTTGGAAAAAATGGTCAACTATGAGCCTCAAAAGAAATTGGTCCAGTGGTTTCTTTCCAATCAGTCCACTTAATCTGACTGAAAACATAAATTAGTGATGCTTTTATAATGTGTGAAAATTTGGATGTCTGCTTTCTTTGACGTAGAAAAAGTTTGGATATAAGGATATAAGTAGAACACAGTTTGGATATAAAGGTTCTTTTAAAGCCTTCTATTTCTCCATACTTAGAGATCACCTTTGCATTTTTATTCAGAATTTCTTATGAAAACAACTTCCAAGTTAATGATAAATCTAACAGCTCAGTTTTTTTTGACAAGAGAAAGGTGTTCTCTAAGGCTCTCTCTCCTGAGTGTTACTTTTTGAGTTCTATTGAATAATCTCCTTCATCAGTAAAAAGCCCTCATGTACATGATTTAGTATTATTTATTACTCTTGAAACATGAGAGCTATTGAACAACGATTTCAACAAGCTGACCACTTTAGATTCTGGTCATTGGCCAGTAGATTCAAGTTTTCAGTGAAAAAGATATATTTTTGTTGCAAATGGCATCTTCACTTAGAACTCAGATTTGAACAAAATGTTATTCCAATGGTAATGGAAACAAAATATGTGAGACTCATCTTTGAGAACACCCTCAAACCAACATATTTCAGAGGCTTTTCAAGGCCATTATTCTAGGAATGATAGGCTACTTGGGAGTTTAAAATGCTGATGAAACTGATATTCAAGTCCAATTGGTTATTCAAGTGGACCAAATTTCCTGTTGATGCCATCCATTTGTGGCACCAAGCAATACTCAGTGATCAGTGATTCTCATTGTCCGTTACAACACTAACACTTTGTTTATTGGAAGTTCAAAGTGGTGAAACCCATGTTTAATCTTTAGGGCAGAGCTCTGGCAACCCCAATCTCTTCCATCATGCAATGTGATTGATGTCTTGATTATGATGGACATCATGGTGATATCCAATCTTCTTACATTTTGAGGGTAGAGCTCTAAAATGGTATTCACAGTCCAGCCACTAGATAGTCCATCGGACTGAACTTATTGGTAACTACAGGAACTTCCCAACTTACATAATACTCAACTGGTGCAAATTTAAAAAATATATGAAAACGTATTTTGCATCTGTAGGGATAAATGGAGGTATTGTGAAAATATCGTAATGTGAACCCAATTACAATTTTTTTTTCTTTTTTTTTTCGTAATTCATTCCAAGTCCTTGGAGGCTGAAAATTTCACTATATTGCTAAGCTATTTATCTCTCCAAAAGGTCATATTTATAATGGAAATTGCACTACCCTTTCATCGTTATCATATGTTCCCATTATCAGAATCAATTTTGAATGCCTTTGTGATATTTTTCTAAAGCAATTTTCTGGAGGTCACCACCATAAAACAATAAAAACAATTTGCACTTTCTGGTTTATTGGGCTTTTCTGTTAGTGCATCTAATTATAAATGGGAAGTAAACCCAATCTTATTGCATTTGTGATAATACCGATAACTGCAATTTTGTGGATTTTTACGTTATTATGGCGAAATGTGTTTCCTCTTCCCTGAAATCTTCAATCATATAAAAAACAAATTTTTAGAAACTTCTCTTCATTCCTATTTACATATTACAATGATGAAGGGAAAGCAACCATTGGAAAGTGCAAGTGGTGGTAGTGCCAGGAAACGAAACAAAATTGATTTAGAAATGAAGTGAAAATTATTAAGAAGTACGAAGCAGGACAAAGGTTGTCATCTATTGCATGGGAATTAGGTTTTGCTGCTTCAACAGTGAATACTGTTTTAAAGGCAGAATATGTCAAAGAATCAATGCACTTAAGATCAACAGTGATCACAAAACAGCATTCAGGTGCTATATCTAAGATGCAAAAGCTATTAATAATATGGATGGAAAATCAGATTCAGAAGCAAGTGCCCATGAGTCTAATGCCCATTCAAGCAAAAGCAAAAAGTATTTTTTTTTTTTTTTTTATGAAAACCCCAAACATGAAAGGTATCAAAACCTATAGTACTTAGTACTGTGCATGGGTTGAAGGAGAAGTATGGAGGGAGAGGGATGCTGGAAACTTTGCTCTAGAGACTAAACATGGGTTTCACCACTTCAAGCCTCCAATAAGCAAAGTGGTGGTATTTCACCGGTTGATGAAAGTCATAAGGATAAGTATGGTGGTATTTCACCGGTTGATGAAAATCATAAGGATAAGTATGGTTCGTGGCAAGCAACGGTTGGTTTATTAGGTTCAAGCATCGTATTGGTTCCCAAAACATTAACGTATGTGGTGAAGTCACCAGTGCTGATTCTGCAGGTGCAGAGAAATTTTGTGATGTGTTGGAAAAAAATATTGACAAAGGCGGCTATTCAATGCAGCAAATTTTTAACATTGATGAGCCTGCTGTGATAGAAAAAAATACCAGCTCAAACGTACATTGCCAAAGAGGAAAAGACAATGCCAGGTTTCAAAGCTTCAAAAGATAGGGCCATGCTCTTGCTTGGGCTAATGCAACGGGAGATTACAGATTAATTCCACTGCTTGCGTACCATTCTGGAAATCCTCGTGCATTTAAGGACATCAATAAAGCCACCCTACCCATGCATTTCCGATTGAACCAGAGAGAATGGATAACGGTATCTCTGAGGATTGGTTTAATTGCTGCTTTATTCCCAAGGTTGAAAAATATTGTAAAGACAACAACATTCCTTTCAAGATTTTGTTTCTATTAGATAGATTATGCTCCTGGACATCCTATGCATCTAGATGATTTCAATTCGAACGTGAGAGCCCATATTTCTACCACCAAACATGACTTCACTCATCCAACCTTTGGATCAGGGCATTATTTCCAATTTAAAAGCATACTATTTACACACAACATTTGCTCAGGCATTGTCTGCAGTAGACTATGAGAAAAATTTTATGTTAAGAGACTTTTGGAAATCTTACAATATTTACCACGCCATCATAAACATTAATAAAGCCTGGGCAGAAATTACTAAATGTTGTTTAAAAATCGCATGAAAGAAAATATGCCCATGGCACGTAAAAGGGTTTGAAAAAGACGAATCATATGAAGAGGTTAATGCTCACGGATCATATGAAGAGGTTAATGCTCACAGATCATATGAAGAGGTTAATGCTCACGGATCATATGAAGAGGTTAATGTTAACGAATCATAGTGAAAGAGGAAAATGCTGACGAAGCTGAAAATAAACCAAATGAGGAGCCAAGATGCTTCATCACCAGAGAGATGGCAATGGCAAGATTTGAGAAGATGGATCCTGACAGCAAACGATTCTTAAAAGTTAACAGCGGGGTGAATGATATGCTTGCTTGCTACAAAGAAGTCTATGATGAAAAGTAAAAAGCCGCCGTCCAGTCATCCATTAATGTGTTCTTTCATAAGGTTGAGGGACCGACCCCTTCTAAACTTCCACAGCCCTCAACCTCCACAGCAGTGTACTTATCAGCTGAAGACGTTGATTCTAGCAGCAATGCTTGAGAGGTAAAACTTACTGATGTTATGTCTGTCTCCTCTCTTTTTTGTAATTTTGAAATTTTTTAAATTGCATGCTTTTTGTAATTTTTCCTGTGCATGAGATTAAAAATTATATAAATACAATAAATAATTCTATTTACATGTTCATCGAACATTTCTTTTTTGATTTGATCAATTCAGCAAGCACAGTTGTGAGTGCTGCACAAGCATGTGAGACATTCCGACTTATGTAAAATCCAACTTACGTAGTAGAGTTCAGCGGAATGCAACCCTTACATAAGTCAGGGAGTGGCTGTATCTTGGAGGCATCTGGATCAGCTAGTGCATAATCTTGCTCCCTCTACTCTCTCAGCTAGTTACTAGAGGGAGTCTCCATAGTGTGCATGCATGAGGGAGAGGGGTGTTGTTGAGGTCATGTTATGCCAAGGAGCTAGGTATATTCTTGCTGTGTGTTCACCACATATAAAACTTTCATTAATACATTGTGTCTCCTTCCCTCCACTATATACTGAAATCATCATGAATAATCAAATTAATAGAACAAACTAATTTGCAAAAATTCTGAACCACCCATAATCTTCTCATTCCTTTCAGAAATATATGTGATCTCAGTTCTAGTATCAGTGCTGTTTTCAAGCTTGGCTTACTCATAAGTGGGTGGGGAGATAGTAGTAGTAGTGGCATGTGACGCAAGAAAGCAAGTGTATGAGCTTATGCAGCATCAGCCAAAAAAAAAAAAATCACACCATTCCCTCCAAATGCCTGTCCAGTTCCTCCTTAAATTTATTTAACCTATCAACTTCCACAGCAGATGGAAGCTTGTTCCAGCAATTAACCACCCGCTGGCTAAAGTCAAATTTCTGCACATCTATTCTACATCTGTCTTTTCTTAATTTGAATTTATGCCCCCTTAGGTTCGTAATCTGAACAAGTGGAAGGATCCCATCAGAATTCAGCGTGCTGAACCCATTCAAGGCCTTATACACCTCAATCAGATCACCGCATAGGTGCCTAGTCTCCAGCCACTGCAATTTGCAGAACTTAAGCCTCTCTTGGTATGAGGATCCCTTCATTCTCCTCACCAGTCTTGTTGCCCTTCTCTGTACACGCTCAAGTAAATCTACATCCTTCCTAAAATGAGGCCTCCAGACCTGTACGCAGTACTCAAGGCATGGCCTGACCATTGCTTTATACAGAGGGACAATCACCTCCTTTTCCCTGCTAGCAAAATTCCTATATATCATTGACAAAACTCCATGACCTGCCTGTCAGCCTGTCTGCATTGCTCAGAAAACTTCATATCTGACTGCACAATTACTCCCCGGGGTTACTTCTACCAATATGCAGTACTTTGCATTTGTCAAGGTTAAACTTCAGTTGCCACTTCTTAGCCCATCTGCCCAAATTTTCTAGATCCTGTTGCAGTAGCACACTGCCATTACTGTCATTAACAACCCTGCCAACCTTTATATCATCTGCAAACTTCGACACTAAGCCTGATATACCTTCATCAATATCATTGATAAATATACAAAACAACAGTGGACCCAACACCGAACCCTGTGGGACTCCACTAATAACATTAGTAAATGAAGAGCAGCACCCATTGATTACCACCCTCTGCCTTCTCCCACTCAACCATCCTTTTATCCATTGTAGCAACTTACCCTTAATACCATTCTGCTCCAATTTGTACAATAGTCTTCCATGTGCAACAGTGTCAAAAGCTTTCCTGAAATCCAAATATATGATATAAAAATTATTTTTTGCATCCAGTTCCTTTGTAACCACATCATAATATCCTATGAAATTTGTCAGACAAGACTTTCCCTTAACAAACTCATGCTGTGTCTGAATTATTGCTGCAGTCTTGTCTAGATGATCCTGCAATGCATCTTTAACTAGTTACTCCATTATTTTACCCGGAACAGAAGTTTAACTAACTGGTCTGTAATTACTCGTGTCACCCTTCGATTCCCCTTTGTGAATTGGGGATACTTTGCACATCTCCAGTCCGTGGGGACCTCCCCTGAGTCCAAGGATGCTCTCATAATTATGGCTAAGGGCTTGCTTAGTTGCTTTGCTGCCTCCTTTAATATAACTGGATAGATCCCATCCACCCCAGGTGCTTTTCTTATGTTTAACTTCAACAATTTCTCCTCCACTTTGCTCTCAGTTATTACAAAATCATTAAGCACCCTGCTACAATTTGATAACCTTCTGCCATTTTCAAACCTTAATAACTCCTCATGTGAGAATGTAGATGCAAAATACTCATTCAGTTTGTTTGCTATCTGAGCAGGATCATCAATGTCAAGTGGACCAATCAGATTCATCCTCTTCCTTTTAGAGTTTATATAAGTAAAGAAATCCTTGCTGTTTTCCTTAGCATCTTTTGCCAAAGATTTCTCGTAATCTGCCTTCGCCTGCCTAACCTCCTTTGTGACATGATTACAGACTAGCTAATATCTGCCATAGGCTTCTGAGTCGCTTGATAATTTATATGCATCCTATGCATTTTTCTTCTCTGTCACAAGTCTCATTAGTTCATTTGATAACCATTTAGGCCTAAACCTTGAACAATATTTCTTAATAGGTATGAAACTTTTAGTAGCTGTTCTAATTTACCGTTTAATTTTAATGTTACTGTTGGTAACATTTTCAGTTGATCCCACTGTATAGAATTTAAAAACTGTCTGAGACCACTGTACTCACCTTTACGGAAGCAAAAACCCTTTCCTTTACCCCTGATGGTAATTATATCTTTAAGTAAATCCCAAATCAGTGCACTGTTATCACTGCCACCTAGTGGTTCCTTTATCTGCAAATTCTTAAGACAAGAATGATCACTGCTGATAACCAGATCAAGAGTATTACCCTCTCTGGTTGCCTCTCGAACATGAGAACAAGGAACATTTATTTAAATGGAAACAGATGGTTGCTGCAGCTAATATGAAAGGCAGCTTTTATTCACCGTTAATGAAGTCTGTTTTAGGTAATGTTGTCCAATTTCTTTGTTAGGCCTGAATTCTAAGGTGGGAAAGAATTTTCTTTTTTGAAGAGTGCATTTTGCAACCTTTGAACTTTTGAATTTAAAAGAATTATTTTCCAGTAATATAAACAGAGTTTGTATTACTTAGTATGTTTACAGAAGTAATGTGAAATGATAGTGTTTTCTTTGCATTATGCTTTTAACAGGTTTACTGATACTTTTATTTTTTTTTGTTGTTGTTCATACATTAAGCATTAATGTACAAACTAGTATAAAGAATAAGTTACTTGTGGCCACTCATGGTGCCCCCCCACAATTCTCTTCACTGTAGTAAATACCGGTCTCCTTTTTTTTTTTTTCTTATTTGTTTTGACCATTCTGCTGGTGCTTTCTTAATTTATTTCAGTGTCTCCTGACATTTCTCCTTTCTTAATTTCAGTGTCTCCTGACATTTATATTGTACATTTTAATTTTGTTATATTTTGGCACATGTGGTTGGTGATGCATTGCAGCCACCAGTGCACTTTTATCCTTTTCGTTACAATATATGATTCAAGTTTATTTTCACCATAAAATCTCAACCTTATTCCAATGTGTATGTAATTTAGAATATTATGATATAAGAAAATAATACAGCCAAGCAACTGCAGCAGTGAATTTAAAATAGAGCTGTAGTTTAGAAAATTGTGAAATAACAGAACTTAGATGTAAAAATAGCAAAGCCTTCATATAATATTTATATATATATATATCTGTGTATATTGCTCATTCATTATTTCATTTTATTGAAAATGATATGAGCAGTGGTGTTTAAAAATATACTTTTTTAAATGAAAATTGTTTCTATTTGTTAAGCAGAAACAGGTGTCAGATTCAGAGATGAACTCTTTGATCTTATTGCTGGAATGCAAAGCAGACGTCTTGATGAACAGCGTGCAAGTTTGCCTCGTCTTCCTGGTTTAACTATGTCCAGTACAGTTGCCACCAGTCGACGCAGAAATAACAACAACAATAATAGTTTGGGCCAGGGAAGGTTGTTAAGGAGAACTTCTGTGGACACTTCCACATTACCCGATGATGATTTCTTTGATATGCTAATGAGGTGTCAGGTATGATTAGTTTTTATCTTAATATTAGTATTAGCTGTATGGGGCAAAAAAAAAAAATTGTTTTACTCCTTACTCCAAAGCTCAGATTGATTCATCTGAGCTTTGTTAGTCTGTACTACCTATATCCATAATAATTTGTAACTCATTGGTTAAAGGAGGACCACCTACAATCCAGCCTATACCTTTTCTCTTTGAACCAAAGACCATAAAATATTCATTTTATGAATATTTTATGACCCTTAGTTCTAATGCCATTAGTAACTGAAGATTTCACCTTCATTTTACTGCCCCATTAAAGCCTTATATACCACAGTCAGATTTCCTGTAATGTGCCAAATAACCAATCTCTCTAAGCTACATGTTTATAGTGTTTCCTTTTTTAAGAATCCTTTTTGCATTTTCACCAAGTACATTGGCCATCTCTGGACCGTGTCATGAAGCTTAGTGTCCTTTTGTTGGCCATACTTGATACAGTATTCCAAAAACAGCCTCTCCATTGGACTCTAAATGCCACTCTCTATGAGAGGGCTGGTAACCTGTTGAAAAGAGATCACACAGGGACAAAAGGAGCTGCAATGGATCAGGCCCATAGACAGTGTCATATTCCCATCATTAGAGGCCCCAGCTCAAGATTTGATACCAATATCAGAGAATGTGGCTCTAGTTGTCCAAAGAGACTGCAGACAGAAATACATAATCATTATACACCAGCCTTTTCTGGTGGTGGTGTACTCCTTATCTGCTCAGCAGGCAGTGATGCACTCTCTATCAGCATACTTGATAAAAAAAAAAAAAAAAAGTTTAGTGTGTTGTTGGATCCCTGAAAATGGTAAAACACTTCTAGTCTGGGAATCTTCTAATCGAAACCAAAAAATCAAAACAGTCGGAAGAACTATTGAAGGTAAGAATGACGTTTAATCGAACATCAGTAACAGTCACTTCCCGTAATACCCAAGTACCTCCAAAGGTGTTATCTCTGAATGGAATGTGTTTATGACTGAAGAGGAAATAACCAAAGAACTTAGCAAACAAAAGGTGATTTGTACTAGGTTGATTATGACTAAAAGATCACAACCTTATTTCAGTGTCTCCTGACATTTAGCACTCCAGTTGTCCCATCACAGTGAGAACTGGTTACTTAATTGCAAGATTTGGTTTAAGATCAAGAAGTATGGTCATTCTCAGATGACGTGTCAAGGAGATACTGTTTGCTCTATTTGTGTTTCTAAGGAGCATTCCCAAGTAGACTGTGTAGCTTCTCCTCTCATCTGCCTGAAATGCAAAGAAAGCTATACAGTTTTTTCTAAAGCATGTGATCTTTGGGAAAACTAGGGAAAAAAAATCCAAAAATATAAAGTTCAGCATAACATTCTGCATCTCAAAACACGAAAACAAGCTCTGTTAAACACGCCTAACCACTTTTATGGATTGGTCACTCAAAGCTGTTGCTGTTTTTTTTTTTTAATGAAAGCCCCAAACACAATAGGTATTAGAATCTATAGTACTTAGTACAGTGCATGGGTTGGGGGGGGGGGTGAGAAGATGAAAGAAGATATTTATTGACATTAGACTTGAACTTCTTTAGATGGTGATTTTCGGGAAATTTGTACGAAGGAAGGTTGTTCCAGAAAAGAAGATGAATGAATAAATGAGGAAGAAGAAAAGTTGGTTCTGTGAGTTTGAAGTTGGACAGTAAAAAGATGTTGACTGGTTGAAGTATGTGTTCGGACTGCTTTGAAAGAGAGCAGGAATTATAGAAGCCAATTCAGACGAACAGTGCCCATGGAAGTATATATAGAAGAGGCATGCAGTAGAAACCAAATGTCTATGAAACAGAATGAGAGACTCTGTTAGAGATGTCATTAATTAATCTAACTGCCCTCTTTTGAATGGAATCTATAAGCCCGAGAGAGGTTTTACGATATTCCCTGGTAGGGCAGATTTGCGATTTGAAGATCAGCATTACTTTTCTGGAAGAAAAGTAACACTGAGGGTGAAAGAGAACCCAGTTTTTTAGTTGCAGAGGAAGCAATATTTGTAATGTACTTATGCCAAGAGAGAGAGAGAGAGAGATTAGAAGTCAGGTTAATCCCCAATAGAGATATATGATCTTGCCTAGAAATGAGAGTGCCATCAAAGATAAGCATAGGAGCAGAAGAATCCTTTTTGTGAGATATGACAGAACTGAGTTTTAGAAGGATTGAAATCAACTAAGTTATCTTTTCCCCACTGGGAAATTACCCGGAGATCAGCACTTAAGGAATTGGTAGCGGATATTTGAGAAGTTGAAGCTGTTTGAGCAGGGCAAGGTTTCTCAAACTGGAAGGTGGAATTCAGTGTGCTATCATCAGCCAAACTATGATAGGATTTCTGGTCAATGGAAGAAGGTCATTAATATACAAGAGAAAAAGAGTGGGAGAAAGAATCTAACCTTGGGGAACTCCAGCATTAGTGGAGAAGTTAGAATACAGAAAGCCATCTAGCATCACCCATAGTGAGCATCAGAGAAAAAACTGGATATCGAGTTGCAAAAAACAGTTGGCAAACCGTAAGATGGAAGCTTATTTAGGCGACCTTTAAACCAAACATGATCAAAATCCTTTGAACTGTCAAGAGCAACTGCTTGAGTTTCACCAAACGTTTCCATTGAATTTGCCCTAAGATGGGTAAATAAGCCACAATATCACCAGTGGATTGACACTGACAGAATCCATACTGACAATCGTTGATCAGATGGAAGGTTTCTAGATAGGTTAAGAGTTGGTGGTTAATTGATTTACTCTTTACCTCTACTCTTTAGAAAGAGTAGAGGTGATTGCAATGGGATGATAATTGGATGGGAGGGATTTGTCACCCTTTTTAGGAATTGGCTGGATATGAGCAAATTTCCAAGCAGAAGGAAAAACACCTTTGGAATAAGAAAGTGAAAAAAGGTGACACAGAACAGGAATAAAGTTCAGGAGCACAAGTTTGAGAACAAGCGGAGAAATACCATCACCATGAGGACCTGAAGCTTTCTTAGCATCAGGGGTGGCATGGGGGAATATGCCTCCCTTAACCAAAAATTGAAATTAAAGAAAGAATGCAGGAGACTTACAAAAAAAAAAAAAAAAAAAAAAAACTCAGCCTGGTCAGGATGCCCCCTTTACAATGATACCTGGATTTGGTCGCCATGCCCCCCTACCTATGATGATGCTTGGATACGGCACTGCTTAGCATCACAGTTGTTCAAAATTCTTCTGATGTCCTTTTGACAGAAAACCACAGGAGGCATTGAATGGATTGTACTGGGAATGGTGGGAGGTGGTTTATCAAGATCATTAATACACGAGTTGGGAGAAAAATAGGATGCTAGCAGGCAACTTTATCCTTGGCTGAAGTGGCAATAGAATCATCTGGTTTAGACAGAGGTGGGAACAGCGATGAGCAAAAGTTGTGGCCAATAGCTTTGGCAAGTGACCAGAATAAATGGCTACCATTTGGACAAAAAAAAAAAAAAAAAGCAAGTTTTATACTCTTAACCTGTTTGAAATCTAGTTTGGACTGATTAATAACTACTTTACAGTTGTTGTGAGCTTTGGTGTATGCAGAAAATGAACCTGGAGATTTCGATATGAGCCAATTACGATATGCGACATTCTTCTCTTGAACAGCCTTAGCTGCAACCTAAACAGATGTCTCAGTCAAACTGAACATTTCTATTACTAACAGGATCAGAACTGTGCTAGCAACTTTTGAAAAGAAATATGCCATAAATGAATCTAGTAACACTTCAATTAGTATCCCAACTAGGTATTGTACAGTACCGGTCAAAATCTTAATATTTTGGTATACTAAGATTTTGACTGGTGTTGTAAGCCCTAGCCTTAGTATTTCGGTATTTTTAATTTATGAAACTGGGATACCAGTATTCCAAAAACAAACATTTTTCTCAATAAATTTGGATGACAGTTAGGTCAGTAAAGTAAGGAAAAAAACAAATACTGTAATTACACTAGACTCCCGCTAGTCCGAACTAATTGGGACCGAGCCCTGTTCGGATTAGCTGAATAACTGCAATAATGCAGAAGCAAGCAGTAAAACAGGTCTGGTTTATTAAGGAATGAGTGTGTAGTAAGCCTACTAGCGTTTGTACGCGAGCATAACACACCGGAAGCAAACCCCCCTCCACACTATGACTAATTGCATGCGACATTGTGCATTAAACGTGAATGTTTATATCTTCGCTCTACATTACATTTTATAGTTTAGTTTAGTTCCGTCTGCTGCCACAATGGCCACGAAACGGAAACACACAACGTGTACGTTGAAAGATAAGCTGGAAGTTTTGAAAAGGCTGGACAAGAGGGAAAGTGCAACGAAATTAGCAATAGAGTTTGGAGTGGGCAAGGCCACAGTAACTGACTGGAAAAAAAAACGCGCAAAGATCGAGCAGTTTTGTACCTCTACTTCAGAAAAATCAGTTGAAATTCGACAAACAATAAGGCCCTCAACGTTTGACAAGCTTGATGAAGCCTTATTCACGTGGTTCACTCAGGAAAGAGGAAGGGGAACACCCCTAAGTGAACCTCTTGTTAGAGAAAAGGCCATTCATCTCAACAAACTAATGAAAGGTGATGAATCATTTAGTGCGAGTACCGGTTGGTTTGATCGCTGGAAAAAGCGCCATGGGATTCGCCAGCTAACGATCACCGGGGAGCAATTATCAGCTGATCATGCTGCAGCAGAGAAATATTTGGGTGAGTTCGCTGATTTGGTATCACATTATTCACCTCAGCAGATATATAACGCTGATGAGACAAGTTTAAATTTTAAGGCTTTGCCCACAAAAAGTCTAGCATCTCAACAAGAAATGTGTGCCCCAGGTTTTAAAATGAATAAGGAGCGAGTGACGTTGATAGCTTGTAGTAATGCTTCAGGAAATCACAAGCTACCTTTGATGATGATCGGTAAATCAGCGAAGCCGAGAGCTTTTAAAAATATGAACATTAACAATCTTCCAGTTCATTATAAAAGTCAAAAAAAAGCTTGGATGAACAGACAGCTTTTCATTGAGTGGTTTCATAATCAATTTGTCCCAGCAGTGAAACGTTTCAGCAATGAAAATGATTTGCCACCTCGTGCCATTCTCCTCATAGACAATGCGCTGTCCCACCCAGACGTTTCCGAGTTGACATCAGGGGATATAAAGGCAGCTTTTTTACCGCCTAATGTAATACCGTTATTACAGCCCATGGACCAGGGGGTGTCACAGTCTATCAAGCTTGCATACAGAAAGAAATATCTTAGGTCCTTGATAGAAGATAACACCAATTCACTTTCTTTACATGAGAAAATGAAACAAGTGAACTTAAAAGATGTTGTATATTGGGTTGCTGAGTCATGGGAGGGTAACCTAGCAGTCCATACAAAGATCATGGAAGAAATTATGGCCCTCTCTCAGCTTTGTCGATAGCACTGACGAAAACAATGACATAGAACAATTAATTCAGCTCGTACAGGAAATTCCCAGGTGCGAGGAAGCAATAGTATCTGACGTTAATGAGTGGATTGCAGCGGATGGAATAGGTCATGAAAACCTGTCGGATGAGGACATTGTGGCAGCTGTCACCGAAGAAGACTCCAAGCAGGATGATGACGGGAGTGATGACGAGCCCGGTGTTTCTGCGGAATAGCTTGTGTCGCACACAGACGCGACAGCGGCCCTTGACCTCGCTTTACTCTACTTAGAACAACATCCCAGCGCTACACCAGCAGACTACATGAAGCGGTAGCGAAACATACATCATCTAGCCGATTTTCATCGTTACGTCAAAAGAAACTAACAGAGTTTGTTACTTCTGAAAAATGACTTTTGTTCCTGTTTTGGTGTGTAAGTATAGATCTGTAATTTTAATAGGCTATGTCAAACACTGATTTATTAATTTTGTATTAGTACAGTACTACAATAAAATACAATTGTTTTGTGTAATTCTAAATGTTTTTGTACCATTAATGCCATTTAAATTTAACTGGAAAATACAAAAAACGTATATTTTGCGAACTAAAAAATTTCCTCTCCGCCGACCGAAACGTGTTCGGATTAGGCGGATGTTCCGATTAGCGGGAGTCCACTGTACTTGAATTCAAGTTTTAAATAAACATTTATTGCAATAATAAATATTCTGAAAAAAATCATTAAAATACAGTTATTCTAAAAACAAAAAATACATATTGTTACTGCAATATGTTTAATTATGTTTAAGCATCCGCACTACCTGTCCAAATAAAGTGAGCTCTTAAGAAACATAAGCAATCAATAGTATGATCGTTTAAAATGGATCTAGTTTTGGTACATATTTGATTAGCGGCAGAAAATGCCCTTTCGGATTCTATTCTGGTACTGAGATAATCGTAGACGATCTCAGTGCATATTTTCTAGGCCCATTTTCTGAACCTTTTTTTTTTTAGCAAAAATAGTTAAAAGTATTTCATTAATTTCCGACTCAAGTTCATCTTTTAAAATCTCATTGGAGTCGGGCAATTTCTTATTTTGGAAAGAATTTGCGGAACAGTGATGTTCTGTTCCATGTTGGTCTTCCATGGTTGAATTATGTTCATTTTCTGAAGGAGAAAGATGTGTTATTCAGCGAAGTATAATTTTCACTATAGCATCTTTACTGAGTCTAGGAGAGAGAAAAGAGTGGGGAATAAAGAAGAGAGCAAAGAGTGCAGTTAAGGAATTCTTCACATATATAAATGCAAAAAAGAGAAGGATAAATCAGATCGGACGCATATGTAATTGCA
This sequence comes from Mastigoproctus giganteus, assembly GCF_048544385.1. Lineage (NCBI taxonomy): Eukaryota > Metazoa > Arthropoda > Arachnida > Uropygi > Thelyphonidae > Mastigoproctus > Mastigoproctus giganteus. Next base: position 122,466,694 of record NC_143576.1, on the reverse strand, counting down.
CGGGATAGTATTAGATACCCCAACTGATGTTGCAGATGAACTCTACAGTTACTTTGCATTGATATTTACAGAAGAAAAACCCTTCACGTCAATGAGAAATTATGGGAGTGAAATTGAAAAAAAATTAATTAATGATGTTCAAATTTCACGTGTTGATTTAACGAGAAAACTTTCGCACCCACAAGCGAGTAAGGCTCCTGTGGTTGATGACATATACCCTATAATCTTAAAGGAGGCGGCAAGTGAGTGCATTGAACCATTAAGGCTAGTTATGAGAGCATCACTGGACAGGAGAGATTCCGTTGGATTGGTGTAAATTGGAACATAAAGGCGGTTCTAGGAGTGTAACGGGAAATTACCGACCGGCCAGTCTAACTTCAGTAATAGGGAAAATCATGGAGGCAATGATCAAGGGTGGAATTCAGGATCATTTAGATGGAAATGGAATTCTGTAGGATACACAGCATGGTTTTGTAAAGGAAAAATAATGTTTAAAATCTGGTTAGCCATTCTGATGATCACTCGTGAGCTGGATTTAGAGAATAATTTCGACATTGTTTATTTAGATATCAGCAAAGCATTTGACTCAGTCCCACATGAGCGGTTACTTTATAATAGAAGCAGGTTGATATCAGGGAAAATCCTTAGATGGATAGCACGATGGCTTGAGGGCACCAGGCAGGGGTTGTGATAAATGGTTATTCCTCAGATTGGGTTAATGTAAGAAGCGGGGTTCCCAAGGATCAGTATTGGGACGACTGTTGTGTGGACATGTGTTGTGTCTTATGCAAGGCAGCCCCTAAACGTTAGTTTATCTCCGCCATGGTTCTCTGTGATGATATACAAGACTCTATTCAATGGCCAGAAATGAGTGTAGTTTGTGTGTGTTGTGTTGTTTAGCTGTTTCTGGCCGCTTTGCTACCAGGAAGCAGCGATCACTAGGGAGGCTTCTTCCCAGTACCCGTCCATGCCACGAGGATGCGGGCCCAACCATACACACATACTAAACTAAATGTAATATTTTAAGCACCCATAGGAATAAGCACAAGTCTTATAGGTGCAGCAGTCTCCTATAATCAAGTATAGCGGTAAATATCACAAAGAATCCTGCATCCACTGCAGAAAGTAATGGATGCCAGCAGTTCCCGTACCCAGGAAGTCCAAATCTGGGTACATGCAGTTTAAAATCCCATCTGTAATAAACTGGAGACCAGTGAATCCTAGCCCCTAAGGGGCTAGCAAAAGAAAAAAAAAAAAAAAAATTTTAATGGACAAAATATTATTACGTTTAAAAAAATAAATAAAATAAAAAAATAAAGAAAAATAAATAATAATAAATAAAAGATAATAATATAAATTAATTAGATAAAATGATAAAATAATAATTATTATTGAAAAAAAAATATATAATATCGGTGTTTAAATACACCATAGATAACTCTTAATAAACTACAAAGTAGTTGTGGTAGGCATCATTTGCTCTTTCTCATATTGTGCTCTGCCTTCACGACGAGTTGCCATGATATTGCACTACTTCGAATAAGTAACTCTTCACTAATAGAGAAGGCTATTGTTACTTATTCTCAGTTGAGTACCACCACCCAGACAGCACTGTTTCACGGCTATTGGCCGATCATCAGTGGGTGGGCAGGTACCCTGGTAATGCAGCCATGACGACCCAGTTGTGAAGTTAATCACACAATATGAGAGATGCCAAGAGGTGTAGATGTCAGTATTTAAAATAAATAAATGCACAAGGCATAATACTTTAAGAGTTTTGGTATCTATATAATATCGGTGTTTAAATACACCATAGATAACTCTTAATAAACTACAAAGTAGTTGTGGTAGGCATCATTTGCTCTTTCTCATATTGTGCTCTGCCTTCACGACGAGTTGCCATGATATTGCACTACTTCGAATAAGTAACTCTTCACTAATAGAGAAGGCTATTGTTACTTATTCTCAGTTGAGTATAACAGTGCTGTCTGGGTGGTGGTACTCAACTGAGAATAAGTTATGTATTATGCCTTGTGCATTTATTTATTTTAAATTTTGAAAAAAAAAAAAGTAGCTTTGTTGAGTATAGAAGTCAGCTCAGCAATTCACCTCGTCTGTGAAAACCTGTGTGGCAAATTCCTGTAGAGCTGAGAAGGCATTATAATTTTCAATAAGATATCTTTCGTTTCCAGGAGAGAAATTATGCACTGCACTAGATAATGTGTGGAACCATTGTTGTTTTTTATTATCTTAAATGACATCTATGAAGGGATATAGAGTGATACAGATGATGTAAAGATCAGTAGAGTAGTTAATGATCGCCGCCAAGCAGAGTTTCTTCAGAGTGACCTAGATAGACTTCTGGGATGGTCAGAAAAGTGGCAGCTATGCTTCAATTCAGCAAAATGTAAGGTCTTACACCTGGGGAACAGCAACCCCAAAATAACTTATACACTTGGTGGAGTTGAACTAAAGTTAGTAGTGGAGGAATGGGACTTGGGAGTTACGATATGGTCTGACATGAAGTTGTCCGAGAATTGTGGACTTGTTGCAATGTTGCATTGTGTCCTATCGATGATTTATTGAACATTTGCTAGTAGACAGATAAAGACGTCATAATCACATAAAGGTGATTTTATAACCTTTATGTCATTAAATTAGTACCGAAAAATCGGTATTTTTGTATTAATACCGGTATTTGAATACCAGAAAAAAATGACCGGTATTCGGGATCTCGGGATACCGGTATTGTAAGCCTTAATCCCAACCGATGCTACCTCAGCCTTGCATGAAACAATTAAACCTAAAATTGCTGAAATCCAGAAGGAAGTGAAATCACATGTTTCTGATATATTGCACCTCCGTAGCCAAGTGGGAAGGAGCAGTAGTGTGTTGCACACGCTTCTTGATTAGACTGGGGTTCAAGCCTGTCACCACGAAATACGGAGGATGCGGAAAGGTCAGGGAATGACCACCGCATATCCTGGAACAATATGGTCTTAGTTGCTAATGCTCCTAAAAACCAAATAAAAACAACAGCTTCTGATATATATACAGTGAAACTTCCCTTTAATGGACAGCCATGGGGAACGAAAATGTGTCCGTTAGAGAGAAGTGTCCGCTAACAAGAAGTCTGAGGGAGAAAAAAAAAAAAGAAAGAAAGAAAAATCGTTAAACGTTTAATGTAAAATTAAATTAAAATATATACAGATTTTGAACAATGTTTTTGTAAATAATATACAATTACATACACAAGAGATAAAGTAAAATCGTTAAACGTTTAATGTAAAATTAAATTAAATTATATACAGATTTTGCACAATATTTTTGTAAATAATATACATACAATTGTGCTATGCATATTATGACTTTATCTTAAGAAAAATACATACAGTAATCACTTATTTTCTTCTGCACCTTCTTCCGGCTGATAATTTTGTTTTTAACATTACATTTGTTTGGAGTGAAGAAACCATAGAAAGTCCTTCAGTATCTTCTTCAGCGGCGAAAAACATTTTAAACGATTGATTTGTATGAGCGTTTCTTCTATTTTCATCGGTGGTTCTTCGTTAATATGTTCTTCGACAGAATGACCTCCTTCCATTTCTTCATCCTCGTGAGAAACTTCTTGAAAAATATCGATGATAATGTCATTGATATCTAGAGCACCATCTTCTGCAGTGAGGTTCGAGTCTATATCTTTGTAGCCAGGGTCACTTGTAGCGGAAGTATCGTACATAATTAATAGATGTTGAAGTTCTTGTTCTTCTTGGTGCTCCACATTGCTGTTCACAACTTCAATTTTTGCGTTTGAGAAGCCAGGCTTTACAAAACAGTTCACGACAGTTTGTTTTCTAATTGCGTTTACTGAAGAGGAAATCCATTGAATCGCATCTAGGATGCTGATTTCCTTTGCAAGGTCACTCGCACATGTTACATCGTTCATGTTTGCAATGAGATGTCTTAAAACACGTTTTCTGTAGTGAAGTTTAAAATGTTTTATTATCCCTTTATCCAAGGGCTGACACTCTGCAGAAAAACGATTTGAATGTTGGACAGTTCAGTGTGTGTGTGGGTGAGATGCAGCATTATCCATGAAAAGAATAATTTTTCTGTTTTGACGAATCGTGTTTTGGTTAAAGTGACTTATCCATTCGCTCATGATATCTCGTGTCATCCAAGCATTTTTATTAGACTTCCAGTCAACATTCAAAAGATTCAACTTTATGCCCTTGAAACAACAAGGATTTTGTGGTTTTCCTATAACAAGAGGTTGTTCAAAGTCTCCCAGCATATTTGTACACAATAGTACAGTCAAGCGTTCCTTAGAAATTTTTCCGCCCTGGCACTTTTCGTTTTTTAGACTCATTGTTTTTTCAGGAAGAGCTTTAAAAAACAACCCTGTTTCGTCACAGTTGTGAATATCCTTAGCTTCAAAATCACGACATAAATCTTCCAATTTGACGGTCCCCTCTGTTACAACCCAAGTATCAACAGATCCACCTTCACCACTTACGGTTTTCCAAGAAATTTTATGCCGAGTTTTGAACTTGTCTAGCCATCCCACAGAAGCTTTGAACTCGTTTACTCCCATAGATTTCGCAACCTCCAAAGCCTTTTCCCTAATGATAGGCCCATTAATGGGAATTTTTTTTAGCACGTTCGCGACAAAACCACTCATACGTAACATTGTCAATTTGAAGTCCAACAGTTTTCGGGAATGATTTTTGAACCTGATCATTTCCGTGTTGCCAAAATTGCTTGAGCAGTTCATTTTTTTTTATTTAGGATGTCGCTTACTTGCGTCTTCCCGATTTTGAATTTTGCAGCGAGATTGTGAACACTATTTTTTTGCCGATCATACGCATTAATGAGTTCGACTTTATCTTTTAAAGTTAAATGTTTACGAGAAGACATTGTGCACTTCACACGACACTGAACAAAACTGAAAACTGAAACTGAAAAGACGAACGGCCGACCATATCGCACGTGTAAAACTTCATCAGAAGTTTTACACGTGCCTTAAAATTCTTGAAAAAGGGTTTAGAACCACGACGTAAACCTTGATAAAATTCAGAGAATCGGAAATAGAAAATAAACACACGATTAAGGCAATACGTGGAAGAAAAGTTCCTAGAAAAAGGGCCGTGAGATCGCCTGCTGTCCGTTATGGGGAGATCAAATTAAGTGCTAATCTAAACGAAACTGTGCAGATTGCCTGTCCGCATCCGTTACGGAGAATGTCCGCTAGACAGAAGCTGAAAACACGTTAAAACCAATGGAGGTGAGTTGGGGAATTTGGAAATGTCCGTTGTAGAGAGATGTCCGTTAACGAGAGGTGTCCGTTAGGAGAAGTTTCACTGTATACAGATTCTGAAAAATCATTATATATACACATTTTTGATTTATGGGTAAATATTTAACTATAACAGTGGCAACTCCTTCATCACAATTTTGTGTAAAGGAGAGGTTAAAAGTGGTGAGAAAGCAATATGAAACTCTTAAAAATTATCAAATTGAAAAGTACAACAATCACTAGTGAGTGGGATTGACTGCTCCAGATCCAGTTCATGACCCAAAAGAAGTTTTGTGTCACCACTAAATGTCAGGGCGCCTCCGTAGCCAAGTGGGAAGGAGCAGCAGTGCGTAGCACACGCTTCTTGATTAGACCGGGGTTTGAGCCTGTCACCACCAAATACGGAGGATGCGGAAAGGTCAGGGAATGACCACCGCATATTCACGGAGCAATATGGCCTTAGTTGCTAATGCTCCTAAAAACCAAATAACAAACAACAAACAAACCACTAAGTGTCACCGCACTAGCATTGGGTGACAGGTTGTCATCAGTTTCTACATCACTGCTACAAGATATATTGTCAGGATCAAAAATAACTTTATCATCACTATTGGACAAAAGTAAATCAAATACTGATTTGTAAAGTTCTAACAGTTTCTTCATCAAAAAGGCCTTTATGAAATGTTAATGCCATGAGTAAATACACAATGAACACTAAAAACGAAGAAAAACTACAGCCATCGGCTGTTAACAATTGAATGTAAACATTCAATTAGTTTGCCAAATTTTTTATATGAAGTATAAATTAATTATAAATTATGAAGTTCAATAATTACACCGAAAGAGTGGGAAAACAGGCTGTATAACTGACAAAACAGAAAGGAGTGCCTGATGTGACAACAGACTGCAAAGGGTTAACTTCCCTTCTTTGAAACATTTCTCCATTCTAACTTACCTAGTGGTGAGGTAATTTTCCTTGGTAATTTTAATGTTTACAACTCCAGCTGGCTTCAGTTTTCTTGTTATACATCCCCATTTGATTGAGATGCTAATGAAGTCAATAGAATTTTAGCTAACTTGGACTTTTAAGTGAATATGAAAACCATTTAATGAAACCTAATCTCTCCAAGCTTGCCAAACTATATCTACCTGAATAGGAAATGAGAAATTGGAAGGAAATGTTATGTGGAAGAAAACATTGCTAATTTTTAAACTATGTAATGACTAATCATTAATTTTGTTTTTCCATCTACTGATGAAGAACCACAGGGTTGGATTATAACATGTAGTTACTAATTAATTACTCATTAATAAATAGGCGTCTCCGTAGCCAGGTGAGCAGGAGCAGCAGTGCGTGCACACGCTTCTTGATTAGACCGGGGTTCGAGCCCGTGACCACCAAATACGGAGGATGCGGAAAGGTCAAGGAATGACCACCGCATATCCCCTGAGCAATATGGCCTTAGTTGCTAATGCTCCTAAAAACCAAATAACAAACAACAGACATAACATTAATAAATATTTCTGGTAGCATTGAAGTGAAATGTAAATTTCTGCAGATTTATTTTCTGCAGTCCCTATGCCTTCAGCTCATATGTATTAGAGGATGCATTAGTATTGGAATGTTTTGCAATCACTTTCCACTGATAAAAGAGGAAGCAAATCCTTGGAAACATTGGATTATTTTATCCATGCAGCCTATTTATACTCCTTTACCAATGATTTTTCTCAACTATTTTCAAACTTGAAATAGAATTTCCTATCTCCATCAGTTTTCAGTGTCACTGCTTACATGGCCTAGTTTCTTGCAATCAGGTAAATTCTCTAAGTATTATGAAATTTAAGCATATACTCTTGCATCTATTGCTGCTGATGATTAAAATCTTATTTCTTTCATAATATATTATGTTTTGTGGTAATATTTGTCCATTGTCATTAAATTATTTTAATGTAGTAAATATGCAGTACATATTGAAAAGTTGAATAAAAATAAAATTAATGATTTTCCATTTCCAAAATATAATATACTGCATAGAGTGTATTTTGATACAGGGAAAAAAATGTTGCTTGTTGTCCACACACAACGATCTAAGTAAGGTTTTGGAATGGGGAAAAGATTCATCACAATGTCAAGTGTCTTATAAAACACATGATTTCCCAATGTAGATAGCTGTATACCTCTTCTTCAAGTCACTCTTTGTATACACTTAATATGAGAGAGAATAATAGTGAATTTTGTTTATTCAGTAGCACACACTCTTTGAGTAGACTGGGGTTCAAGCCCCTGACTGCTGAATACGATCGATCTGCCAACCCACACTGGACCAGCGTGGCAGATTATGATCCATTTCCCTCAGCATGAATTGTTGAGGAGGCTTCCATCCTGCAGTGGGTTGATAATGGCTGCACTTTACCTTTTTTTTTTTTTAAAACAATGGGGCAACCACACTTTAGATTATTTTATCCAGGTGTGTGGCTACATCTAAAGAAAGAGAAATAAAACTTCTAGAGAAAAAGCAAAGAAAGGCAAATAGACTAGTGAAGAGTGATAATTCTTAGCACTCATTTGGAGAGATCTCGTTTCAAATGTCATCAAAGTTTCCCGGGTTTTTCAGCCTGTGAAAAATGGATGGGCCCTTAAACACACTTGTACAGACATAATTTGCCGATTTTGCTAAACCTAGCCAGAAAATGAGTGGTGCTGGATAATGAATTACTGGATTTGGGAGATTCAACTTTAGTATTCAATTATTTTAATCCTATTAAAAACTTCATTAAGGATTTTGTATATGAATCTACATTCATTAAATACTTTTGTTACAGTTGTAAATTTGGAAACTTGCTGAGAAATTTATTGTTATTTTAATAGGCAAGCAGAATTGAAGATCAACGTAGCAGTATGCCAGATCTAAATGAAAGACCACCAATGCGAGAAGACTCCTGTTCTCCTAGGGGTGGTCCTTCATCCCATAATGCACCTACAGTTCCTGATGAGGACTTTTTCAGCCTTATCATGAGGTTCCAGGCTGGTCGTATTGAAGATCAGCGATCTGTTTTACCTGGTAAATGTATTGAACCTTTACGGGAAAACAGTAATGGAGAAAGCAGTAGCAGGAGCAGTAGTGGCAAGAGTACAGGCAGCTTGCCTCGGTCTGGTGGTCTACTCAGAGCAAGTCTCAAGGCTGCTTCTAAAAAACAGCCATCAAAACATTAATGTTCATAAAATATTTACTCAGTCGATTTGTGCTCGCTCTTTTTTTTTTTTTTTCTTTCCCTTCTTTTTGGGAATGGGGAAACAACTGTTTACATCACTTTATATTTTTAGAAAATATAAATGCAGAGCTCTTCAAATGGTATACTAACCAAAGAAGTTCTTTATCAAAGACTGGTATACATAGACTTATTAATTTTTATAATTTGTTTTAGTGGATATTTGAAAGAAGAAATTAGGGAGTATTCTAATTTTATAGTACCTGCCCTTGTAGGCAAATTCTATTTTAGAATTCCTACTGTTATAAGTAGAACAGTACTCACATTTTAATTATCAAATTTTCATATTTCTTATGAAATACTATTTTTTGTGTATAACTGAGAAAACAATTTTGAGCTAGTCATCTACTGAATAATTATTAAATTTACATATGCAGAAAATGCAACATGTTGATTATGTTAATGATAGCAATGTTTGAAAAGACTTGAAGGTGCATATTCATTTTATTTTTTTATATTATTTTGAGGAATTGAAGAATATTGAATAGTATATTTTTATACTATTTAAAATAATATCATGAAATTAATATAGGACAGGGGTATCCAACCAGTGGGCTGCATGCAGGCCCACTGCTTCACATTGTGTGGCCCATGGCCATGTAGGCAGTCTTCAAGTGTTATGCATCCACTGAGTTTAAAACTAGTGTGTCAGAAATTATAGTTTCACATTGACTTTTGAAAATATATAATTTTTCCATATTGTTTTGTGTTTTATATATGCTCTTCAGAATTTAGCAATATTATTATTGCTAAATCATTTAATAATAATAGTGCAGTAATAGGTATCTGCATTATGCAATAATTGGTGGATTTTCATATATAATTATTAAATGTTAAAAAAAACAACCTGTAAATATGGATGATAACCAAAATTATATTTCAAAAAATGTATAATTAGTAGTAAGGAACTAGTCTTGTAGCCAGCAACCTTCAGCATTTTATCTATTTTGACCCCTAGCCAAAAGGGTTGGATGCCCCTGATAGGAGTTAAAGAATACTATGCCTGTTTTTTTTTAATGAAACTTAAAGTGGGAATGATTTTTTATTTTGGTGTAAAAATAGCTCTTTTACTTTTAGAATATTACCCCCCCCCCTGTTTGCTTTGTTTCTTTTTATTTATATTATAATTATCAGTTATAATGGGTAACTACTTCATCTTATGAGAAATTTCACTGTTATAATAAAAGCATGTATTAATTTACTATACAAGAATTCAGATAAAATTACTTTCTAAATGTGTGTAAAAAGAAACTTACTACTTTTTTCAGATTTTAGTACAGGTTAGTTTTAACAACCCAAGTGTCCATAATTTTGTTATTTACTCTTCCCAAACAGCCATAGAAAAATTTATGTAACTTACAAGGTGTCATATTTCATTATCTGGTTATCTTTAGTTTTCATCAGTTGATATTTTTAGAAAACACAACTACAGAATTCAACAATTGATATACTGGACTCCTTTATCATAATGGTATCTATAGATTCACTGATTTTATAATTTTAGTGGCTTTGAAAGTGTGTGTGTGTGAGTGTGAATTTTTTAGAGATAATTTTTTATCTGCAATAAAGAAAAATCATTTTAAGTTTGTAGACTATTCCTCTTAGGCAACAAATGATCATATGCACTCAGCTGCACTATTTGTGCTTGCAATATTTAAAATTCAGGTTTACAGGCACAGATAATGCAGATGTTGAGGATATAATATCCCCAGTTAATAAGTCCTTAAATTGAAACTACTCATTTGTAAATTAAAGAATCTCATTTTGGCTGAAAATACCAATGCATTCTGTTCTTTAAGTATAGTCTGCTGTGTATGCACAGTAGACATAAAAAAAAAATGTGCAGTTTGACTATCTACATGACCAAAGTAATGCAAGCTAGTAAATTTTAAATTGTATATTATACTTACTTGACATCATATTGTTTTGAGGTAATACTGAGGTAATTAAATTGCAATATTTGTTGCAATATCTTGAAATTCAGCATATGAAAGATTGTTATTTAAAATGGTATTTAATTTTAATATTTAAATGATGCCTGGATGTATTTTATGCACTTATATTCAGTGACACTTCAGTTCCAAACATTTTTTTTATTTTCCCAGTTACAAATAGCTACGCATTAATGCCTATTGAGTTTGGAAATCTCATTTGCAAACATTTCCAATCTTGGTTCCATACCAACTGCTAAATTTACAATGAAAATTTTCTGAGGTATTGTACAGTAAGTTCTCTACTTTCTGAACTGTGAGAAATTATAACATAACAAGCTGTGTTTTTTAAATGAATCTAACACGAGTCTGCAGAAATTTTCTAATACTTAATTATTTATCAATAAAATTTGTTAAAATATAAATAAAAATGAGTAATTTAATCTTTAAGCTTAAAGTATTTTCTAGAGGTCCCCCTCATAAGTATCTTATGGGGGGGGGGGAAATCTCTAGAAAAGTTTAAAATTACTTCTTGTCACAGCCACATGGGAACTTCCTTTACAACTTAAAATTTCAAAAATTGTTTATTTTATTTATTGCACAAGATAAACATATAAAATTATTAAATTCATTTTACAGTGATAGGATTAACGATTGATAACATTATAATATCCCCATGGTAGGTAGAAAAGTTCAGGATTTGAATACTGTCAGTGGCAAGGGGAAATCTTTTTCAGGAGTTTTCACCCAATGCTGAACTAACCAGTCATGAATGGAGTCAGTAGTTTATTACTTCTGGGAAAGTCTAGTATTTCATTTCACAAAACAGGTGGCCTAACCTTTAGAGTACATAATTTAGAGATGCAGTATGCTGGTGCATCATAGCCCGAGTTACTTTATTATTAATTTAAAGAACCCACTGCTACCTTGGATCATATCCCAAACAAAACTTTTTGTTCTTTTAATGGTTTGAATGTTTAGAATGCTATCACCTGAAAGCAAAAGCAAGATATTTGAAATGTTTGGATTTTAATGATATCTGCTCTCCAGATGTAACCCTTATGGAAGCAAGAAAATATTAAGAAACAGTTCCCTAGTTACCTGAATTATATCAAGATGGATGCAACAAGATCGTAGCTCTAGCGAGAAAATTAGGAATAGAATTATCAAAACATTCTATTTTAATAGCCAAAATTGCTGTCTGTTTGTAACAAGTATGACAGTTGTGAGCTTTACAGAAATAACAAGCCATGAAGTTCTTAGTTCCTTATTTTATTGAATCAGTAATAACACTTGTGAGAATAGATCACTCTATAGTTACTGTAAGGGTCCTGGACAATTCCAGACCATTGTTGTGATATAGTTTTCTTTTTTCTTTATTAATATTTTTGTGTGATATTATCTCCAAAAATTTGATTGGCCACATGAAAAGCATTTGTATAGCTGGTTGAATCTAATTTGTTCTATCACTTCTCCCTTTTTAAATTTAAAAGAAAAAAAAAGTATTAATGTGATGTTATTATGGATTTCGTTATTCTTTCAGTACTAATTTTTTTTTTTTTTTTTTTTTTTCCGAAAATAATGCATGGTATTTTCATGTTTTTGAACACATTTGGTCACTGTGATTGGCAGTCCTCCCTCCATTTCCCTGTGCACTGGATGCATGCTGTTACCTCTGAAGTAGCACATTTTAAATTAATTTTGTATAATTAAAACAAAGGGGTTATCTCACACAACACCATGTGAACATCTTTGTACATCTTTAAATTGAGGGCACAAGTGACAGTAGGTTAAATAAATGGCAGTTAACCCATTAGTGATGCCATTTGGTCAAAAGTAGTGCAGTACCAGGACAGCTTGTGAAGCAAAGATTGTTTTGCTCTTTGTGATAAGACTGTTGCATTGACAAGACAGTTATCCTGCTAGCCAGAAAAACACACGAAAGGATGACAATACTGCATATAACCCAAAAGAAATGTCTTTTGCCAGTCTAATGCTAAGAAATGGAGTGGTAGCAAGAACACTTAGTTCTGTATCACTAATTATCAATCATTTGCTAATCTTTTTCACAAATAGCTAGTGCTCCTGTGATCGTCTAAAAAAGTTTTTTAGAAGTCCCCCGTGCCATAAATGTAATTACGCCTTAAATATCAGAGTTTACTGTGTTATAGGTTATTAATGTATGAACTGGTAAGTGAATGAATGAAAAATAAATAAATAAAAACTAGAACCACACTGCTGCAGTCCTGTGAGTGCAGACTGTTGGTCTGCAGCAGTGGACTTTTAGATATAACTGATAAATGCAGGCTTGGATGTCGGATTATCAAACTTCCACTCTATTATTAAAAGTTATACAGTACTTCACTTTTCATATTATTGTTTTAATCGTCTTTCTTGTGTTCAAGACTTACTGTGTATTAATATAATGCAAAATTGCAATGATTATGAATCATTAACACTGAAGATAGATTCAAGTCCCATTCTTAATGAAGGATTATTGGGATTCAGGTTATATTATTGTAATGGCATGTGAAGGTTGTCTTTAAGGTTGCATTTTATTTTGAAACCAATTTCATTAAATGTTCACCACCACTAACGAATCACTATGTGGTGCATATGTAATTCATTAAAAAGTTATATTTGAGTCCATGACCTTATTCATAACCATCCCAAGAACATGTCCCTTGTGAATATGGAAGATAGGGTGTATATTTATTTTAAATTTTAGCTTTATTTATAAAGTACATTAATGCATAATGAATTAAATCTATTTGTATTAAATATTTATTATTATTTAATAAATATTAAATAATAATAAATATTTATTATTATTTAATAAATATTTATTATTATTATAATATTATTTATTATTAAAATAATAATATTAATATTATTTATTAATAATAGGAAACCTATTTTAAAAACTATGTGGTGTATATGTAATTCATTAAAAAGATATATTTGAATTCAGGAACTTTTCCATCTATTAAAACTGTTACTGTAAGAGATGGCTGCACATATTACAAAAATTTCAGGCAATTCATATATTAAATGATGCATTGTTTGAAATATAATTGAAGTGATCTCCAAAAATATAGATCAGTGTAAGTACTCTCCAGAGCCCACATGAAATACATAGATCAACATGTTTTGATCATTTTCTTTGGAAATATCTGCATTAGATTGACTATCATTAAGTAAAAACTAATAAATAAAGATCTATGTAAACTCATCCCTTTAATTATCTGGTTAAATTGCTGCAATGAATGAGTTTATATAGATCCTGACTAGCAGTTCTTCATTTAAAAAGTTTACTGATGAGATAATTTTGTTAACTACACTGTACCAAAATATCATAAGATATAATACACTACATTGATATTAAATGCCAAAGCTTTCATAACTATTCCAAGCTTTTGTAACTATTCCAGGAACTAATCTAGCATTAATAGTAATTAACACAAATTACACTAAATTGTTAAAAAGCAATAGTTTAATTTTAACTGATGGTTTCAGAAAGGGTTATGTATATCTATCCTCAGAATAACTGGATGATATTCAAGGTTGCAATGTGTCCTTACATTGCTTCCATAATAAGTGGGTCATCACAACTCCACCCAAGAATTCAATATAAAAAAAGTATGCCTTTAGAGATATAAAAAAAAAATTGATCTGTTAGGAGAGGAGCCAACAACCATTAAAGATAGAAACTGACTTCTCAAAAAATTAAGTGCATTTCTGATGCTAATACGACTTCAGATGAAGAATGGAAAAACTTTTAAGAGAATTTTAATGGAAACTGAAAGAGACTTGTGTGAAGATGGTATGGAAATAGAGGAAATTCACTTTTCTTGGGCCTCGTGAAAAATGTTTTTCGTGGTAAACTCAGGAATTTAAAAAAGCAAGTGGAGAAAAAAAAAGGAAATACTGTAAGAAAATTCAGATGAATAAACTAGCAGTACTCCTTGCAAAAATTTCACAATTGGTAGCAGAGTTTTTCTCTAGTTGTCCTAAAGAAATGTAGTATCAATATAAGAAGAAGAAGAACTCATGTAGATGTATTCAGGATCGCCCTTTCAAAATGATCATGAATACATTTGCAGAAAAATGAAAAGGAGTGTTTCTCCTTTGCCGCAAGGTACATTCAACACAACCAGTCAGAGTAGCATTTTGACTGTGACATACTGCTAAATCCTTAAATTACTTACCTTAAATAACCTCAAAACAAAAAATAAACTCTAAGTTGATAACGAAAACGATGAGTTCTGAACGTATTAAACGTAATGAATAGCAATGAGTGTATGAGCTTGCATGCGCAATGTGGGGACATATACTGAGCTGTGATGGAATCCTAATGATTAGTTCTTTCTTTTAAGGTAGACAGTGCTAGTAGAGAATTTCACAATTAGTAGCAGAGTTTTATTTATTTTTATTTATTTATATATTTTTTTCAGAACGAAGGACAAAAATGTGCAAATTGTTAATCAGTTAAATAGTTAAAATGCAAATTTTTGATCAGAAAAAAAAAAAGTGCCTTATCAATTTAGACAAGAGTTAACCTCTTCCTGTGGCTCCATCTATGAAGTGAATGTTGAACTATTCAGAATTTTTAAATTTTAACAACTTTGAAGAAATATCTTTAATTTGAGACCACTTCCAGCCTGATCAGTTAAGCCTTATTTTTCACACTAACAGAGTAAAGAAAATGGCTTCTGTATTAAATATATAGATCCTTAATTAGAATATAAAGGCAAGTACAAGAGGACTAAGATATATGTGACAGAAGCTAAAGAAAAATCTCTTGAAGTTTTAGAAAGATGTGGAAAACAAGTATCAGAAGGTGATAAAATATTTTGGCATTTAGTTATAAATCTCAGAACATGAGGGAGAACTGTAACTAATAAAAAATAATACAAACAAAGTCAAAGCAACAGAGAAGGATATTTTAGAAGTGTGGAGTATATTTGATTTTTTGTTAAATGAAGGAGCTGAAGACATCACTAAAGAGGTGAAAAAGATTGAAAGGGAGAGGGGGGGAAGAAGACTGTACATCATATTTTCCAGAGGACATTTTTTAATGGACAAAGTCCAGAAGATTTTTGCAAAACGTTAATTAAAAACATAAAAAGGATGATAAAACTAAATGAGGAAATTACAAGAGAATTTTTCCTTTTAGTGTACCAAGCAAAATCTATGCAAGTACCTTAGATAGAGAAGAGAGAAGTGTCGAATGACGTGAAGGAACAGTTAGGTTTTGGGCAGAACAGGAGCCAGGATCAAATATTCATGCTAAGAAAAATTATAGAAAAGTCATGGGAACATAAGAACCTGTATGTGGTAAAGTACCTAGACTGCTATTTTAATTTTAGTAGAATGTGGAATCAAGGAAAATTTACCAATGTCTACCTTTTTTTTTTTTTTTTTTTTTTTTTTTTGCAGTTAGGATTGAAAGAAGCATTGGAAAATAGTTTAACCTTAAAATTTGGAGCAAGGCAAGGCTGCACTTACCAATATCTAACCACTGAAATTATGAAATTAACAATAACGAAAAGAACCATTTTGAGCAGACAGTGTTAATTTTGATGTTACAGTACATACTACTACCAACTGTAAGCCTACCTATTCTTTCTTCATCTCTTCTTCATTGAAATGCACCTCTTCCCAAAAGGTGTAAAAAGGAACAATTATTTTTAGAATTGCATTCTTATGGTCTCAAAAGAATTTCATAACACAAAGAAGTACAGTAGAACTTCAATTATCTGTTAGGGTACAGGACCGAGACCATGACGGATAATAGAATATGTACATTAAAAACATTATATATACAATAGACTGGGTCATCTAACTTGTTTATATTATTACATAATACATAACCTAATGAGTGCCTCCGTAGCCAGGTGGGAAGGAGCAGCAGTGCGTAGCCACACACTTCTTGATTATACCGGGGTTCGAGCCCGTCACCACCAAATATGGAGAATGCGGAAAGGTCAGGGAATGACTACCGCATATCCCGGAGCAATATGGCCTTAGTTGCTAATGCTCCTAAAAACCAAATAACAAACATAACCTAATGAAATTTAATTAAACTTGAATTATTATTTATTTTTTAGGTCATCAAAAAATCATAGTACAGATATCTAGATGCCTACGTATATTTAATATTTTGACTTACATTGATCTAATGTCATAAAAAAATTTAAAAGAAAACAATATTACATACAACATTGTTTAATGTCATTCAAGAAATTTAAATTTAAAAGAAAACAGTATTGCATAATTAAATTTCTTTTCTAAAAAAAGTCAGTGGATTTCTTTTGTTTCATTATCCCTCGAGTCTTTTTTGGGAGGCAATGTTATGAATTTATGCAAAAGTAAAGTAACACGCATAGCATCTGCTTCTTCTTGTACCTCAAACCACTCAATGCACTTTGGCAACATAGTTTCAGCTTCACAGTGGCTAATTATATTTGTTGTTCCATCAGCATCAACTTTTTCTTCTTCAGTTTCAGAATTGTCCAAAATTGTCACCACTCTTTGCACAATTTCATCGTCATCTAAAATTTCACATCTGACGTCCATTTTGTCCATATCCAGCCAATCATTTACTTCCTCCATCAAAATATTAAAACCAGGAACATTCGGACATAACTGCAAAATTTCAGTTTCTTTTGGAATGGTTTCTGTATCAGTTGAATATATTTCTGGCCACAACTTATTTCTTTGTATTGTATTGTACTGTTTGAATTGGAACATCATTCCAGGCATCAGTGACATTTAAAATTGCATCTTTTATAGTGTAGCTTTTCCAAAACTCTGTCACATCTAATTTTTTTCTGCAGAAACAATATTTTGAATGAACATTTTGCAATGACAATGTTTCATACTCTCAATCATGCCTTGGTCCATCAGTCGAATGAGAGACGTCGTGTTTGCTGGCAGAAAGTGGCATGATATTTTGCCATCATTGTTTTTTAAATCACTTATGTGTATTGGGATGAGTAGGCATATTGTTCATCAGTAGTATTGTGGTAAACCTTTTGATGCCAAATGTGATCTTACACATGGTACAAATATTTTATGAAACCAATCATGAAATTGGCTCATCCATGCATTGTTTTGTGAGAAATATTTAACTGGTAAAGCATTTAAATTAATATTTTGAAATGATCTAGGCTTTTTTTTTTTTTTGGTTTTCCTATAACTAAAGGCAATTTATGACTACTGCTGGCATTAGCACATACCATTATAGTGATGCGATCTTTTTGTCATTGAGACGAGTGTCTTTTGAGGTAGTGCCTTCCAATTAAGGCCAGTCTCATTGCAGTTGTATATTTGGTCTTTAACCTAACTTCGATCAGCTATTATCTTCTGTAGTCTTTCACGATAAACAGAAATTTCTGCACTATCTGCACTTTGCTTCTTACCCTGGATTGATAACGGTCGAATACCATGGCAAAACTTAATTTGTCCAACCATCCGATGCCAGCCTTGAATGAAGGCTCTCTGCTTAGTTTTTTTATTGATTTCGATGGCTTTTTCGATTATTATAAGTCCCAACAATGGAATTCCTTTGCTACGTTTTTGAACAAACCATTGAGACATTGCACTATCCAATTGTTAATTTTTAGCAAGCTTTATTGTTTTACGACTTTTAACATTACCGTCAGTGGTTTTAAGTTTTGTCTGCATCACACTTTATATCATTTAATGTTGTTCTTCCTATTCTATAAACCAGTGCTATACTTGAGCACTTTCTCCTTTTCTTAGACTATTGATTATTAAAATTTTTTGTTATAATCCCAACACTACTTGCTTATGTTTCTCTGTCATTTCACTTGGGTTCACTAAATAAAAATTATTAAAATATGAAACAAGAGGTTAAAGTACGACATTTACAGTGAGTCATACACAAAGACTGAATGACACATGATGCCAATTTCACAATGCATTACGGCGTAGTGTGGTTAAGTGCAATTAACAGAGGCTGACAGTAAGTAGGGTGACAGACAATCGGAGTTCTACTGTATTTGAAAATGAACTTAAATATTTTTAATTAAAACTGTCATAATTCACATTAATACTTAAATATCTTAAATGCTTTACCTTGACCAACAGTAGTGTCCCAATTTGAAATATGATAGTGAAACAAAATGCTTCTTGGTTAATGCAAAACTTAACTGAAACAAATCAAAACAGTTAGCAATACTAGACAAACAAAACAAAATACCACCGTAGTTAGCCAATCCTTGGGTACAGGCTTTCTACACCATGAGACATGACAGAGGCTAGGGGGATATATGACTATACATTATGTACAGGCCTGAATGTAAAAAGAAGAAATCAACCAGCAATTATGTTGTTTTGTTTTGTTTTGTTTTGTTAGTCTAGTATTGCTAACTGTTTTGTCATTTTTATTGTTCTTTGTAGACATTTTTCTGTCACATATTTGTGAAAACAGTACTATTACTAACTTAAACAAGAGGCATATGTCCAGGAACCTACTTTAGGTTCCTGGACATATGCTTTATGCTCTTCTTATACATTATATCTTATATCTCATACACGATTAGGCTGGCCAAAAGCAGTATTTGAGACTATTTTTCTGCTATCACTTCTTTTTTCTTCTACTACAAAGTTTAGAGGCTTTCTACGGCTATTTTGTTTGTCTAGTTACCTCTTCCCTTTGCTAGCTCATTTGTTTAATTGCCTACTCTCCCGTCACACTTGCACTTTCACTTTGACGAATTCACACCTCCTATACTCAGGGTTACTTTAGCCGTTATAAATACACTGGGAACTTTCAGTGTACTTCTTTGGTCTCCGTTACAGCCCTGTTATGTTCACTTCACTCAGCAGTTTGATAGTAAGTTGTCATATCCTGACTATTCTCTTTTGTCCTGATATATCGCTCTCTTTGTTAGTATTTGGGTAGGGCTGATTGCTATTTTTTATTTAACTGGAATCATTTTTTAAAGGGTTTTTCTTTAATTGGAATCAATTTGTTTTAAATTTAGCTTTATTTTTACACTTTATTTTAATATTATTTTGTTTTTGTTTTTTTATTTATTTTTGGTCTCTGTTGGGTCGACTGTGATGTATACGTTTGCCCGCTTTTTCTGGCTGCTATGTATACATCATAACAGAAACAGAGACCTTGCTTATTTCTGTGCTTCCTTTGATTTTGGCTGCCGACCCTTGAAAACATAGTTAAAATCTTAGGAACTGCAGCATTAAGTACCATTTATATATTTTCATTTAATTTTATTTATATAATTTTATAGGTAATTGCTTTTATTTTTCAGTCACTTTTAATTTTTTCCATTGTAGCTATGCCTGTCAGGTCAGCACTGATACTCATACACTTATTTAATTTATTTACTTATATATACCGTAAACTCTTGATTTTCTTGGATAGATGTTAAAAAAAAATTCCCGGTTAATCCAAAAATACAGTAAGTTCCCGACATACATAAGAGATACGTTCCTGGACTTCTTACATAAGTCAAGTTTTATGTAACTCGGGAATGAATAAAAGAATATTGCTACTATATCTGTGATATGCCAAAATTACAAAAACCACATAATATCCTCAGAAGAATGAAGAAAAATAGTTATATATTTTTAATTAGTTCAATTAAAAACTTTATCTGGGGACAGCGGTGAAGTAGCCAGAGTGGCACATAAGAAAAGAAAATGCACATGTTATTGTACTGTAAAAACTGATTTGTATTTTGTAGCCTTGGTTATTATAGTTGACCTCATTGATGCCCATCACTTCTTGTATTCCGCCTTTCTCCTTTATTATATTCACCTGACAAATCTGAATTCTGCGCAATACTTAATGTTTGGCCATTTTAATACATCCTTATTATTTTAATTTTCTGATCCAACTCGATCGCTTTCCTTTTCTTGATAGATTTACTAGTATCGCTGTCACTTATTCTCTTAGTAGATACCATGATAACAGTCAAAATTAAATTTTCTGAAAAGAATTTCACAGGGTTAAGGGGAAAAACTCACTATTATCACTCCTCGTGAGCTCACATTTTACTAAAACACATTTCTAGAGGTCACTGCCATAAAACAATAAAAACAATTTGCACTTTCTGGGTTACTGGGCTTTTCTGTTAGTGCATCTGATTATAAATGGGTAGTAAACTCGATCTTATTGCATTTGCGATAATATCAATAGCTGGAATTCTGTGGGTTTTTAAGTTATAGTGAAATGTGTCCCCCTTCACTGAAATCTTCAGTCATAAAAAAATATATAAAAAGTTTTTTTATATAAATTTTTTTATATAAAATAAAATATTTATATATAAATATAAAAAATTTCGATATGTAAGTCAGGGACTTACTGTATCAAAAAATGTTCAGCAACCTACGTAAAAAGTATGCAAAAGATAAAAAAAAATGAAAAAAACCACTTACTACTCGTGTGTCCAATTCGATGCTTTCCTTTATTTTTTAAAATGACGTATATGGTTTGGTCACCAACATTATAATAATTCTTTAGAGATTTAATGGATACACCATTTTCAAACTTTGGAATAATTTCAAGTTTTTGTTTAATTCTCTTGCGTTTGCCCATCATTTTCCTGATTTCTAAACAAAAAAATAAAATAAAATAATAGTCACTATACCAAAAATTCCGACATTTCTGACATAAATAATGAAACAAAATTTGTCCTTTTGCAGTGCGACAGGACACAACAGTCGACGTGATGCGCTAAAACAAATTAAACATTTTGGTCTTTTTTTTTTTTTGAGCGATGGGTGTGAAGACAGTGGGGGTTGCAAGGTAATAGGCACAATAATCTCCTAATGACGAGTTATAATGCCGCTTCTTTTCACTCATATACGACTTGCAAAACATCTGTTTATTAGATTGATTCTAGTTATTACTTGAATTTTATGATTTTAGGTGGTTTTTTTTTTTTTTTTTTTAATTTGGAGTCTTGTGTCCCAGTTAATCCGATCCCAGTAAATCGAGAGTCTGCTGTATATGTATATGCAACGTGGAATTAATAGGTCTGTTAAAAAATGTGAAGATGGAAACATAAATTACACAAAATGCCAGAACTAATAGGAGAAGGAAAGCAGAAAAGGGAAGTATTGTAGGCTTAAAAAAGAGAAAGAATGTGAAAATCCTATCTGTTATAATGAATTAAGCAAAATTATAGGCAGACTTGAAAAGCCAATTAGAGAGGAGGTAACCGTAAAGCAAAAAATTAAGTAAAAATGATTCAATTAAAATAAGGAGTGATAGCCAGCATCAGATATGGTGGGTAATTTTGGTTATAGTTCCAAAAAAAGGGTAGAGCAAATATAAAATTCAAATCTTATGTTAGCCAAAAGTAAAAATTGATACATGATCAGGGGACTACACCTGATCTTGTATCAAGGACTGTGTTTCTATACTTGTCCATACCTGTGGAGGATAAGCAAATTTAAGAATAAAAACTGAGTGAGGTGAAAAGAGGGGTAAAGTAGTATAATTCTCACAAAATATGGACAAGGTAGTCCGAACGCAGTGTATGCTTTATAGCAAAATAAAGGTAATAGAAATAAGTATAAAGTTTAAGATTTAAATTTTATATACATATTCTCCTTAAATTATATATACATATTCTCACTTAATTTATTCTAAATTATGACATTCACTTTTAACCACTTATTTTTGCATCTAGTTTGCACTAAAAACATTTATTTTTATATTTTAATTTTATTACCTTTATTTTGTTATAAAGCATACGTTACATTGGGACTACCTTGTCCATATTTTGTGAGAATTATACTTTTTGACCTCACTCAGTTTTATTTTTAAATTTGCTTATCCTCCACAGGTATGGACAAGTATAGAAACAGTCCTTGATACATGATTGGGTGTAGTTCCCTGATGAAGTACCTGATCATGTATCAATTTTTACTTTTAGTTAACATCAGATGTGAATTTTATATTTGCTCTACCCTCTTTTTGGACCTATAACCAAAATTTACCCACCCATATCTGATTCTGGTTATCACTCCTTACTTTAATTTAATCATTTTTGGCTTTTCAATTTCGCCAGTAATTTTGCTTAATTCATTATAACAAATAGGATTTTCACATTCTTTCTCTTTTTCATGCCTACAATACTTTCTTTTTCTGCTATCCTTCTCCTATAATTTATACCATTTTGTGTAATTTACGCTTCGATCTTCACATTTTTTAACAGACCTATTAATTCCACCTTGCATATATCAACTTTTGTATCCTTTGCTGCTGCTTTGTGTGCTCAGGTGCATTTGTCATATCATCTTTATTCATTTATTTTTTTTTTATCTCTTCGTTGCCACTTTATAATCCAATATACTTATTTCATATATATATCTTAAACTTTTCACTATAATTAATGCTGGTATATGTAATTTTTAAATTGCTGGTATAATGTAATTTTTATTCTACATATTTTTGCAAATATGCATGTTGTTTAATTTTAACCTTTTTTGGTGTTTGGTATGTGCTGTCACTTTTTCGTTCTTCAATTTTATGTAATTGAAGATAGGGAGAATAAGCTTTAAAAGAGTGTAACTTGACTTTCCTTTCTGTTTTCCTTTTTGCAGGTCAGTAACAAATATTAAGTTGTTATTGTGGACATGTCCGAGTTACTTTCCTTGGGGAAAATGTGTAAGGCATATTTTAAGATTAGAGGTAAGGCTTCTTGAGATGGAACTGAATGAAAAAAAAAAAAAGGAGGGGACTAAAAAATTTAATTAAATGGTAAATACCTGTGAGAATAGATATGGGTCATCAAAATTGAAATTAGTAGGATGTATGGGTTATGTTCATTGTCCCCTCTTTGCTATAATTAAGAATAAAACTATAAATGGCATCACCATACTGTCTACAGGGAAGGGGAAGAAATTGCATGGGGCTAAATCAATTTTGATGTAGCCACTCATATTCGAGATACCACAACATCTAATTCCATGATCGCATTGTTTGGTAATTATAATGGATGATGATCTGATGTGAGTATATTAAGGGGTTTTTTTTGTGTGTGCGTGTGTGGTTTGTGCACTTTCAAACTATAGTTTGGCTATAATGAGAATGTTATAACAAATACTTTTTCTGAATTTCTCAACTATTATTAGTGATGGCATAATCAAGAGGTCATAATCAAAATAATTGATTGTGGACTTTCAATAATCAACTGAAATCCATAATCGAAAATTGCCTCGGGGGTGGATTAGCAAAACTGAGGAAGTTTAACTCCATCATAGGTATTGAATTGTATTGAAATGGAGTGACTTTTAAATTGAGATGTTCCCCCCCACAATGCTCACGTTTGCAGTTTACCATTATTAGTAATTATATGCATGCAAAACTAAAAAAAAAACTTTTTAATATTTTTAAATTGTAACCACCTGAAATTTTGAAGCGCAGTCAAATATCCAAAAAATTGGTCTACAGAACTTTATTCATATTAATTAATATATGGGAATTATTTTGTTTCATAATTAATAATTTAATTAGCATGATTAACTTTTATTATCATATTTAATATTCATTTCATACTTGTAATCTTGATTGAATTGGCTTGAATCATGTAGAACTATTTTTGCCTAATATTAATTATATAGTAAGCCATTCAGTTTTTGAAATAACTTACTATTATGCATATTTAATGCACTTCAGTTTTTTATCTAAGCATTGTGAATAGCATATTGAATAGTATATCAACAAAAAAAAAAAAAAAAAAAAAAGTTTTGGTAGCAAATTTAACAAATTTGTCTCCATGTAATTTTACAGCATGACGCAGCTGAGAACTAATGTTCGATGTGAGTTCATTTAATTGTTATTTTTTGATATTTTTATAATTCATGAATAAAATATATATATATATTTTAATGCACTTTGTTTTCTTTTTTATATGTTTACTTCATAATACAGCATTTCAGAAGTGTGTGTGTGTGTGTTATTTAGAATTGCATGAAAGCTTTGTTAGTTATCATTGGGGAGGGAGCTCAACTCCCTAATTGTTTTCAGGAATATATAGTGCTTTTTTCACTCAGTCATGAATTTTCCAGCATTTAAACCAGTTATTGATATGAATCCCCAGTATATTTATTTTTATTATTTTTTTTATTTAGTTTTGTCCAACCTATAGTACCGGGTGTGGGTTGAAGATTGGGAACACATAGGATACATTTTATGGATTTGAATTTCTATAATTAATTTCTATAATTATAATTTCAAGAAACATACAAAGGAAGGTTATGTTACAGATAACAGAGAAGGAACAGTTTATGGTGAACATCATTGAACTATAAATCAGTGTTAAGTATAGTTGTGACATCTGGTGAGTATGGGCTTGGCACACCCAGGGTCCTGAGCTGGATATCATCATTCTTCTCTTTCTTGGTGATTCCCTTCTACTTCTCTCTCTCTCTTAGGGTAACTTGGGAATTTTTTTTTTTGGCTGGTGCAGCATAATAATAATGTTCATGCTGATTTTTGAAGGAAGATTAATATTATATACATTAATTCAGAAGAACAGTACTCGTGGAAATGTCAGTAGAAGGCATACAGTGAAAAGTAATGACTGTGTCTAATAGGGAGTAGAGTAAGTGAGCAATCATTAATTAACCTGAATGCCCTTATTTTGATAGTCTAGGAGCTTGTGAGAGGTTTTGGAGGCACCACCTTGGATGTGGAAAAATATTCCATGGGTAGGGTAAATGTAAGATTTTTACAGAGTCAGTAGCAGTTTAGAAGAAAAGTAAAACCAACAAAAAAAGGAAAATCTAGATTTTTCGATACACAAGAAGCAATATTTGTAATATTCTTATGGCAAGAAAGATTAGAAGCTGGAGTTAGTTATGCCCCAAAGAGAGGGATGTGCTCTTCTTTAAAATTCTGAGTATCACTGAAGACCATCATGGGAACAGCAGAATCTTTTTTGCAGGCTGGAATAAGACAGGTGGACTCTTGGAAGAATTGAAAGCTAACTA
Organism: Mastigoproctus giganteus; assembly: GCF_048544385.1. Lineage (NCBI taxonomy): Eukaryota > Metazoa > Arthropoda > Arachnida > Uropygi > Thelyphonidae > Mastigoproctus > Mastigoproctus giganteus. Next base: position 122,441,200 of record NC_143576.1, on the reverse strand, counting down.
AGTTTTCTTCTCTCTGCTGGTGAATTACTTGGAGATCAGCATTTAATGAACTGGTGGTGGATTTTCAGGAAGTGATAGGGTTTGTCAAACTGTAAGATGTGATATAGTGTGCTATCATTAGCAAAACTATGGACAGGATTTCCAGTTAATGGAAGAAAGTCATTAATATACAGGAAGGAAAAGAACAGAAACCTTCAGATATTCTAGATTAGTTGAAATTAAAAAAATTGAGAGCCATCTGCCATCATCCGCAAAGAGCAATCAGAAAGAAGATTAGCTACCCAATTAAAAAAAAAAACAGAAGGTAAACCATATGATGGAAGCCTGTTTAGAAGACCTTTATGCCCAATGTGAACAAAAGTCTTAAAAATATCAAGAGTAATATAAGCCAAGGTATTATTGACATATCAAAACCAATAGAATCCTTATTTGGTAATCATCATTAATCAGATGAAAGAATTGGGGGATTTCTTCAGTACTTTGGAACAAGTTGAGATACTTGCAATGGGATAATAACTGGAAGGGAAGGATTTGTCATTTTTTTTTAGGATTTTGCTAGATATAGGAAATTTACATGCAGATGAGAAAAAAAAAAAAAAAAAACACTAGTGGAACAAGAATGGAAAAATGTAAAATGTTCAAGATAAGAATATATCATATTCCATCACTAGTATCCATATCCACAGCTTCATTTTCTGGCTAAATGAAAGCTCACAACAGTTGTGAAAAGGTTAATAAACCTAAATTTGCTTATGAACAGGCTGATAATAGGATCTTTGGGTTTTGGTCAGAGCATAAAATTTGTCCATTATTACTCCACTCCCACCTTACAACTTGATGGTTCTATTGCATTGTCATCTAAAGATAAAGCTGACTTATTAGCACCTTACTTTCTTCTACCACTTGCATTGATGATTTTGGCAAACTTCCTACCATATAATGCTTCCCTTTATCTTCTGACATACGTGCAGTGGAGGAGTCCTGAACAATCCTGATGCCATTAAGTCTCCTGGTCTTGATGTCGGAGTACAGGTTTTAAGAAAAAGTAGAAAAATGTGATCAAGATCTGGAGACTTTCTAGCATCAGGATTGTCAACTCCAGCTAAGAAAAATCACACAAAGAATAATAATGGAAATAATATGCAATTGTGTTGTTTCAATCTTTTATTGATGCACTGCACAATAAACCTTTTGTCACAGAAACAAAACACTATTCGCAAAAACTGCTTTTCCACATGGTTGTATTGATTGTTACTTTCGCGTTTTGAAATTAACAAATGGTCAAATTCGAGAGAAAAAGGACAACAGTGCACTCAGTGTTCTTTCAACTACTAAGTAGACATTAGCGAACACTTTTTCTTTTGTTACTTTAAAGTATTTTGTTTTTTTAAAAAAACTGTATCAGGGGTTGACTGTTACATTGCATCTCTGTTTTTTTTAGCAATTTCCATAAGGCATTTTAACTGTAAAATTTAAAGGGAATCTACCTTTTCTGTTCCTAGAAATTTAAGTCTAGTTTGCACACTAGCAAGTGCCTTCGCGATCTTAGGTGGTGGCTCTGGCTCTTCATCTTCGATTGCATCTGGATCATGACTTTCGCCAGTAATGTTTTCAATTATTTTCGAGTCAGTCACATGCTGTTCTCCCCATCTACCCAACATTCTATTGTGACTCCTCCTTCTCTATCAACAAATTGTGCCAGTACTTGCTCAGCATTGGCCATGTCATCTTCTGTCAGGCCTTCATTAGTGTACCTTTCCAAGAACTGGTTAGCACCAGCGACATCTTCCTCTATAAAGCCCTCAAAGTCATTTTCTTCATCACTGTCACTGGCTACTTGGGAGTTATCTGGGATCAGACTTGCACCCATTATGTTTCTCAAACAGGGGCTCACATCTGGTGAGTATGGGCTTGGCACACCCAGGGTCTTGAGCTGGATATCATCATTCTTCTCTTTCCTGGTGATTCCTTTCTACTTCTCTCTCTCTCTCTCTCTCTCTCTCTCTCTCTCTCTCTCTCTCTCACTCAGGGTAATAGGGAAATTTTTTTTTTGGCCGGTGCAACATAAGCCTCAGGCTTCCTTGCACCATATGGCTATTAATAATAATAATAATAATTTTGAAATACACCTTTTCATCACTGTTTCCCACCAATGTAAAAAACTTCCTTTAAGTTCAGCTTCTTTAAAAACAAAGTAACAGAATCTTCACTAGTGATTATTTGCTGTATCAGAGTCTTGTGAAAGTTCATTTTAAATGTTGATATAATCCCTTGATCCAGAGGTTGTATCTTTGTGTGATGTTTTTCGGTAAGTAGCTCACTTGGATTTTTACCATCTCTGCTTATTGGGTTATCGGAAGGAGGATGGATAGGGCAATTATTCAGCAGCAAGAGAGCTTTAGAATCCAGCCCTTGTTGCCATATGTTTATGTACATCAGGTACAAATTGCTTATGAAACCAGTTTTCAAAAATGCTTTAGAAAATGCATTTTTGCTAAAGCATACACAAATGCTTGCAGTTTATAAGCATTTGTATGTTTGAAAACTTCTGCTTAGTTACAAATTTCTCTACGTTCTGGAGTATGAACATTTTATTCTTTTAAAAGATTGTTAGTAAAAGCTGTTGACTGACAACCAAAATCAGTGGTAAGTGAGCTTGACAGAGTGAGGAATGAAAAAAGAGGAGTCTAGATTATGAACTCTAACAAAAAATGTCAGAGCAAACATCTGCATATACCTTTAAATAGAAAGGAATCCTGAGTACATAATTAAGACAAATGAGGAGGCAACTGAGAATTGAGATTCTGTTAGAAAAAAAAATAAGTGGGGTTTGTCATACTATAAATGGAAATGGACATCATGGAGATTGGAACTGAGATCATGTGTATTTGTGAAACGAGTTTGTAAATTTTTGTGAGGTTTAGATATTTTTGCAGTATGATTTCTTTTCATTACTCTGGCTATTCATGATGCATTTATGTAGATGAGGAATGAGTTGGGGGGAGAGTAAGAATGTTGCATGGTTCTGAAATTTTTATATGTGGTATATACACAATAAGAATATGCCTGGTTCCTTGATACCATATTGGCTTAGCAGTGACTCTTGGCATCCACACTATTTGGACTCACTCCAGTCACAGCTGGCAGAGTACAGGAAGCAAGATTTTATTGTAGCTGATTCAGATGCCTCTTAAAGCCTTACCACTAATTTCCAATTGGTAGACTATCTAATCGCCAGGCTGCAAAAACTATTTTAAAACTACCCATGAAATGTAAGGAACATTGGATCTCACCATGTTGCTTGCTATAATTTCAAAAAATATGACTTGCATATTACATTTAAGAGAATGAAGGTACTGGAACTTTGCTCTGGACACTAAACCTGGTGTTCCCCACTTTATGCTTTCACAAAAAGGTGGATTTGAAACATTGCTTCCTGTCGAAAATGTATGACTGGAGAAGGGTTCATTTCAAAAAAAAAAAGTTCAAAAATTTCATTATATAATTTCGAATGGCCTCTATATATATATATATCGGCTAAAACCTAGTGATTCTAAATTTGGTGTTTAGAATATACATAATTCATGAGAATTCTAGAAGAATTTTATTATGCATCAAAGTGATCATTAGGTGATTTGATTTATTACCCAAGATTTTCACAGATTCTGATATGAGCAAAATCTGTGAAAATGCATTTTTTCCTGTTACTTCAATTATTTTTACTAATAATGTGGACTTCTGCATGTTAAAGAATACCCATGAAAATGTTAAATACTCATTTTATATCAGTATCACAACTATTGGACTTGGTGCATCATGGCCTTAATTGCCTATGCACCATAAAAGCCAAAATCAATCAATATCACAACTATAAAATCTAATATGTACTATGTCAAAGCAAGGGGAAACATTTTTTCCATATGAACAAAGTTTGGTTTGTTTTTGTACACAATACATGTCTGTAGTTCTGGATTAGCTGCATGATTCCACATCAAGCCAATGGGATTTAATTCTAGAGAAAATTAAAAATTCTAGTTTTTAAATTTTCAAATTAAAAATTCAAATCCAGTTAAAATGAGATAACATAATACTAAATAGGAACATTGAAACATTATAATAAGTTAATTTCTTTTCTAAGAGAGAAAGTAAGATATCTAACTTGACAACAGCTAATCTTGGATTTTCACTATCACATTTAACTGAAATGTGAAGTGAAGCAGGTACTGAGACTACATATGGTATGGAGATTAAAGTTGATGGCATCATGATGACTTCACCATATTGATTGGTTGAGAGACTGATGTAGAGATTATCTGGGTACAAGATTAGCATACAACAATAAGAGTAGTTGGGCAAATGATAACAGATGAAGGTGACAATAATATTTTTCAGATTAACAAAATAAACAATGAAAGCAATTGCATCTTATCATGAATTATAAAATTAATTTCCAAGGTGGGATATCTTACGTTAACCTGTTCTTAATAATAAACAAATCAACAATTAGACTAAAAAAAAAGAACCCTCCCTCTTATCTTCATGACATATTTTACCCATACCATTTATAGGAGAGGGCTGTCGCCCGATCTTCTGTCTAATTATTATGCCAAGGTTGCCCATGTCTTCTGCTCATTGGGTACCTTTTTACTGATCTCTTGCTTTCCACGCCCAAGATTTCCAGATTTTGGTGTGGAAAGCAACAGCATTAAAACAGAATATTTTGAAGCAGCGTACATCCAATCATTCAACAGCATAAACCAAAATAGGGCCATTAACCATTCCTTCCCCTGGCTACCTCTGGTTTAGTTCTGCTAGGAGTCTTCATCCCATCCCCTTCTTACTACTACTACTTTCTCCTTAACCCATAGAAGCTCTGATTGTTTCCAATATGTGCCCCCACTACAAACACTAGTCAGCCAATGGTCATAAAGGAATCATCTGGTTTTAATGGCCAGATGATTGCAGCATGATAGCATCACAGCATTGAACCCAACCAGTAGCAGGAAGGCACACACTGGTCACTTGACCATTTGTCCATGCATGTGACCCATTTAAGTTGTTCCAGTTTAACCCAGCAGTAGTTGTACCCATAGTTGTAACAAACACAGTTGTGTGGCACTGAGTGTAGAAAAAGTTGTTGGGTTTTTTTTTGTTCTGTTTGAATTGCACTAAGGCTTGATTGTTTCTAATGGGTTTTGATGCTTATTAAATGTAATTTTTTTTAATAAAAAAATTCATTTTAAAAATTTTTTCACATTTTCAACAACTTTTATTAGTTCTGCTAAAAAAAGAAAGAGGTTTTCCAATGTTAAGTGAAAATTGAAACTGGTGCATGTAAATAAAAGTAAATAATGTAAATATCATATAAATAAATGAATGAATGGTAATAATAATCAAAACAAAAACCATTTTGCATCAATAAGAATACTAATTGAAACAAAAATAATACATTCTGTATAGTAATTAGCATAAAAGAGTATCTGATTATGATTTCTGTAGCAGGCACATTAGCGAACGGGTGAACAATGTGTTGTTTAAATTAATACTGAAATTGAAGTGGATGGCAAAAATAGTAATCACATGACACCTGATAGGTCCTTTGCACATGTGATTCCAAGTACACAATAACTTCACTTCCAAACTGCCCAAATAAGTTTTTTCTATATTTTAGAAGGTGCTGAAAGTTTCAGACCTTGGACTAAAAAGTAATGCGCAACGGTTATTTTGGAGAGGGACCTGTGAGATCCCAAGGCACGCTACAGACTTAAGGACTTTTTTTTTTTTAAATACCTTTTCATGTTACTGTTATTAGTCTTACTTTGTAATATATTATGTGATTTACAGTTGAATTTTATAAATTAACATCACTGAAGATGGCTCTAAAATAGGGATCAGAATGATCATTATTGTAATATGATACTAGTTGTAATATAGAATTTATTTCCATGAATGCATGTAGAGAAGTGTTATCACTTCCTTCATATTTATTATTATGCTTTTTTAATGATCTTTTTGGCGATTCAGTAAGGCTTTGTGTCTCAAATCAATTTAAACTCGGAGAAATTGGTCATATATATATATATATATATACACACACACACACATACACACCGTCGATTCCAGTTAATTGGGACACATCGGGACTAGTGCATTTTGGCCCGATTAAGCGGCTGCCCCAATTATCCGAAGTTTCACGTAAAAAAAAAAAAGTTAAAAATACAATGGACCCCGCTTTACAATTGGTTCACTATACAATAAAATCACGTTACGATGGAGTCACCTAAGTAAAGTACTGTTCACTATACGATGTGTAGTAAGTGCTGTTCATTGTGATCACATTTGTGAACTGAATTTTAGTTCTATTAAATAGCAATTCTAATTAGCGAAAATAGGAGGAATATTATCCACAGGCTATAAAAGTAAGATATATTATGCACAAATTTACCCTTTATTACGTTACCAATTAAAAAATTAAATGATATGTGAAAATCGGAAGAATATACGTGATAATCAGAATAATTAATATGTACATACGAACATATTAATTATTCCGATTATGTACATGTAATATGTACATACGAACTAGTTGACATTTCTATTCACTGACATTTGTGGGTGGGGGTTAAAATTTAAAACAGTAAAAAGATAAGCAATCAATAACAAAGAACACGGCACACACAAATTGCAAGTAACACAATACGCGCAAGTGAGAACGGAATAACAAGTTACGAATCTTTAAAAATAGGAATGAAGAGAAGATTATGAAAATTAATTTTTTTATATGATTGAAGATTTTGTGGAAGTGTAAACACATTTTACCATAATAACCCACAGAATTCCAGCTGTTGGTATTATCACAAATTCAATAAGATCGAGTTTACTATCTGTTTATGATAGATTGCGCTAACAGAAAAGCCCAATAAACAGGTGACTGCTAATTGTTTTTATTGTTTTATGGTTGTGACCTCCATAAATAAGACCAAACCACGTGGTACGGTCGGAGACAATCGGGTGATCTCCAGTGCTGTGGTCTCCTGCCCTGATTAAACGGCATGTTGTCCCAATTAAGCGAAGTAAATCCTGGCTATTTTCTCGATTGGATTCTGTTTTTTAAAATTTGCCCCAAATAAACGGCTGCCCCGATTAACCGGTGGTCCAGATAACCGGAATCCACTGTGTGTGTGTGTATATATATATATATATATATATATATATATATATACACACCACTTTTTAAATTGATCATGTGTAGCATTTAAAAAATGTTGCAATTTATTTGGTTTGGCAATTCATTGGAAAAGTTCCACATATTGTGGCCTTTCCAATAATGACTGCATAATGTGTATTCATTATTATGCGTTATAATATTATTTATACTATTGAAATTATTTCCATGAATGCATGTAGAGAAGTATTATTACTTTACTTCATATTTATTATCATGATTTTTAATGACCATTTTAGATACCTTAGATCAGCAATTTTTAAGGAATTGGTGGTGGTCAGTTTAGAGGTTGTAGCTCCTTATGCACACGGAATTTGTCAAACTGGAAGGTGGAATGTAGTGAGACATCTTGAGCTAAAATGAATAGAATTTCCAGTTAAAAACTGTGTGAGTTCAGTAGTCAGAATATAGAAAGCTGTTTGCCATCACACACAATGAGCAGTCAGATAAAATTAGAAGGCAAACCATAAGATGGAAGCTTGCCTAAATGATCAAATGCCTCAGAAATTTAAAGAAAAGCTACTTCAGTTTTTCCAAACTTTTCCACAAATGAGTAACATAAGATATCATCACTGGATCTCAAAACTGTCAGAATGCATATTAGCAATCACTAATCAGATGGAACAATGATTCCCAATCTATGGGTCCCAAATGTGATTCACCATCAATTTGCTAAGGGTCAAGAAAATTTCTGTTATACCTATATTTAGGTTATATATATAATAAAATATTACTTGTAACCATATCACTCTGTAAATTGCAACAATTACATGCCAAACTTGAGCAACTTGTTGTAATACACATGCCAGCTTCACCTTTTTGTTAGCTCAATCATAATCAATTGGCATTGTTTTTTTTATTTGTACAGCAGTGTATTGTAAATTTTAGTTCTCTCAAGCTTTTATTTGAAAAATAACTGGTGAAGAGAAGGTGTGTTGATAAATGCATTAAGTAAAGTGTGTTGATAAATACATTAAGTATGGATTTACTTTGATAATAATAGCTGTAGTAGAAAGGCCTTCTTTCCATTGAATCGCTGAAACTGAATAAATTGCAACATTTTTTTAAATACTGAACACGACCAATTTAAGAAGTGATATACAATTTTTTTTTTAATATATATATCATAAATTTCCAGAAAATTTTTCTGGAGGAGGAGGATCTCCTTCTCCAGGTTTATGATTTGGGTCATAAAGCCTTACTGAATTGTCAAAATGGGTAATCGGATTGGTATTTCCCATTGCTCAGGGAAGAACTGGGGTAAATGCAATAGGACAGTTACTGCCTATAAAAAAACTTTAAATCTGAAATGTGGGTTTTAAAAATAAGTGGAAAAATCTCCTCCCCATACTGAATATATCTAATTAAGCATTTAATTGGATATATTCAGTATAGGGAGGAGATTTTCCAAGATTGTCAGTAACCCCAGGGGCTCACCTCTAGTAAGTATGGGCTTGGCACACCCAGGATCCTGAGCTGGATATCATCATTCTTCTTTTTGTCAGTGATTCCCTTCTACTTCTCTCTCTCTCTCTCACAGGGTAACTCAAATTTTTTCTGGCTGGTGCAGCAAAAGCCTCAGGCTTCCTTGCACCATCTGGCTAATGATAATAACACGGGGAAAAAAATAAGATGCTAGTAAGTCAGCTTTATTTTTAGATGACGGTGTAGTAGAAGACTCAGATGTTAACAGTGGTGTGAAAGGTCTGGATGGACAGAACTTCCAGCCAATGGATCTGCCAAGAAGCCAGAAAAGTTCAATTACCATTTAGAGAAGAGGTAATTTTCTTACATGTGGACTTTTCAGAATAGAGTTTGAAGTTATTTGTGGCTTTTTACAATTGTTGCAGACTTCATTTTAGGCAGATAATGAAAGTGGATATTGCTATGTAAGGCATTGTAATATAACTTGAATGGCCTTAGCAAATTTCTTGGAAAAGTCATGGCTTAGATAAAGGACAAATGTTTAGGGTTGGAAAAGGGTATAAAGAATTTCATCATCTCTACAAGAACAATTTCTGACACAATGCAAACAAGTACTAGGGTAAAGAAATTTAAAGTAGTTCTAATCAAAGAAATAAGGAAAAGCAATCATGCAGATCATCCAGTTTATTATCCCATTGTTGTACTGCAAAATGGCACAAGACTAAGAATGGTAATGAGACAGACTTCATTTGAGAAGAGACCATCACTAATTTGTGATAGGAGGAACTCAAAAGGCAACTAACATTAATTGTATAGTTCAAGTGGTTGTTGGTTAGGAAAATAGGTATTGCCAGGTGATTAGTTCACAAAAGTCAAACTGTTTTTGGTTTCACTTATATGCATCTTCTGGTTTTGTTTATCTGCAGTTTCTGGTTTTGTGTCAATTATATCAAAGTAGGTGTTTTCAAAGTTTAGTAATATTAGATTCAACTACTTATGATCAACTTTTAAAACAATTTGGGCTTTTTTAAGCTGAAGAAACTCATTTACAAGTGAATGTTTTTATTTTTAACATTAGCAAATGTTAATGTTATACCAATAATAACAAAATCAATTTTTGACAAACTCCAATATCACATCTTACTGTTTTCATTTTTAATGCTCACATTTCTTTACTCAGGATGTATCAGCATCTGCAGTGGGCTTGACACGCTTCTTGATTAGACTGGGGTTCGAGCTGTCACCACCAAATACGGAGGATGCGGAAAGGTCAGGGAATGACCACCGCATATCCCGGAGCAATATGGCCTTAGTTGCTAATGCTCCTAAAAACCAAAATAACAACAACAGCAGTGGGCTTGTGGAAACAGTAACAACATTGTAGCTTGGAACAAGCATATTAGGGTATTATAACAACATGGTTGGTACATGGGAATCAGATGTCTGACTCTAGTCAGAGGAAAAGAAAGACCATAAAAAAAAAGAGGGGGGAGAGAGAGAGAGAGAGAGAGAGAGAGAGAGAGAGAGAGAGAGAGAGAGAGAGAGAGAGACATATTTGTATGAATTTGACTGAAATTATTTCCCAGACAAAGTGGCAGTCAGTGCAACAGTTCCCACTTGCAACAAAAATATGTAACAGGTTAAAGCCAAAGGTATAAAATCTGGATGAAGTGCATCCAGTCGAAGAAATGGACATTTCAGTTGAAATTTCAGACATGGACATTTCTGTTGAAAACAAGACTTTCGCCCAAAAACTGGATAGTTTGAAACGCTAGGAAAATATCAGGTGTGCTAATTTATGTGGCTAGATTTGTCTGGAACCCTAGAAGGTAAATAAACAAGCTGTGAAAGATTATCAGCAAAAATCTTGGCATTTCCACCAGTTTGGTTCAGAAAACTGGAAAATTTAAATCAACTGAACTTATGAACCCTAAATTCACCAAGGAAATTTTAGAAAAGTTAACTTTTAGAAAATCAGGTTAAACGATTTGGATAATATGTCATAAATTGGGAGAATGATAGACTAGGAAGTCTAACACTATCATTTTTAAACATGAACAAATCGTAGAGCACTGCAAATAATTAGGGCAAAGGAAATGAGTGGTGATTAATAAAAACCAGTAGTTAGGATACTGTCAGAGAAAGGAAATGGTGTTCAGCAGACTACAAATAAATGGAAATGGAAATCTAGATCAGAGGACATAGAGATCAAAACTGTGGTCATATGAACCATTAAAAGGCCATTTGTTAAGGTTGGGAATAAGGTACATTAAAATTCTTGCTGCACTCAACCAAACAATAAAAGAGACTTGAAATATTCAACTGAGACAGCATCTCTATTTGTTGACTGAAGTTTGACAGCAGTAACACAATATAAAGTCTACCCATATAAAAGATAAAACGTTTAAAAATGATTGAAAGAAATTTCAGAAATGAACTCCAAAAATGCCAATGAGATAGAATGTCTCCTTTACAAGTTTAAAGTTTTCACAAGTTGAAATGTCAAATTTAAGAAACAATAAAATAAAGTGAAGTTCACTTAATGAAATATTAAATGGAGGCTGTACATAGTGTTATATTAAAAAAAAAAAAAAAATTGAAATACCTAGGGATTGACAAGTGGCTGCCATTTTTTAGGTGACTGCACACAGTTTTTTTTTTTTTTTATGAAGCTCCCAAACATGGGAGGTATTAGAACCTATAGGACTTAGTACTGTGCATGAGCTGAAGGTTGAGAAGATAAAAGAAGACACTTGTTGATATTAGACTTGAATTTCTGTAGACTGTAATGTACAGGAAATATGTATTAAAGGAAGGTTGTTCAAGAAAATCGAAGTCAAATGAATTGAAGGAAGATAAAAGATTCAACAGATGAAGAATGATGAGGAAGAAGAAAAGTTGTTTCTGTAAGTTTGAAGTTGGACAGTAAAAGGATGTTGACTGGTTGCGGCATGTGTTTGGACTGCATTGAGAGAGAGAGAGAGAGAGAGAGAGAGAGAGAGAGAGAGAGAGAGAGAGAGAGAGAGAGAGAGAGAAAGAGAGTGGGAACTATAGAAGCCAATTCAGAAGAACAGTGCTCATGGATGTATCTATAGAAAAGGCATGCAGCAGAAACAGAACGTCTATAAGACAAAGTGGAGAAACTATTAGAAATGAGTCAATAATTAGCCTAACTGTCCTCTTTTGAATGGAATCTAGAAGCCTGGGAGAGGTTTTGGGGGGGGCACTGCACCAGATGGAACAATATTCCATGGTAGGACAGATTTTTGATTTGTACAGAGTTGAACAGCTGTTTGGAAGAAAAGTAATGCTGAGAGCAAAAAACAAAACCCAGGAAGGGCAACAGATGAGTTTGACAGAATGTGGTAGAGAGATTTTAAGCCAGAGAAGATCGAAAATGAGGTGTCAGAGACTTAGTAATTTTGGAATTACTAATTCCAAAATTACTAAGTCTCTGACAGAGAATATCAGAACGGCCATATGCCCAAGTGTACCACCCTTGAAGCAAAATGAGTCGTACAGCAAATAATTTGCACAACTAAAATCAGCATTGGTTGAATCAACTGATAACTGGGATTCTGTCAGAATATGGGATTTGGCAGACTGTAAGTAAAAATATACATCATTGAGATTAGAGTTGAGACCACATATATTTGTGAAATGAATGAACCAAGTGTTTAGATCTTTCAGAAAAGATCTGAAAGATTCAGATCTTTCTGAAAAGATCTAAACCAAGGAGGTTTAGATCTTTTCACAAATAAGTTTGTTCTATTAGTTTGACAATTCATGGCGTATTCAGTAGTAAGAAATGGTGGGGAGGACATGCCGTGTGAAGTAATGAAAGTTTTGGATATGTTGTACACATGGCAAGAATATACTCAGCTCCTTGACAATGCCCCACATGTACACACTACTCAGGCTCCCTCCAGTCACTATCTGGCAGAGCAGAGGCAACAAGATTATACACTAGCTGATCCAGAAGCCTCCAAGACTTACTGATAGGTTTGGTCCACTATCTAGCAGTCATCCTGCAAACACCATTTTAGAGCTGTACCCTCAAAATGTAAGGAAGATTGGATCCTGCCATGATGTCCATCATAACCTCAAAAGATATCAATCATAGCACATGATGGAAGCGATGGGGGAGTTGTTGGAGCTTTGCTCTAGGGACTAAATATGGGTTCCACCATTTCAAGCCTTCAAAAAGCGAAGTGGTGGTATTGAACTGGTTGCTGGTTGATGAGTGTTATCTGCCACCTAATATTGCCTGGTAACACAGATGGGGGTGGCATTTCTCTGTGTTTTGTGGGTGCCACACCTTGACCTCTGCTTACTTGGTTTACATCTCAGTGGTCACCTCTAATATGCTAGGTTCCATATTTCAGGATTTGCACATGGGGGTTATACCCAGGGTTACTAACAGTCCCATGATTGGGAAGGTGCAAACAGTGGATTTGGCTGTCACTGACTGACTGACTAGACTTTGGTGAAATTAGGTCCACTTGACTTGAGTGTCTCCTGAATATCAGTTCCATCAACATTTTAGACTTCCAGATAGCAAGCCCAGCTTGGCATACCTGAGAGAATGTCTGTGACATCCTCAAAGACCAATCTATGGTATACCTTAAGCATAATTAACCCAAGGTATACCTAACTTCTTAAAATAGTAATTGTTGTGTTGAGCCTTTATGGGTAAACAGTGCATATAAGCACTATCCTCCCCCACACCACATGGCAGAAAAGGTCCTTGGAAAATAGGCCTTGAGCTTCAGGTTGCATATCACAAAACTTTCTAGTGAAGACCAACAAATTGAATTAACATAAATTTAAAATAAAAAATTTATTAAAATAAATAATATCTACATAAAATACTAAAACAGATATAAAATAAAAGCATTAAAATACAATAAGATAAAAGCATTAAAATAATAAAATATGGACAAAACTAATAAAATATACAGTAGCTTTCAAGATGAAGTGCCCCTTCATGAGCTGGGATAAGGTCCTGTTTCAAATCCCGACAATGATGCAAAGAACTTTTATGAGCTCTTTCTACTCTATGGCTAGTTGGTCTGAGGTGTGATTAGCAAGGTTTTTTCTCCCAGAAACTCTGATTTTTGGTCAGCAAAACCGGAAAATCGACCAGAGAATACAAACAGTTAATGGACATATTGCACATGTGCAGGTTCTTGAATAGCTCTAATATAACAGTTTTTTTTTCAGTAATGTGTATAAGTTTGGTCTTAGGTGGCCCTAATATGACAGCTTTTTTTTTTTTTTTATACACTGATGTGAAATTATTATGCACTTTAGTGATAAGAAAATAATAATAATAAAAAAATTCCTCTGTGTGTGCACACACACAGATGCACACACTACTCAAACTACCTCTGTCATAGCTACCATTGAGGATTATTCAGTAGCTGATTGGGATGCTTCCAAAATCATTACAGATAAATTCGGTTCAGTGGCCATCTGGCAGCTAGCCAGTGACAACAGTTTTCTAGCTCTCTCCTCGAAATATAAGGAACGTGGCTTACCTTTGATGCCCATTGTATCCACAACATATATGAAAGAAGTGGTACTGAGAAGCTAGAACTTTATAAGGAGGTCAGACATAGTGTTGGGCCATTTTGTGCATTCATTAAATTAAATGGTAGTATTGCACTGGGTAACGAATCATCTAATTAATATTACTAAGTGTCACAGAGTCTCACCCATTCCTCTTTAGAGTGTGGATGCCACTCTTCAAACCTCCAATACTTTAGATATTCACAGTATTGTGACCTTGCACAATGGGCAGTGTTACTAAATATCCCACCAGCATGAAGGCAGGGAAGCATGTAGAGGATTTAGCTCTTACAGAATGTGAATGGACTTTGCCAAAATTCAACATGCTAAAATCACAAATGAGACCTGAATATAAAAAAAAAAAAAAAAAGTCTAATTTTTAGACTTCTTAGTGGTAGCTAAGAAATCACTGAAAGCATTTTCACGAAACACTCTAGACCAAGTATAGCTTAAATAGGCACATTTTTCTATTGAAAATAATTTATATAAACAGGTTGACCACTGGACCATATGTGGTCCAATTCCATGACAGACTTGGACCACATATGGCTTAAATTGAGACATTTTTATATGAAAATAATTGGTATTTAATTCCTGTGAGTTGCTTATTCATCTGCAATTTAAGGTATTTTCAGTTGATTTTTGCAATCTGTGTCCAGTAATATAACAGTAGGGATATAACAGTTGCAAATTGCTACAAGTATGGGGGGGGGGTATGGGTTGTTCACAAGGGTCATTACTAACAGATTAGAAAGAATACTTGATGAGAATCAACCGAAAGAGCAAGCTGGCTTTAGGACAGGATTCTCAACTATGGATCACCTTCACGTAATATCACAGCTAATGGAGAAAGCAAATGAATATAAAACACCATTATGCCTGGCATTTGTGGATTATGAAAAGGCATTTGACTCCATACAGCATAAGGCAATGTTTCGGGCACTGGAAAGACAAGGCATAGATACTCCATATATTATGATTTTGAAGAAAATATATGAGAGTGCTACATCCTTTATTAGACTAGACAAAGACAGTAGCAAATTTAAAATCGAGAAAGGAGTTCGACAAGGAGACACAATATCTCCGAAGCTGTTTACTGCTGCCCTTGAGGAAGCTTTCAGAAGATTAGACTGGTCGCAGAAAGGAGTCAATGTGAACGTAGAGTACCTAAACCATTTACGATTTGCAGATGACATTGTGGTCATAAGCCACGATCCCAAAGAATTAGAGGAAAATCTTAATCAGTTATGCACAGTTAGTAAGGACTTTGGACTAAAGATGAATATGGCTAAAACAAAAGTAATGATGAACAAGTATGCCACGGAAAGGGAAATAATGATTGAAGGAGCAGTAATTGAAAAGGTGGAGTCATATACTTATCTGGGACAAGTTATTAGCTGTAATAATGATAAATGGCTGGAAGTCAAGAGAAGAATAAATTTTGGATGGATAGCATTCAGGAAATATAGTCACATACTGAAGAGCAATATCCCAGTTTGTCTGAAACGTAAAAT
This sequence comes from Mastigoproctus giganteus, assembly GCF_048544385.1. Lineage (NCBI taxonomy): Eukaryota > Metazoa > Arthropoda > Arachnida > Uropygi > Thelyphonidae > Mastigoproctus > Mastigoproctus giganteus. Next base: position 122,425,465 of record NC_143576.1, on the reverse strand, counting down.
AATGAATCAATGTATACTCCCCACCATGACTTATGGAAGTGAAACTTGGGCACTCACCAAAATGGAAGAGAAGCTAAGAACTACACAGCGAAGAATGGAACGAATTATATTGGGAATCAGACTGTTAGATAAGAAGAGAAACACATGGATTAGGCAGCAAACTCAAGTAAAGGACATTCTTATCAAAACTAAAGAACTAAAATGGTCTTGGGCAGGACACATAGCTCAAAGACATGATGACAGATGGACTAAGAAAATAACAGAATGGTACCCAAGAGGAGCTAGAAGAAAACCTGGAAGACAAAGGCGGAGATGGATAGATGAAATTCATGAGTTTTTGAGTAGTAAATGGATGGCCAGTGCTCAAAACAGAAGGAACTGGAAAGTTGCTGGAGAGGCCTTCATCCTGCAGTGGATTGAAAATGGCTGATGATGATGGGGGGGGGGTGATCCTGAGTCCCTCTTGACATTCTCTTTGATGGAATAGTTGTTTTGTCATTTCGTATGGAGAGGTGTGGGTTTGAATCGTGTTGAAGATTGGAGGAATTCTTTAAAAGCCTTTTCAACTGGGGTTATAGTTAGCTGATCTTGAGAAAGATCCTGAAATAACATATGTGAGAGGCATACTCCCGGGGGGGGGGGGGTATGCCTCTCCCATGTGTTATTTCAAGTGTTTCATCAGCACAACATGCCAATATCAGGAAACCTTCACTAATATCATATCATAACCCCCACCATTGCCACCACTGCCGAAATTTTAACATCAGTAGATGCTGTAAAGAGAAGAAACAGTAAGCCCTTTAAACTAAGTTTTCCACACAGCTCTTGTCCATAAGCTGTAATTAAGAAATTTTATAGCAAAAATACCCAAAGATTATTAGCTAGATTTGTTTTCGTGTTCCAATGCATAAATCAGGATAAGCACAGCTTTTGTTCATATTTTTATTCACACAATAATCTTTAATGAATATGAAGAAATATGAAATTTTTCCAATTCTGGAAGCATTATTATCCATCCTTTTTAATCTTTAGGCCATATATTTTCCTTAGTGATATCTCTAATATAGTCCCTTCCCTTCATAATTCTAGCAGTACTTGATGGTGCCACACTGGCACTTTGTTCAACCCCTGGCACTGCTGCTGTGAAGGGTGTATTGTATATATATCACTTTTGTATACAATAAAGATTATATATATATTTATAATCTTTATAAGTGTAAAACCTGAATTTGTCACTGGCCCCACATCCAATTGTGGATGTGGGGCCAGTTAAAATTATACTACAAGTATGTAATCATACTTGTAGTATAATTTTATATACTACTATTATATAAAATGATTGTACTGGTAAGTTTGGACCTACTTCGTCTTGCTACACATCCTTCAATTTCTGGTGCATCCTTCAATTTTCATAATGTTGTTGAAGCAATATAAATGAAAACACACAATACTACCTGTACAATAGATCCTTCAGTGTAATAGGGGAATAATACAGTTGAACCAACAAAACAGCATCATCACTGAGAACGATGAAATTGCTTTTATTTTTTATTCTTCTTCTTCATGTGCCTTTCCCGGTCACCCAGATGTTGGCGATTACTAAGGAGAAAGCATTTCTGTCTTCCTCTAGTCTGAATAGTTTTTCTACATTTTGTGTGCCAATCCATTGTTGAATGTTATGCAGCCAAGACGTTTGCCTCCTACCAATCCCCCATTTTCCTTCAATCTTGCCTTTTATTATCAACTGAGGTAGATATTTCTCTCCTCATAGAATATGGCCAAGATAAGAGATTTTCCTGCATTTGATGGTAGTTATTAAGGTTCCTTTCTGTTCTTGCTCTGTGGAGGACTTCGTTGTTGTTGTTGTTGTTTACTACAATTTTTTATTATGGTATGCTCAAAATATGGTACTATCTTTTCGGCACATGGTGGAGATAACTTGTACTGCCAACTTATGTTTCATTTTAATGCATGCCAAAACAGAAAAGAAACTACTTAAACAGAGATAGGTGGATCACAGAGGTAACAGCATGCCATTTGTTGTATCACACATTTTTTTGTGTGATACAACAAATGTCGTATTGATGAAAGATACTGGTGGAAGAATTATTGGTTAATGCAAAGAACTGCTTGAGCAGCCTGTTGTGTTTTAGGAGTTTCTCAGTGCAGTGAGTCACATGCTCTTAGCTTTACAAAGCTGCATTCAACCTCATTACACAGTATTTTTATTTTATTTATTTTTTAAATATTTGTTTTTTGATCTCTGAAGATCTCTCCATGGACCGCACTTTTCAAATTGCTTGCATAAATAATACTGTTTTGTGAAACGATTTTCTTGTAACTTATTTTATGTGAATATTGCAAATGTTTTCAGTTAATTTCAGCAGTAAAATTAATGGTCAAGAAACATACCAAAACAGTTTTAAAGTAACTATGGATTATTGAAGACTGAATTTAGGAAATTTAGAAATTATCCTTTCACTTTCCCATGTAAGTGTAATAAAAACATAAATAAAATTATATACAGTAAACTCCCATTATAACACTCCCTCTTTTATTCTGATTGCATGATCAATCCGGTGAAGTGGATGGTTCCATTTATAATGTTTCCTGCTTGTGGTGCTCTTTGGGGGCATTTTCTCCAAAAGCACAATAATGGGAGTTTACCATATTTGGAAACAGATTTAAAACAACACTTATGTGTTGTTTTAAAATTGTTTTATAAGCTCAGAGTTTGGCAAGATGTCAGTGGTGATGACTGTTTGCAGTGATTTGTAGACATCTTAACATAATTTACACATTGGCATGATGTGCTTATTGTTGAATATGTTTTTTAAGTTTGATGCATCCTGTGCTGTGCTTCTCACAATTTCTGTCATGATGTTGAAATCTTTCTGTGTAATAATATGGTTGCTGTTCAATATTTTATGCAAAATATATATTTGTATATGTTGTATATCTCTCCAGTTGCCCTGTATGTAATTCTGTATTCTTGTAACACTGTGATTGTACATTATAAATGCTGTTCTGTCCACTACACAAAGAGAAATATTAGTTTGTGTTATATGGTACATAACTGTTGATTAATGAGACATAGTTATCATGAATTCAGAATTGTTTTATGCAAGATTAAGTATATCTTGCTGAAGTCTTGAACATTTCAATTCAAAGTAAACAAGACAATCAGCTAGAGAAAGTTTTCTTTGTTGATTAATAATGTATTTACTTGAGGTGTAGTAGTACCCTAAAGCAGTTTTCTTTATATTATTGTTTTATTTCATATTATATTTCCTTAATAGCCAGACAGAAATAGTATTTATTACAGATTAACTTAAAAACCCTAATTTAGAACTGGTCATTTATCTGATAAGTAAAGATCAGCTGGTAATTATGCAAATATGTAAAATGGTAAGTAAACTTGTTTCAGTAGTATAAATGGTTTGCTTATCATTCTTATTAATGAATCTTGGGTGCTATACAGATTGGGCTATTGTTTATTTTGTTGTCACTTAGAGACCATTTAAACTTTTAAATTGTATCCGTAATATATAAACAAAAGTTTCAAAGATAAAATTTAATGTATTTTTGATAATAAATGCTTATTTATAAATTATTTACCCTGTACATGGTTACATGAAAAATTAGGAGGGTTTTTTTTTTTTTTTTTTTTTGTTAGCTGTATGACAATCATCAATCATTTTGATCAGAAGAGACATAAACAGGACATTAGAAGATATACAGTATAATTAGCTTTTTTTTTTTTTTTACCCCTCTTATAGTTAATATATCCAGCGACATGGCAAGTGTGGCCCCAGCCACAGATACTGATTTGTAGACACCAAATAGAGCTGAAGACAGAATAGCCAAATTCATTTTTAAAATATGACATTGTTATTATCTAAATCAATTATTATAAAAGCTTCTTTTGTTTTTTTTTTTAAATAAAAGTGCCATCCCATGGATAATTATTTTTATGAAAACAAAGGCACATGCATCTTTCCACAGGTGTCAAAATTCTTGGTTATGCTTCTGTATATATCAAATGAATAAGGATACAGTTATTTATATTTATTAAAAACAGTTTAAGTAAATATAAATAGGATCTTATAAGGAAACCTTCACTAATATCATAACACCCCACTGTCACCCCTGCTGTCAAAATTTCAACATCGGTATGTGCTTTAAAGAGAAGAAACAGTAAACTCTTTAAAATCTGACACCCTTGGTAATTGAGAGGTATACTTAGTGGTTGAGCAGTTTGGAGAAGCACATTTCAGTGAATGTTAAGGACTAACAACTGAACTTATTTACATCTGTAAACATTTATAATGACCATAAAAAAAAGATGTTTTGTTTATGCTCTGGAATGACCTCATAGGTCAGAAGAGGTTACAGCTAATCATTTTATTGTGAATATAATCATTACCCATATTTATCAGTCATGTGTTCACCCCTGCATTCTCAGCCTGACTGCTTGACTCCATGCTTAGTGGTTAAAAAGGTAAATAATAGTTCAATTTGTTAAATGTAAACGAATTAGCATTAGTAGTGGCAAATGATACAAGAAAGCAAGCTTATACAGCTTCAGGCAAAAAAAAAAAAAAAAACACTTCTCATTTCACCTATTCATTCCCTCCAGTACTTTTAGTTCTTCTTTGAATTTATTTAAGCTATTAACTTCCACAACAGATGGCAGTTTGTTCAGCAATCAACCACCCACCAGATGGCTAAAGACAAACTTTTGCACGTCTATTCTGCAACTGTCCTTCCTCAATTTGAATTCGTGTCCACTCGTGTGTAGTCTGAGCAAGAGAAAGAATCCAATCAATATTGAGCTTGCTCAATCCATTGAAAGCCTTAAACACTGAGGTGTTTAAGGCTTTAAATGGAAGCTCACAGGTGCTTAGTCTCCAGATGCTGCAATTTTCAGAACTGAAGCCTTTCTTGGTACGAGCACCCCTTTGTTTCTCCTTCTCTGTACCCACTACCAGCATCTCTACATGCTTCCTAAAATGAGGCCTCCAGACCTGTATACAGTACTCAAGGTGTGGCTTGACCATTGCCTTATACAATGAGATAATCAATTCCTTATCCTGCTAGCCAAATTCCTGTATATCATTGATTAAAACCCATGAGCTATTCTGGAAGCCTGTCTGCACTGCTCAGAGAACTTCATATCCAATGGCACAATTACCCCCAGGTCTTTTTCATTTTCCACTACCCTGAGCATAGTACCACACAATAGGTATACATTAATCTGGGATTACTGCTACCCTTATGCAGTACTGTGCATTTGTCAATGTTAGACTTCAATTTCCATTTCTCAGCCCATCTACCTAACTTTTCTAGATCCTATTGCATACCTATCATTAACTACCCTGCCAACCTTTGTATCATCTGCAAACTGGGCATTAGTAGTGACATATGATGCAAGAAAATGTTGATAAATGAAGGCACAACAGCAAATGTAGTCAGATGCTGTAATGTCAGTTTTAAATACATTGTAGCCATTCAGTATCAGAGAGAGAGAGAGCATAAATGAATGTGCTTCAGAGGAAAAAATACTTGAACATTGGAATGGGGAATAAATAACTATTCTTAATGAATAATTATAATGAGGTCTATGCAGTCTTTATCCATTTACACAACATTTTGATTTTAATAATGTGTGGTGGAGAAATTCAATCAGTTTCTCACATGTGTTAACAAAGATTGATAATTTTTATTTCTGTTGCCATTGTATACTTATCATGCAGCTGAAAGCTGTACGATAGTTATAATGTTGGCAAAAATGTTGGTTGTGTGAAATGAGATCTGTTTTTTGCACATCAGTAATTTGCTGGTTTTGGAGGAAGAACAGTCATTCATCTTTCCAGATCTATCCACACTGGATATTTGTTCTCTCTGACCTGTTCTAAAGTAACATCAAATTTCATATGAGAACAGATGAGACTGGTCACCAGCTCATGTATAATGCTACACCCAGACCCAGGTGCAATGCATATAAGCCCACATATGAAAAGTGCCCCAAATTCCAACAAGGGTCTCCACTCAGTCCCTGAAATGAAGATTGGTTGAACCAAACTTTAATTCTCACACCTGGGCCCCCTGAAATTTGGACTGGCACTGCAGTTTACTTATATGCAGCTTGTGTTAAATTACAGTTTATGTAACAATAGTACCAAAAGAGAAATATATTTTCTTATATCAATTCAATCTTTGATGTGATTGAATTGATATGAGTTCCAGACCAGACTGCTTTCTTATTATAGTATTTCAAAAAAAAATTTTTTTTTTTCTAAAATTTTCTGGATTTTAAGGAATTTCTGGACTGTAGAGCATAAAGTTTTATATCTGCTAAGAATTACCTGCTGATACAAACTGTAAGGCACAAATATTTTTCAAAATTTTATTGAAAAGATAATATACAAAAAAGTAGCTGCTGTTATGCGGACTGTTATAGAGCAAGCCGCTCACTTGATTTGTTTTTGCACACATTTGCTATCAGAGAAGCCAACAATAGTAAACTACAGTTCACTTGGTGAAAAATAAACATTGCATATACACATGTGTATATGTCATGAAAAGGAGGATAAACACATTATAGAGGGTGCTGACCCTCTTTAAAAATTACAGCTGTGAATTACAGGCTCCGAAAAAGCGATGTGTTTGCCTTTTTATTTACCTAATTGTTAATTTTATATTGTACTTTATACGTAGTCTTATAGTTATAGTTACGCTGGTTATTTTTATTTTTAATTTAGATAGAGTTTTTGTAGATTACTACTTAATATACGTAAAACCGTTATTTCGTTCAAATCTTGCAGCCATTGTTTTTGTACAGAGTAGTAGGGAATTCAAATTTTTAATTCTGGTAACTAGGTAGCAATAACATAAAATTATATAGCGTAATATGCATCACTGCATTTAGGATTCTATTAGATAGCATAATATTGACAATTAATTAATTAAATTTATTGATCTTATTAATTTAAAATATCATGCCGCAGACTAGAGCAGCAAAGCAAAGTGGCAGGAGTGCTGTGACTCGGGGGAGAACTGAGGGGGGGCAATTCTCCAATGCATCACAGCCTAAAAAAATGTGCAACTTATGAAATGTTTGCCGAACTCTCTGGAACAGAACATGATCTAGCCAAGGAAGATGTCTTTGTGTGTTCCAGGTGCAGAGAGTGTCTAGAAATTAGGCATCAATTCAGCGTTCTACTGGGCGTCTATGAGAGCTTGAGGTGTAAGGTAGATGCCCTCGAAGAAATTAATATATGAGGGGCCCGTCAAGCTCTCAGCTGCCCAACTCAATGCCAGAGCTCACTCCTGAGCATCAGGCAACACAGCGACAATCTCCAAGGCAGAACGCGCTGATCCCAAAGGAACTAGTTATTGTTGGTGACTCTTTTATCAGGGAGACGGGGAATATATTGTGTAAAAAGGATAGATGGAACAGGACCAGGGGCAAAAGTTGATGACGTTGTAAAGCATATATCATCTTTTAAGGACACAAAAGGTGATATTGTACACGTTGGCACCAATGACATTAAGAGTAGGAGACCTGCAGATTTACTTAAAAAGTACAGGTCAGTGTTGCAAAAAAAGTCTTGAGTCAGGATTAAATTTGAAAGTGTCTGCAATTTTGCCCAGACACGATAGGAGGGAGTACACGATGAGAGCCTTGTCAATCAATTCAGCCCTGGAGAGAATGTGCAAGGCTCAAGGGATAGAATTTTTTTCAGCGAGGTCTGTGCTTGTTAACAGGAGAGACTGCTTCTACAGGGGTGAGATACACTTAAATAGAAAGGGTGCAAGAATATTTGCTGATGCTATTGAGGCAGTGTTAGGTGGGTCAGAAAACTGCTAGCTTGTGGGGATTCACAGACTAATAGGTTAAAAGTAGCCGCAGGCAGAGGTGAAGGTGATTCTTACACAACTTCTATTAGAATAAGTAGCGACCTGGAGCGAGGGGTGCTGGGGGTTTCGGGGACTAATGGCAGTCATCGTAAAACAAGTGGGTATATGGGATGTGTCAGGGTAAATAGGAATAGGTGCATGTATACCAATGCTAGAAGTATAGTAAATAAATTTAATGAATGTAAAATGTTGGTCAAGACGTCAAAGGCAGATATTGTTGGGATATCAGAGATATGGTGTCACACTGATATTAGGAATGCAGAATTGGAATTTGGGGAGTACAATGTGTACAGAAAGGATAGACAGGATAGGAAGGGAGGAGGTGTCATGCTGTTAATAAAGAAAAACATAAAATCAAAAGAAGTGCATCTAGTTTATATAGATGAACAGTGCACTGTTCAGTCAGTTTGGTGTAACATAAGCACTGCGAAAGGAAAAATAAAGGGTGGGAGTGTGTTATAGGCCTAGTGACTCGAATGAGTACAATGGACAATTGTACAGAGAAATAGTGAGCTACTAAATCAGAATTCTTATAATGGGGGATTTTAACTTCCCATATATCGACTGAACTTGTAGGCTGGTCACTCACACGCCAATAAGACTTTTGTGGATTTATTGCATGATTGTTTTCTGCAGCAGCAGCATGTTCGAAAGGCAGCCAGAGAGGGTAATACTCTTGATCTGGTTATCAGCAGTGATCATTCGTGTATTGAGATGCAGATAAAGGAACCACTAGGTGGCAGTAATCACAGTGTACTGATGTGGGATTTACTTAAAGATATAATTACCATCAGGGGTAAAGGGAAGGGTTTTGCTTCCGTAAAGGTGAGTACAGCGTCTCAGACAGTTTTTAAATTCTGTACAGTGGGATCAACTGATGATGTTACCAACAGTAAATTCTAAGTGGGAAGCATTCAAGGAATTAATCATGGAAGCTACTAAAAGTTTCATACTTATTAAGAAATATTGTTCAAGGTTTAGGCCCAAATGATTATCAAATGAACTAATGAGACTCGTGATAGAGAAGAAAAATGCATGGGATGCATATAAATTATCAAGCAACTTACAAGCCCATGGCAGATATAAGCTAGTCTGTAATCAGGTCACAAAGGAGGTTTGTTGGACAAAGGTAGATTACAAGAAATCTTTGGAAAAGGATGCTAAAAAAACAGCAAGGATTTCTTTATTTATATAAACTCTAAAAGGAAGGGGATGAATCTGATTGGTCCACTTGATATGGTTGGTTCGACTATTGATGATCCTGCTAGGATAGCAAACAAACTGAAGGAGTATTTTGCATCTCCATTCACACGAGGAGTTAAGGTTTGAAAATGGCAGAAGGTTATCAAATTATAGCAGGGTGCTTAATGATTTTGTAATAACTGAGAGCAAAGTGGAGGAGAAATTGTTGAAGTTAAACATCAGAGAGGCAACTGGGGTGGATGGGATCTATCCAGTTATATTAAAGGAGGCTGCAAAGCAACTAAGCAAACCCTTAGCCATAATTATGAGAGCATCCTTGGACTCACGGGAGGTCCCCACAGACTGGAGATGTGCAAGTGTATCCCCAATTCACAAAGGGGGATCGAAGGGGTGACACGAGTAATTACAGACTAGTTAGTTTAACTTCTGTTCCAGGTAAAATAATGGAGTCACTGGTTGCAGGATCATCTAGACAAGACTGCAGCAATAATTCAGACAGCTTGGGTTTGTTAAGGAAAGCTTTTGATACTGTTGTGCATGGAACACTATTGTACAAATTGGAGCAGAATGGTATTAAGGGTAAGTTGCTACAATGGATAAAAGGATGGTTGAGTGGGAGAAGACAGAGGGTGGTAATTAATGGGTGCTGTTCTTTGTGGACTGCTCTTCATTATTAGTGGAGTCCCACAGGGTTCGGTGTTTTATCCACTGTTGTTTTGTATATTTATCAAAGATATTGATGAAGGTATATCAGGCTTAGTGTCGAAGTTTGCAGATGATACAAAGGTTGGCAGGGTTGTTAATGACAGTAATGGCAGTGTGCTACTGCAACAGGATCTAGAAAATTTGGGCAGATGGGCTAAGAAGTGGCAACTGAAGTTTAACCTTAACAATATGCAAAGTACTGCATATGGGTAGAAGTAACCCCTGAGAAACATACCAACTGTGTGGTACTACACTTAAGGTGGTAGAAAATGAAAAATACCTGGGAGTAATTGTTCAGTCAGATATGAAGTTTTCTGAGCAATGCAGACAGGCTGCCAGGGCAGGTCATGGGGTTTTGTCAATGATATATAGGAATTTTGCTAGCAGGGAAAAGGAGGTGATTGTCCCTCTGTATAAAGCAATGGTCAGGCCACGCCTTGAGTACTGCATACAGGTCTGGAGGCCTCATTTTAGGAAGGATGTAGAGTTGCTTGAGTGTGTACAGAGAAGGGCAAAAAGGTTGGTGAGGGGAATGAAGGGATCCTCATACCAAGAGAGGCTTAAATTCTGCAAATTGCAGTGGCTGGAGACTAGGCACCTGTGCGGTGATCTGATTGAGGTATATAAGGCCTTGAATGGGTTGAGCATGCTGAATTCTGATGGGATCCTTCCACTTGTTCAGATTACGAACCTAAGGGGGCATAAATTCAAATTAAGAAAAGACAGATGTAGAATAGATGTGCGGAAATTTGCCTTTAGCCAGCGGGTACAAACTTCCATAACTGTTTGTTCCCTAATTGCTGGAACAAACTTCCATCTGTCATTGTGGAAGTTGATAGGTTAAATAAATTTAAGGAGGAACTGGACATGCATTTGGAGGGAATGGTATGATTTTTTTTTTTTTTTGGCTGATGCTGCATAAGCTCATACACATGCTTTCTTGCATCACATGCCACTACTACTAGGTAATGCCTCCCACTGAGAATGCAAATTGCAAAGGGCACTTTTCATATCCAGATTTTTTTTATAATTACTTTGTCTAAAATTGTTAAATTTGTGATTGCCACTTGATTTTAACTTTTTATTTACAGTCATTGTCTTTTTTTTTTTTTAACATAAACTGACCTTAGTCATTTGATATTTCTATTTTGATTGGTAAATAACATTAATACAACTAATTAATGTAGAATCCAAAAATCAGTTTGTCTAATAATTGATAATCGATTTCTGAGTACAGTTTGGCTTTCTGTATGCTTATTATTACCACTGCTTTTGAATTAAAAATTTTTTGGAGTGCGGATGATATTTCCATTCCTGATAATTCCGCATTTTTCTTTATCACCCACATCTAAATTTAACTAAGTTTCTATTTGAAAAATAATTTGGTCTTCATTAAATAGCTTATGTCTCTCAATAATTATATCTCAATTGAGAGACATAAGCTATTTAATGAAGTATTAACAGTTGATTGTAACAGTAGGGCCCTGCTTTTCAGCACTTGTTCCGCTTTTTCAGCATTACACACTCAGCAGCCAAGTCCAAGAAGAGTGCCATTTTATTGTCGGTGATTCAGTCTGTTTACAGCATATGATAGTGTAAACTTGTTATTAGACTTTTATATGAATTCACAAGTGAAAAAAAGCTATGTTCTATCCTTTGATGGGGGATCTGGAACCTAACCCACTATATGAGTGGGCCCTACTGTAGTGGTATTAACAGAGGATGAAGGTAACATTCATTTGAAATATGTATACAGCTGATTCACAGGAATGACTATCATTAAAACAGATTTATAAAATTTTTAATACGATTTAAAAGAAAAGAATTGAGATAAATAGTTGATAATTTTAACCCTTTCAGGAGTACATATGCAGTAATCTGTTTTTTGCCATCTCTTACCTGTGTTTCCAACTAATTGTAAATGCAGTAATAAACTAATTGTAATTATGATAGATTGCAACATGAAAAATCAGTACATTGCACCTTAGTTATCTGATTTGGGTTTACAAAAGCTGAAATTGTAGAATTTCCATGGAATTCAAAATTAAAAAAAAAAAAAAAAAATTTTTTAAATTTTGATTTGATTTGAGGAGAATGTGCCTTGGTATTGAATCTAGTTTTTTTTTTTTTTTGTGTGTTTGTTTTTTTTGTTGTTGCACGCAATGACAGCTTGGTTGTACTTGCCTCCAGCACCATAGCATACTGCTAGGAGAAAGACTGCTCTGTAAATGAGAGGGTGAGTTCCCAGTTACATTTTGATATTCTAGTAATTATTGCTGTGTGTGGCATGATTTTGTCTGTAAGATGGACCAAGTGTAGGTAAAATGTAAGCTTAGCATCAACAATAATTCCAAGATATTTTAAGTTTTGAGAAGAGATTGATAGTTGGTGCTCTTTGAGTGCTAAGCGTTTGCTTGATAAGTGTAGCCTGCATTTTTCCCTGGGGAGAAAGCAGTTTATGCATCTTAGACCAAGCTTGAATCTAATTAAGAAGTGTGTTCGTTCTGTATTTAAGTGTTGTGTGGGTGTCAGCATTGACCAGAAGAACAAGATTGTCCCGCAAAAGCTATACACTTTGTGTGTTGGATGCTGGTGTTGAGGAGTTCATCCATCACTATCGACCAGAAGAGAGGGCCAGAAATACAAACCTGGTGAGAAGATTTTGTGCTTCATATAGACCATGACAATCCTGTTGTTAAGATAATCTTTGAGACAGCAGTACAGATTGGTGGGAATACTTGCAAGCCTGAGGTGCCTAATGATGCTTGGCCCCCAAGAAGGTGTTGAAGGCTCCAGCAAAGTCTATGGAGATGGCCAAGAGAACTTTTGGTTGGTGATGGCTTGGACTGTGATAAGAGCACGAAGAGCATCCATGGCACAGGAACCTATTTAAAGTCATGTTGATTGTCAGCTTATAAATTGGCAGTGGAATAGTGAAGAGTTCTGATGTACAGCATATGCTAAATCAGCATATCTTTCCAAGTATAGGTAGGAGTACAATGGGACAATAGTTTTGGTTGTATTTGGTGGCTTGTATGGTTTCTTAAGGATGAATCAAAGAGGGGCTTGTTTCCATATGTTGGGAGAGATGGATTTTCCAGGCATTTGTTGTACAGCACAAGGGAAGAAGTTCTGGGAAGATGCTGTGAAAAACTTCAAGACCTTAGCTGCTTTGTTGTTTTTAGTGTTCTAAAAAGCAGCAGTGATTTCTTCAGCCAAGAAGGAGACCTCTGTGTTGTTATTGCTATAGTTGTGGTTTTCAAAGAGAATTGCTGGGATTCAGTAAGAAGGAAGTCATCATTAGGAAACAAGATGGAAAGAAATGGCAGTAGAATTGTCCCATGAGCAGGTAAGTGATCCTGTTGGTGTGTGATGGTGGAGCTGATTACTTCACCCCTTGGTTTGAGTTTCCAGTTGTGCCAACAAGATTTTGCCATGACACTCTTCCTTTTGTTCCTAATGGTTCTGTATGCTTCACAAAGGGCTTCTGTTGGGGCCATAACACTCATGCCCGCTGAAACCTGTTTCTTGCAGTGTGCACCTGTCTCCTTAGGGTATTTAATTCATTACACTACCAAGGGATGGAGTTGTGGTATTTCTTTTTTAGTGGGAATGGTTGCATCATAGTCAGCAAGTATAACAGTGGTGATCCTTGCTGCATGTTCTTCTGGGGAAGAGCAATGAGAAGGCAATGACAGAAAGCGGACTTCCGTGCTGTAGAGCGGCTGGCCAAGGTGACATCAATGACAATATCATGCTGGTTGTTTGAGAAGGTGGGCAGGTCTATTAAGGACATATGTTGAGGAGGCAATATAATTTGCCAGGAGGGCACAGTTAATAGTTCCTGGCCAAGGCGGGTAGAACACAGTAAGCCTGGTAAGCAGGGCATAGGGGTGCAAAAATTCATAATTTTTATTATAATAATATTTAATAAAAGTATCTCAAGGGTGCCAAATATATTTCTGCCTAGGAGCACCAAAAACCCTAGGGCCATGTCTGTTCCTGGCAATGTCTTCAGTATTGTTGCTATGCCAAAATGGGGAATGGCAGTTGGTGTCCATAGATAGGTATGGGAACTTTTTGATTAGTCAAGGTGTTGCAGACTGTTCATAGATACTCAGTGACTGACATAATGTCATTTCCCTGGGAGGGAATAGATGGAATTAAGGTAAAGGGAGCCCAGTTTGCAAGTGATATGGGTACATATTGCCTGAGGGGTGCACAGGAAGTTTACTTTTGTCAGTCATATGTTGATTCCTCACAACTATAGCAACTTTTAGTTTCTCTGAAAGATTCAATAATTTTATGCTTGGGTATTTTTGGATCTTGCCTGAGTATGCGTATGGTTCTTGGAGTAGGCAGATGTGTGTTCTTCATCTGTCTTCTTTTTTAAGCTGATCAACCATTAGACTTGCTTGCTGGGCATTTAGCTTTAGAAAATTACAATAAAACTTCAAATCCAGTATCCTTGGGATCAAGCATGTGCCAGATTTCTTTTTTTAATTCCAGTTTTTTAAAGGTTGTGCGCATACCTTAAGTCTTTAAGGATAATTTCTTTTTATTAAATAATATAGTAGCTCTGATCCCTATGATAGTCACACAGGTTGTGGGTTCAAATGATACCTCCAGTATGGTTGTGATTGTCCAGTGTTTTTTAATATAAGGTAGGTATAAATAGTGTGATACAGTTTAAACAATGGGATCAGCTTAAGAACTACATGCATACATGTATTGAGTGTCTCACAACATCAATGAATTTATACTTTGCAAAAAAATAGTAACAATGATGCACGGTCTAGGAAATATGTAAAACAGAAAGAAATTGCTGTTTGGGAATTATTAATGGAATATAATGGATAAATCCAGAATCTGCAGTGCTTTTTTGAAAACTTCAGATTTTTGAGATTCTGCTGTATTACTTTTCTACATAATTGCCCAACTTATGCAAGGCCTGACGTAGCCCAGTGGTCAGGAGCGAGAGTGCATAGCATGTGTTCCTTGAGTGGACCAAGGTTCAAGCCGGTGACTACTAAATATGATAAATATTTGTATTGACGATTTATTGTAAACTCTACTGACTTGGTTGCCGTGCCAGAGTATAAACAGAAAATTTATTTATTATTTATTTATTTATATTTGGACATTTATCACATTCAAAATTTCTGTACTACTACAACAGGTTACATCTGGCACTAATATATGCTCACTGCCTGTTGCAGTTCTCAATGGATTGAAACCACTAGCCTCAAAGATATTTTTTTAACCTGCTAAACAGTTGGTGAGTGGCCAAGAACCTCCCATCTTCGAGGGATTTTGGGTTTGGTGTACCATATGAGGCTATGCACTGTAATGGACTTGCATGATACCCATTGAAAGCAGATGGCTATTTTTGGTGAATTGCTGCCTTCAAATTTAAGGTCAACAGTGTCATTGCAGTTGAGGAAATTTAGTTTCAAAACAAGTATAAAATTTGATTGAGTGCTATAAGTAAATTGAGAGATTATGTGGAAAAGTAGTTTATATATAGCCATCTATACAAATGAAAGGAATTTTTCAGTAAAGGTAGAAACTTTATTGCTTTTACTACACCCTTGTATTAGGTGTTAACTGTGCCAAAAATAGGAAGGTGATGTCATTCTAAATTAATTCCAGGATGATAATTATATTGGGTGTAATATGGCATATCTCAATAGTCACAGATTTTGTCCCCGCCATATTGTGAGAATGGTAGAAAAGACGTGCATATTTGTTGGGTAGGCATTCTGGAACTCATTATTCATGTCCTGTGGGATGCAAAGGCTCTTTAATAGAAATGAAGTGGCTGAGATTCCCATTTTGATTCAAACTGGCATTTTGATTAAGGACCTTGCACTTGTTCTGTAGTAATCCGGTGTTGATCAGCATTGGTTACGATAGTGGTTTGCTAAGTATCAACAATTTGTTTATAGGATATGAGAGAATAGACAACTTAAATAAATAAATTCAATTAGTCTTTACCTTTCTTGAAGTAGTTGACAAAGGCTGCATAAGGTTTCCAGAATTATTAGCTGCAAAGACTAGAATTATGTGTTCACGAAACAATTGTGTTAAGTGTATGTCTTATAGAGATCTAATTTGATTGATCTCTGTACCATTCTTAGTTTTGAAGATGGTGTTCTGGAAGGCTCTGAAGCAGAATAATTTTCCTGTTGCAAGGCTAAGACTTAAGTTCACTGTTTAATCTCTCAATAAACTGTTGATGCTCCCCACATAGGAAATGATATGGAATTTCCTGGGCTGAAGAGTAAACGTATATTACTGGTCAAATGTTTTTTTTTTTTTTTTTTTTTTAATTTTGAATTTAATTGTAACCTCCCATGTACCTTTTTCTGCCAGTTTTTCTTTTTGTGATAATAGAGCATTTCCTACATTAGTTTACTGGAAATTAATTGTTTGAACAGCAAATTGTTTTGTCTCCACCCATGCTAAAGGTGGATGGAGGAGGAATTACAAATAATATATCTGCAACAAGTCTTTTACAATCTAGTGCATTATATATATTTTTCTGAAAATTGCTTTTGTTCCAGGGAGGGTGAATTATCTGAGGGAAGGCGATATAGCAGAAGACAAGTAAAAAAGAAAATGCATACAATAAGAGATGGGATAAAGTATGTAAATATCCAGAAAACTTTTTTCCTAAAAAATGCAATCACCGTTCACAAATTTAATCTTGAGGCCAGATGAGCAACTAAAAATTCTGCATTTTATTAACTTCACCGATTTGGCTATGGCCTTACATAAATATTGTTTATTACATATTTATATTAAAATGCAACTTTGTTTTGCTATAAAAAAAAAAAAAGTTAGTTTCTCCATATTTTTGAGTTTTAGTGATTTTTGAAAGTTTAGCACCCTTTACTAGTGAATGTAATATGCACAAAATGACAGTGAAAGATGTATAAAAGTAAAAGGAGGGCTTTTTTTGTGGGCTGAAAGCAAAATATTTTGAAATAGATGACAAACTTAGTGAATAGATTAAGTCAGATGCATCTGTTCAGGTATTCTATGTTAACTGAAATTTGCCAATTAAAGGGGCGTTTCAGTACAAAAGAACACTGAATCCAGGAATTCAAGGTAAGCCAGAGATGGGTGAAATTTTTTGAAGGCAGGAGTCTCCCAGAGACTTCAAAATGGCTGCAAAGAAAAGCTATTGTGTTTTAAAAGGTTACGTTATCAATTTGCAGCATGTGCATTTTTACATTCTTTCCCAAATTAGTAATGCAGATCAAAACCTGTGTATTTTGAAATGTCCCTAAATATAACTGTGAATACCACAGGCTAGAATGGTGATATTTTGAGCTGGTGGCTAGGAGAAACAGTGTTACACTGTAATGTTGTGTATCACAATGGACATCAGAAAACTGCTACCATATATCATCTTAAAAAGGAAGACACATCAAAAAGTTAAGGTAAAAGGTGACCATCCAAACACAAGGTAGATGGAAAATGCTCTGATCCTAGATGGGTCAAATGCATATGGCAAAATTATCTAGGCACTATTAAAACACTATCATTTCAGATAGCTTCTGTGGGCAGACAACATAAATAAAAAAACACCCTCAACAGCATACAGATCAAATTGTCCTTGGAGGACTGCCATATTTCCTAAAAAAGCTAATAGATGAGTACTGACATATTAGTTCACACCAATACAGAAAATCAAGCATTTGGAGATTAGTGGCTTTGCTTAAAAAGCATTTGCCATTAGTTGAAAAGTGTTTCATGAAGTGTGGAATATCTACTAAGCTTGATGGCACAGAGGACTTATGGGACATTGATTCTACTCACATGAGCTCAGTTGATGACAAGCAGTAGCAAAGAGTAACTATACTGGTATACTTTTGTCTTGATGCTGGCTAGTTATTATTTTTATTTATTTATTTTATTTGTGAACAGGACACTATGCATATTAACAATATGTATACCCTAAGATTTAAATAAATTCAGTGTTTCCCCCACTTTTTCAAGTCTTAAAAAATGCAGTGAGTACATAAGTTATTTGAGAAAATACTTTAGGATAATAATTAATAATAATAAAAAAGGAGTCTAATAAATCACCAAAGTAACTTTGTTCGATTAACAGAACTAACAATTAATACACCATTACACCATGATTATTACCTTTGTTAACAGCATAACATTGTGGAACTCCTGCCAATCTCTAAGTCACATGCACTACTTTTCTTGATGATCAGAATATCCAGGCAAGAGAAATGATATCATAAGAGTGATGATCCCTGATTGGTCAATCAAAGGAACTTAGTAACCTTACCCTCTAAATATTCTCTTTTTTTGAGATTCAACTGATCCAAGATTAAGAATGCTTAGTTTGGTGTACTGTATGAATCTTGGATAGTTGTTGATAAAGGGCTTCCCTGATTCAGGATTGTGGCATATAAAGAGTACTCTGAGTGCAAGGTTCCTAATGTCTAACAGATGCCAGTTTGGGTGCCAAAGAAATTGTTAGAATATAAAATTCTCCATATATCCATAGATTTTCCATTACCAGTTTTCACTGCTATATAAAAGCTTGTCCAAGAACATTAGAGAAATGCTCTCTCTGTCCTGAACTGGATGTAACTGGTTTATGTGCTTATAGAAAGTGTTGAAAACTTACATGGAATGTAAGTTTTTCAACACCTTGTTCCTGTAGCCAAGTCCAGAGTATGCAAAGTGTTTTACTCTTCTCTTCTGATCGCCACAAGTAAAGCAGAAAGTGATTTTCTCATACTGATGCTTTTGAACCAGGCTTTTGCTAATTCTATATCCAAATTCAGGATATAGAATTTGGAAAGCTTAACCTGTGGCTAGATTCATAGAATGTTTTGGGGAAGGATGTCTTCTAATTGTGCAGCAAGGACGATTTTGTTATCCTGTTGGAATATACTAGTGAACACTAAAGCCATATCAAAGCTTGCTTAATTGGATGCAATATCTTGTTAAAGGATTCTGATGTTGGGGCAACTGCAAATTAGTCAACCAATGTGACATGGCCTGGGTAGAATTTACCTGTACCTGCAAAGCATTCAATCAAAACAGAACTGTTATGTTTGGGTGGGGGGGGGGTTAAGTAAATTTTTTTTAGAATTGATATGTAATATGCTACAAAGCTATGCAAAGCATCTACATTTCACGTTTAATTAAATATGAACTGCTATTGAGTGAATTTTATTGCACAAGAAATATTATATAAAGTTAAATATACACACAATAGAACTATTGAATAGAGAGTTACTGAATTCCTGCCACCAGGTTCAGTAACTCTCTATAGTGTACAGGTAGTAATATCTACAAAATCTTTCCAGATTTGGCCTAATAAAAAATTCAATCGCCATCCAGAAATATCTGGATGGCGATTGAATCTCTTGTGAGAGTTACTTAATGTAATTACTTTTTACACAGTAAAACTCACTTGATAACAATTCACATTTAATTCATTATGAACAGTTGCAATATCTTTTAACATAGGTTGTGGAATAAATTGTGCTGCTTTTTTATAACCTACCAATCTTATCATGAGTCTTTTTGTCAAAAATTTTAGTTATTCAATAAATTCATATTGAATTGAAACCACCAGATTTGTATATACAGGGTGTCTCAAAAATATTGGTACAAACATTTAGGGGAGGTAAGTAACATCTAAAGGAATGCAAATTGCATAGGAATCCATAACCGTAAACGTCACGGGAAAGTAGTAGCAGCAGGGGCACAAGAAGCAGAAATAACACAAGACAGTAATTAGTGGCAAACATTTATTTGACATAATATTAACAACGGAGTATGAGATGGATGCATTTCATGATGTTACAACAGATGCCCGAAGGTTCCACCATGAGACACGATACGTGCGTGACACCAATGCAGCATGGATTGACGGATACGGTTGAACACACCTGGAGTTTCTTTGACAGTAGCAGCAGCGCAGACGAGTCTCGCCACGAGATCCATTTTCGTCTTCACAGGCAATTCATACACAATAGATTTGAGGGGCCCCCACAGAAATAAATCAAGGCCTCGATAAATCAGGTGAGCATGGCGGCCAGGCAATGGGTCCACCACGGCCAATCCATTGACGCCCAAAACGCCTGTTCAAATGGTCACGAACACACCTTCTATAATGGGCAGGCGCCCAGTCATGTTGAAACCAAATGTTTGCTGGAACATCGTCAAGTAACCCTGGTAGAACTTTTACAAGAAAGATTGGATATTTAGCGGAGTTCATGCGGGATGGTGACAGGTATGGGCCGACTAAGCAGTCACCGACCATACCTGCCTACACATTTATTGCGAAGCGATGTTGTGCCGCATGGGGGCGCACACCTTGTGGGTTGTCTTGTGCCCACACATGAGCATTGTGCTGATTGAATAAGCCTTCCCAAGTGAAATAAGCCTCATCCATTAACAAAACATAGGCTGGAAAATTCAAGTCTTGAACACTTTCTTGGAGAAACCACTGTGCAAAAGCCACATGTGCAGGATGATCTTGGGGGAGCAGTAACTGAACCCTTTGGAGATGAAATGGGTGTAAGGAATCGCCGTGCCAGACATGCTGTATACTGCAACAAGACACTCCTAAGGCAGAGGCAACGGCACGTGTGCTGGTAGTAGGATTATCCTGGATGGCATCCATCACACTTTCTTCCACAGCGGGAGTTTGCATCGAACATGGTCTGCCCGCACTACTCCTCTAAATGACCCATAATCGCACAAATTTTGATGCACACGTGCAAACAAATGGTGGTCTGGTACATGTCTGTCTGGGAAGTGTTCTCCATAAATTCATTGAGCTGCTCGTCCATTGCCCTCTGCTAATCTATACACTAGGTGCATGTCTGCCAGCTCAGTTTGTATATCGATGCATGCTCTTCGTGCAGCTTCGTACTGCTTGAATGAGTAAACCAGAAATTTTCTCTCTCGCGAACTGATGAACAGCACTGTCTACCGACTTACGGTGACGTTTCCAGCTATGAGTTCCTATGCGATTCACATTCCTTTAGATGTTACCTACCTCCCCTAAACGTTTGTACCAATATTTTTGAGACACCCTGTATACAGTTAACCTTCCTCTGCACACATGGAACTTGATAGTTTATATGTATTAACTTTACTGTTATTTTTTAAATCTAGAAATAAAATCATATTCTCCCAGTACCTTTCCCACTAAAATTCTCTAACTGGTTATACATATTTTCTGTTTTCATTTCAGTATACTAAGAATTACAAAACTTTAAATTGTTGTTTGGCATTTAACAGATATGGAGTGAGCAAAAGCATCTACATTTCTTCCGGACAACTCCCATTTCCATGTGGTATCTGTGAGATGCCAGTGATAGGTGTTGTTGGCATCTCACAAATACCATTTTGCTGTAATGCTTTGATTTTGTTGGCTAAATGTAAACAGCTGATAAAAATACAGACATTCTCATTCTATCTGCCAGATGTGACTGAGTTACTGAGTCTGGGTCATAATAAAGGCAGTGACCTTAAATTCTTAAAAAATAAAATTTTCTTATTTTTGTTAAATATTTTTTAATTAGGCTTAGAAAATCATAATCAGATCATTTCACAATTTAGTTAAAGCTAAAAATTAATTTTTTATAATTAAAACAATATGGAGTTAAATAGATGCTACTTGAGTGTCCTTTGAGGATGCAAGCAAGTGAAGGTTATCACTGAGTTAATATAAAAGTGCCAAGCTTTCAAATATGGTGCTTTGAACATAGTGTTTATACTTATACTGATTTTATTTTCCTTTTAACAATGAAATCATTTGTAGATGTTTATTTAGTATAAGTGAGTATCACTTACTGGAATAATCACATACCAAGTTAACTGGTTATTGTTCAAGCAAATATTTATGTGACCAGTTTTAACTATGCATTCCGCTTACTAGGAGAAATACTGTTTCAAGTCAAAGGATACATTTCTCAAACAGAGTTGTAGAATTGTTAAAAACAGATTTTTAAGTCGACCATTGATGTTTCTACATGTTATATGAAAATTTTTTTAATGTAGCTTGCCATCAAGTTGGGCACTGGCCAAAATCTGTTACTTGTTAGAAGTTAATAAAAGTGACTAGCTCAAATAATATCAAACTGTTAAATATGTACTTCTAACTTGTTGATCTTTGCAGTTTCAGGTTCTGCATAATATTCATGTTATATGTGGTATTATTGTGAAAACAGATAATAAATGTTATTTCCTATTTGGTTCTGGCATAAATCATTAAATCAAAAGACACTGATCCCCAGAGATAGATCATATACTTGAAAACTCTTAGTTTATATAATTAAAATATTGATGTAATTAATATTTGAAAGTAATTAGAAAAATCAGTTAATACATATCCAAACATATCATTACAAACTTTTATTCCATCATCTCTACATTTTCCTTTACATTAAAGTTTGGCTTTTTGAGATTAATTAAAGAGAACTACACTCACTGCCCAGAAAAATTAGAAACCTTTTCAATTGGCCTCAATAGATAATTAAATGCATGTTAAGCAAATGCAAGTTGTCACATGGTATGATCACAACTTCTTTGTTATCAAATAAATATTGTACTTGGGGCTTGTTAGTCAATCCAGTCACGGAGAAGAGAAGTGACCTTTTCAATTTTCAAGAAAGTGTTATTGTTTGACTGTATCTAGAAGTAGTTACAATTGAGAAAACACTTGTGTATTGAAAGCAACCATCTCAAAAGTTTACAATGAGTAGATGAAAGGAGAATGCAGCCATATAAGGAAGAAATGTGGCAGAGACTATTCTAAGAATGAGACCACAGGAATTTAAAGTGAATTGTTGCAGTAAATGACTGAAAAAAAATTGTGGCCTGCCAAGTCTTGATTTACTTTTTTTTTTTTTTTTTTTTTTTTTTGCACCAGTGGTAGTGTGGTGATGAACCTCATGAAGCCATGCAACTAGACTCTTGGTGTCCAACAATCAAGCGTGTAGAGGTGGTATGAAAAAGGGGCAACATTAGTAGAGGCATAGGCAGCATCAGCCAAAAAAGAAAAAAACACTGCTCCCATTTCACCCCTCCATTCATTCCAAATACCTATCCAGCTCAGCCTTAAATTTATTTAGGCTATCGACTTCCACAACAAAAGGTGGAAGTCTGTTCCACCAATCAACTACCCGCTAGCTAAAGGCAAACTCATCCATCAATCTTATAACTGTCTTTCCTCAATTTCAATTTATGCCCACTCAGGTGATTGTTCTTAGCAAGAGGAAGAATACCTCTTCAGCACTGAGCATACTCAAACCATTCAAGGCTTCATACACCTCAATCAGATTTCTCATAGGTGCCTAGTCTCCAGACACTATAATTAAATGCAAAACTTAAGCGTTTCTTCGTAAGAGCAACCCTCTGTCCCATTCACTAATCTTGTTGCCCTTCTCTGTACTCATTCCAACAGCTCTACATCCTTAAAATGAGGCCTCCAGACTGTATACAGTACTCAAGGTGTGGCCTACCATTGCTTTATACAGAGGGATAATCACCTCCTTATTCCTGCTAGAAAAATTCCTGTATATCACTGACAAGAGACCATGGGCCACTCTTGCAGAAAACCTCTGCACTGCTCAGAAAACTACATATCTGCCTGCAAAACTGCTCCCACCCCCGGTCCTTTTCATTCTCTACCACTGTCAGTGTAGTAGTAGTACCACAGAGTTAATACATTACTCTGGAGTTACTGCTTCCCCCAGGGGCTCACATCTGGTGAGTATGGGCTTGGCACACCAGGGTCCTCCGCTTATATCATCATTCTTCTCTTTCTTGGTGATTCCTTTCTACTTCTGACTTTTTTTTTTTTTTTTTTTTTTTTTGCTCTCAAGGTAACTTGGAAATTTTTTTTTGGCTGGTGCAGCATAAGCCTTGGGCTTCCTTTCACCGTATGGCTAATAATAATAATGTTTAGTACTTTACATTTGTCAATGTTAAAATTCATTTGCCACCTTTCAGCTCATCTGCTCAACTTTTCTAGATCCTTTTGTAGCAGTGTACTGTCATTGGTGTCTTTAACAACTCTGCCAACCTTCGTATTGTCTGCAAACTTGGACATTAAGCCTGATATACCATCATCAATATCATTTATAAATACAAATACAGAAAACAACAATGGACCCAACACGGAGGGCGCCTCCTTAGCCAGGTTGGCAGGAGCAGCAGTGTGTAGCACACACTTCTTGATTAGACTGGGGTTCGAGCCCATCACCACCAAATACGGAGGATGTGGAAAGGTTGGGGAATGACCACCGCATATCCCCAGAGCAATATGGCCTTAGTTGCTAATGCTCCTAAAAACCAAATAACAAACCAACACTGAACCCTGAGGAACTCCACTAATAACATTAGGCCACGAAGAGCAGTGTCCATTGATTACCACTCTCTCTCTTCTCCCACTCAACCATCCCTTTATCCATAGCAGCAATTTGCCTCCAATGCCACACTGTTCCAGTTAATGCAGCAGTCTTTCATGTGAAACAGTATCAAAAGCCTTTCTAAGATCCAAATATATGATATCAAAGTTATTCCCTGTAGCCAGTTCCTTTGAGACCACATCATAGTATCCAATCAAACTGGTCAGACAAGACTTCCCGGGGTTCGAGCCCGTGACCACCGCATATCACCAGAGCAATATGGCCTTAGTTGCTAATACTCCTAAAAACCAAATAACAACAAACAAACAAGACTTCCCCTTAACAAAACCATGCTGTGTCTGTGCTATAACTGAAGTCTTGTCTAGATGATCCTGCAGTGCTTCTTTAACAAGTGCCTCCATTAATTTCCCTGGAACAGAAGTTAAACTCACAGATCTATAATTACTTGTGTTGCCCTTTGGCCCTCCTTGTGAATTGTGGTCACATTTGCACATCTGCAGCCCATGGGTACCTCCCCTGAGTCCAAGGAAGCTCAAAATTATGGCTAAGGGTTTGCTTACTTCCTTTGCTGCGTCCTTCAATATAACTGGATAGATCCCATCCACCACGAGAAAGTAGTAGTGAGAGGCATGTGATGCAAGAAAGCAAGTGTATGAGGTTATGTAACATCAGCCAAAAAAAAAAAAAATTCACACATCCATTCCCTCAAAAGGTTTTTCCAGTTCCACCTTGAATTTATTTAAGCTATCAACTTCCACAACAGATGGAAGTTTGTTCCAGCAATTAACCACATGCTTGCTGAATGCAAATTTCCACACATCTGTTCTACAATTGTCTTTCCTCAATTTGAATGTATGCCCCCGTAGCCTGACAATGCAGCCTTATCCAAAGAAATAATCACCTTTTCCCTGCTAGCAAAATTCCTGTATATATCATTGACAATATACCCCATGACCCGCGCTGGCAGCCTGAGGTCCTTGAAGTTGTCACAGACATTCCCTCAGATATGCCAGAACAAGCTGTACTTGCTACCTGGGAGTCCAAAACGCTGATGGAACTGATGACCCTCAAGTCAAGTGGACCCAATTTCAGAGAAGTCTGGACGGTTTGTGACAGCCAAATCCTCTGCTTGCACCTTCACGATGGTGGGGTGGGACTGTTAGTAATCCTGGGTACAACCTCCATGCACAAGTACATGGTGGGTGACCACCCAGGTGCGAACCAACATAGGCGGGGGTCAAGGTGTGGCGCCCACACCACATGGAGGAATACTGCCCCTCTATGTTACCAGGCAGTACTAGGTGCTAGATGACTGTCATCAACAGGTGCAATACCACCACTTTGCTTATTGGAGGCTTGAAGTGGTGGAACCCATGTTTAGTCTCTAGAGCTAAGTTCCAGTCAACCCTATCTCTTCTATCATGCGCTATGATTGATGACTTTTGAGGTTATGATGAACATCGTGGTGAGATCCAATATTCCTTACATTTCGAGGTTACAGCTCTAAAACGGTGTTTGCAGGCCAGCCACTAGTTAGTACACCGGACCGAACCTATTGGTAACTCTCTAGGAGGCTTCCGGATCAGCTAGTGTATAATCTTGTTACCTCTACTCTGCCAGATAGTGACTGGAGGGAGTCCGAGTAGTGTGTATGTGGGGAGTTGTCAAGGCCACATTATGCCAAGGATCTGGGTATATTCTTACCATGTGTACGCCATATCCAAAAATTTCATTACTTCATACAGCATGTCCCACCCATTTTTCTTACTATTGAATACACCATGAATTGTCAAACTAATAGAGCAAGCTTATCTGCGAAAAGATCTAAACCTCCCAAGCACTTATACGTAGTCTCAGTTCTAATCTCAGCGATGTCCATTTCCACTTGCAGTCTGCCAAATCCCATGTACTTTTTCTGACAGAATCTCAGTCATCAGTTGATTAAATTACTGCTCATCTCAGATGCCCAAATTATTCGCTGTACGATTCCTTTCGCCTAAAAGGTGGTAATTGTGCTTTAGGACAACTCACTTCAACAGGACAATTCTCGTATATTTGCTCTATCCATGCTGTCTTCCCAAAATGATAGAAGCTATATAGTATTTAAGACAGTCATAATCCTCATTGCTAAAACTGAATCCAGTGCTGTGTTAAACATCCTTAAGGTAAAGGCCTTGAACAAAGATGAGATGAGAAAAAGTGAATATGCCATCAGTATTTATTTTATTCAAAGGACTGAGTGAACTAAATGCTGATGATATCTTTATCCTTTCTCAAACATACACATAAGCAGGACATGAATTTAAATAGAAAAAAAAAGACTGTTCCAGAATGCTGGTGTAGAAATTTCACCAGCATTCTGGAATTATTATTTATTTTTTTTTGCTGGTGTTGTGTAACTTTATTTCCTAGCATCATCTTGACAATACTAAATATTAATAATGAAGACCCTGCTCATTGCCATCCTCCTTGGCACTCCATTTTGTCAAGGGTTCCTATACTATTAACTCTATAATATCTGGATCATGGATGATTATGAAATCTAGAATATTCTTGCCCCTAGTACTAAAACATCTAGTTTATTACAAATTTTGGCCTCTGTGAGGCCAAAATTTATAAATACTCAATCCTTTATGAATTAGATTCTCTCCCAGTTCCAATCGATAAGGAGCAGATTGAAATATCCAATAACAAGGTCCTTTGTGACATTGTAGTGGTTTTGCCACTTGTAACTCATTTGGAGAGGTCTTGGCTACAGGAATTCTTAGACTTTTTCAATCAAGCTGTAGTCAGAAAACATCTGGCAGAGGGAGTAGAGTTTCCCCATGTGAATTATTTTATGGTTTTTCAAGACATACAATATTATGCAAATTGCCTAAAAACACAACTGTAGAGACATAATATACCCAGGAAAATGTGGCCTTAGATGCTAATTTGCTATATGAATAACAAGAACAGCTCATGACAAGTCACTCATTCATTCCATCTGCATGCAAGAGGATGTCATTCCCTTCTGGTATGCATCATTTCCTTTGCTTCCTATTACCTCACGGTTTAAATGCTGGCATGTGTTAGTTCCAAATCTGGGAAAAATCTTTTCATGCACAGACTGCTTTTGACAAGTAACATTATACCTCTTCCATCCGTTTGTCCTTTCTAAATACACCTATGTATGCCAAAACAAAACTCATTATCCTGTATTTCTAGGTGACATCCTATTATGTAAGCAGTAGTTGTCTAACCAAGAGTTCAAACCAACTACTTTTATCAGCGATATCCCTAAAACTAATATACAGTTAAGACTAAGTAATAAGGCACATGTATTATTTCTTATCCCACCCCACTAACACTTCAATTATGAGAATATGAGCAAAATTGAGAGTAGGAGTGTGTTATAGGACTAATGACTCTGATGAGTATAATAAACAACTACACAGAGAAATAAGACTGGGCCAGTAACACTTCAATTATGGTTATTTTGGCTTAAAATGTAGCTTAACAGAAAAACACTTGAGGTGTGTATAAATGATACTTTTATCCATGTCATAAATAAAGCCACGAGCTAGGGTTGAATTTGAAAGTGTCTGCAATTCTGCCCAGACACGATAGGAGAGAGTATATGATGAGAGTCTTATTGATCAATTCGGCCCTGGAGAGATTCTGAAAAGCTCATGGGGTAGAATTTTTCTCAGTCTGGTCTGTGCTGGTTAACAGGAGACACAGCTAATACAGGGATGCGATACACTTAAATAGCAAGGGTGCAAGAATATTTGCTGATGCTATTGAGGCAGTGTTAGGTGGATTGGAAAACTGCTAGCTTGGGGGGATACACAGACTAATAGATTAACAGAAGCTGCTGGCAGAGGTGAAAGTGATTCTTGCACTGCATGAGCAGCAGCCTGGAAAACAAGATGCAGGGGATTTCAGAGACTGCTGGAAGTCATTGCGGAACAAGTAAATACATGGGCTGTGTTAGGGTAGCTAACAATAGGAACAGGTGCATGTATACTTCAGTGTACACCAATGCTAGGAGTTTGGTAAAAAAAATTTGATGAATTTGAGATGTTGGTCAAAACATTAAAGGCAGATATTGTTGGGATATCAAAGATGTGGTGTCACACAGATATAAGGAATGCAGAACTGGAATTTGGGGAGTACAATGTGTACAGGAAGGATAGACAAGGGGGCTATGCTATTAAAAAAACACAAAATATAAGGAAGTACAGCCAGTCGATGTGGCTGGACAGTGCAGTGTTGAGTCAGTTTGGTGTTGACATAAGCACTGGGAAAGCAAAATTGAGAGTAGGAGTGTGTTATAGGACTAATGACTCTGATGAGTATAATAAACAACTGTACAGAGAAATAAGAGTGGGCCAGTAAATCAGTGTGTCTTATAATGGGGGGGGATTTTAATTTCTCTGGTATTTGTGGGTTGGTCACTCATACACTAGCAAGGCTTTAGTGGATTTATTGGATGATTGTTTTCTACACCAGCATGTTCGGAAGGCAACTAGAGGGAGTAATACTCTTGATCTGATTATCAGTAGCAATTCTTCGTTCATTAAGAATCTGCAGATAAAGGAACCATTAGGTGGCAGTGATCACGGTGTGCTCAAGTGGGATTTATCAAAGAAATAATTACCATCAGGGGTAAAGGGAAGGGTTTTTGCTTTCGTGAAGGTGACTACGGTGGTCTGAGACAGTATTTAAATTCTATACAGTGGGACCAATCGATGATATTACCAACAGCAAATTCAAAATAGTAAACATTCAAAGAATTAATCTTGGAAACTACTAGGCTTTTCATACCAACTAAGAAATATTGTTCAAGGTTTCGACCTAAATGGATGTCAGATGAACTATTGAGACATGTGGCAGAGAAGAAAAATGCATGGAATGCACATAAATCAGGCAACACAGAAGCCTATTATAGATATAAGCTGGTCTGCAACCAAGTCACAAAGAAGGTTAGGCAGGCCAAGGCAGATTACGAGAAATCCTTGGCAAAGGATGCAAAGATAAACAGCAAAGAGATCTTTACTTATGTAAATTCTAGAAGGAAGGGGATGAATCAGATTGGTCCACTTGATATCGATGGTTCAAATGTTGATGATCCTGCTCAGGTAGCTAACAAGCTAAATGAGTATTATGCCTCTACATTCACGCATGAGGAGTTATTCAGGGAGGGGAATGCCAGAGGTGAGTTAAATTCTGGCAGGGAGCTAGAGAATCTTGTAATAACTGAGAGCAAAGTGGAGGAGAAATTGCTGAAGATAAAACATTAGAAAGGCACCTGGGGTGGATGGGATCTATCCAGTTATATTAAAGGAGACAGCAAAGGAAGTAAGCAAACCCTTAGCCATAATTATGACAACTTCCTTGGACTCAGGGGAGGTACCCATAGACTGGAGATGTGCAAATGTGACCTCAATTCACAAAGGAGGATCAAAGGGCGACACAAGTAATTACAGACTTGTTAGTTTAACTTCTGTTCCAGGGAAATTAATGGAGGCACTGGTTAAAGAAGCACTGCAAGATCATCTAGACAAGACTTCAGTTATAGCTCTGACACAGCATGGGTTTGTTAAGGGGAAGTCTTGTCTGGCCAATTTGATTGGATACTATGATGTGGTCACAAAGGAACTGGATGCAAAGAATAATTTTGATATCATATATTTGGATCTTAGAAAGGCTTTTGATACTGTTGCACATGGAAGACTGCTGCACAAATTGGAGCAGTGTGGCATTGGAGGCAAAGGCAAATTGCTGCTCTGGATAAAGGAATGGTTGATTCAGAGAAGGCAGAGTGGTAATCAATGGACGCTGCTCTTTGGGGACTAATGTTATTAGTGGAGTCCCTCAGGACTCCACTAATAACATTAGTCAGTGTTAGTTCAGTGTTGGGTTTTCTGTATTTATTGATGATAATATATCAGGCTTAATGTCCAAGTTTTCAGACAATATGAAGGTCAGCAGTGTTGTTATGGACACCAATGACAGTACGCTGTTGCAACAGATCTAGAAAAGTTGAGCAGATGGGCTGAGAGGTGGCAAATAAAGTTTAACAGTGACAAATGTAAAGTACTAAATATGAGAAGCAGTAACCCCAGAGTAACATATCAACTCTGCAGTACTACACTGACAGTGGTAGAGAATGAAATGGACCTGGGGGTAATTGTGCAGGCAGATATGAAGTTTTCTGAGCAGATTGTCTACAAGAGTAGTTCATGGTATCTTGTCAATGATATACAGGAATTTTTCTAACAGGGATGAAGTGATTATCCCCTTGTATAAGGCAATGGTCAGGCCACACCTTGAGTACAGTATATAGGTCTGGAGGCCTCATTTTAAGAAGGATGTAGAGCTGTTGGAACAAGTACAGAGAAGGGCAACAATATTAGTGAATGGAATGAAGGATTGCTCTTACAAAGAAAGGCTTAAGTTTTGCAGATTACAGTGTCTGAAGACTAGACACCTGCGAGGTGATCAGATTTAGGTGTATAAAGCCTTGAATAGTTTGAACATGCTCAATGCTGATGGGATTCTTCCTCTTGCTCAGAATAATCACCTGAGAGGACACAAATTCAAATTGAGGAAAGGCAGTTGTAGGATAGATGTGCGGAAGTTTGCCTCTAGCCAGCGGGTTGTTAATTGGTGGAACAGACTTCCATCTTTTGTTGTGGAAGTTGATAGCCTAAATAAATTTAAGGCTGAGCTGGACAAGTATTTGGAACAAACAGAAGGGTGAATGGGAGTGGGGGGGGGGTTTGGCTGATGATGCATAAGCCTGCTTTCTTGCATTGTACGCCTATACTAATGCTACTCCTTTTTCATACCTCTACACGCTTGATTGTTGAACACCAAGAGTTTAGTTGCATGGCTTCATGAGGTTCATCACCACTGGCACAAAAAAAAAAAAAAAAAAATGTAAATCAAGACTTGGCAGACCATAATTTTTTTTTTTTTTCTGCAGTCCAGTTTTTACCTTGCCCCTCCAGTTGAATCTTTTTATATTTTACAGAAAGAAGTGGAATTTGTATAGGCACGCAATTCAAAATCCTGTATTCTTCAATTCCTGCTCTATACTTTGGTTGAAAAAGGATCTTTCTTTGCCTGAACTGAAGTTTTCAGTAATTTATCACACAGTTCACTTTAAATTCCTGTGGTCTCATTCTTAGAATAGTCTGTCACATTTCGTTTTTAGCAGAAGTTTGCCTTTAGCCAGCGGGTGGTTGATTGCTGGAACAAACTTCCATCTGTCTTTGTAGAAGTTGATAACCTAAATAGATTCAAGGCAGAACTAGACAAACATTTGGAGCGAGTAGATGGGTGAAATGAGAAGGTTTTTTTTTTTTTTTTTTTGGCTGATGCAATATAAGCTTGCTTTCTTGCATCATGTGCCTTTACTAATGTTAAAATGCATATCTGCCCCTGTTCTCCCTGCACTTAACAGCTTCCCTAAACCCTTAAGAGCTTCAATAACACCAAATACCATTGCACCACCACTGCTCAATTACATTCCATATTTATGAAAAAAAAAGGTTATTCTCTCCACAATATTCTGCCCTTACCCCAAAGCCTTGCAGAGTTCTTCAACATGACTAAGTGACACAGGACAAATTTCCTATGGTCCAGCTTTGGTATGCCCTGTACCAAAATTAGATTTTTTAGTGTTTGATGTTGAAATGAGATAATCAGCCATCTCGATGTGTGGCAGTTCCTGTCAATCAGGATTTTACTCCTACTGGACAGTTTCTTGGTCTCTCTCATCATACACATTCGAAATTAATTCTAAGATAACTGCTTAACATCATTACAGGCCAAAATATTTGGATATTTTGTAGCCACACAATTTCCTATAATTAGAGAGATATCCTATGAGGTTTGGTAGGATACGTATACAGTAACGACAAGAATATTATAAACAAAATGAACAAATTTTAGTTTTTAGTCAGGTAAGTGAATACTGATATTGGAAGGCTAACTGAATCATTCCTCCATCCCCAGACAGGGGACAAAGAATTTCATTATGGATGAATATAGCATATTCAGGTATGTTGTAGGGGAAGGGTGAAAGAGATTATGCTTCTTATCAAATGCTGCCTGAAAGAAACCAGTTCATTCCCAGAGCCTGAGCAAGCTTAGCTAGACCTCAGCCTGTGCAGTAAGATAAGCAGTAGTATGTGAAAGATGATTATGGGAGTTTATGATGTGCCACAACTGTAAAGAGCATGATAAAAAAAAAAAAAAATCTCTATAGAAAAGTGAATTTGCAATATGTATGAGTGCCTTGCCATGGATGAGCTTGAACTTACCTTTTATAGACTGAAAATCATGAACCAACATTACAAGAAGAATCAATTTTTTAAACCAACTAGATGCATTATTTATACCAACACAACAGAGATAAGGGGTGCTAATATCCTTGGCCTGGTCCTCAACAAGGACCAGGTCAAGTTACATGAGAAATGACAGTGCTAGAGCCAATAGTGGTCAATGACCATAATGCGATTAAATGGGTAGTGTCCAAAAAAATTTTGGATACTGCCCAGTTAATCAAATTATGGGGTAAGACTATAGCAGATTAAGATATTTCTTGGATTTTAATAACAAGGGTGGTAACCATATGAAATGCTTAAGATAATTAAGGTAGCGCAAAAATAGAATGCTGAAATGGATAACAAGAGACTTGATAAGATTAACCAGGTTTAAAAAAATAAAAAAGCATGATAGTTAAAGACCATCATGCAACCCCAATTTGCTTGTAAATTAGAAGAATATACGTAACAGAATCATGATGGAATGAAACAAACAAAAGCTAAGAAATCACTGGCAAAGAGCTAAAATGAAATTCTACTTATGCATAAAAATAAAAAGAGTAAATCAGATAGATCCAGTGATGAGCTATACTGGGCTTGTAAGAGCCCATTGTTATTATTTTTTTTTTGAAAATTTGCAAGTCCATTGTTGAAACGATCATTTATTTTACAAATTAAATCCTGAATTCAATTACTGAGTATCCAGGCGCCTCCGTAGCCAGGTGGGAAGGAGCAGCAGTGCGTAGCACACGCTTCTTGATTAGACCGGGGTTCGAGCCCGTCACCACCAAATACGGAGGATGCGGAAAGGTCATTCAGGGAATGACCACCGCATATCCCAGAGCAATATGGCCTTAGTTGCTAATGCTCCTAAAAACCAAATAACAAAATAACAAATAACAAATAACTGAGTATCCAGAGCCAGAACTACGATGAGGTAAGCAGGGCCCAGTCCCAGGGGTGCAGCATTTTAAGGATGCACTCTACCAGTTATGAATTTGAAACTGCTTAATTTTTGATTTAATTACAATCGGAACTCTGTTTAATAATCTTCTTTATAGCGAATTTTTTTGAATTCCTCTTGGTAATTACATTTAAAATAGTTTCCGTAGAACAATGAAAAGTTGCACATAACGAACGGATTACGAGAAACTTAACTTTGTACGCATTGTTCCCGCCTTTGGACAATTTAGGCAATTAGAAAGAGCAAATTGAGGGTTAAAGGGATTATTGTTCTGCAGTGTTAGTGGTACCCGTAAAACCTATGCAGCCACCTATCCCACATACCGAGAAGTTACGCTTTGTCAACATGCTTTCCATAGCCAGTCAGAAGATTAAGGCTGACACAGATAATAGACTTTGGTCAACCTGTGTTGTGCCCTTTACTCCCAGTAAACAGTCATCTGATTTTCAGAGGAATGAATGATCCACACGTTTCAGTAGTAGGCGCCTCCGTAGCCAGGTGGGAAGGAGCAACTGTGCATAGCACACACTTCTTGATTAGACCGGGGTTCGAGCCCATCACCACCAAATACAGAGGATGCGGAAAGGTCAGGGAATGACCACCGTATATTCCCGGAGTAATATGGCCTTAGTTGCTAATGCTCCTAAAAACCAAAAACAACGTTTCAGTAAATTTCTCCTGTCTATGTTTACATGGTCACAGTAGGTGAATATCCGAGTGATACTGACATTTTGGACAGTATTCAAAGAAGCAACTTCGGTGGGGTGGGGGAATTAGGGCGACTAAGATATTAAATGAACTTTCTAAAGATGAAATGTTGGCAGATTTTGAAACTGTGTCAATACCTTCACGGTGAAGAAAATGCTCCAAAATATAATGGCATACAGGCAATAATAATAATAATAATAATAATAATAAAAAACTGTATGCATTATATCACCAACCTCCAAAAAACCAGTGAAAGCTAAGGAGGATTTATAAAGATTGGTTGTGTGTTCGGCCATGATGGGCAGCTTGTAGATGGCAGTTGCGGTTTGGAGGAATTATGCTTTGTGCAAACATTTTGAATCAGAAGTTAAATATTTGGGATTATTAAACCAACTTAAATCTGGAATTTCTTAACAATTTAGCACCAATGATCGACATCCTGCAGGAGCTCTCTTACCTTTCAGAAACTTTACAAAGTCGCAGCATCACTATAGCAAAAGCAGATAAATTAATTATTTGAACTATCAATGCTATTGCTAATTTAAAAAAAATCTGAAGGAAATTATGAAGCTAAAATTGATGGCATGTTGAAGTCAAAAGCGAAAGTAAGAACGCTAAAAATTATTAAATAAAGAAAATAATGATATCATCAACTATGGAGAATCGAAAAAAATTTTAAACAATATGCTACCCGAAAACATGAAATATGGAAGAAGTTTTGTCTCCATGGTAAGAGGGTGAAAAACGACTAAGAAATTTCATCATTATCATGAACTTGGTCTGGCTTAGGTCTTTTAAGACCTATTCCGTTGAGCTCTTGGAGGTGGTCTTAATCTCGCCATCGTTGTCTTGGTCGACCAACATCTCTCTTGCTTGTAGGTTTGTAGTTAAAGGCTAATTTTGGGATCCGCTCTGGGTTCATTCTTTTTATGTGGCTGATCCATTTTTCCTGATACCGTTTTATGTCATTTACTATGTTATCTACTTTTAATTTCTCGCAGATATCTAAATTTCTTTGGTGGTCTAGTCTTGTAAAGCCTAATAATGGTCTTAAAAATCTCATTTGTGCTGCTTCTAGTTTGTGTGCATCTTTCTTATTTATGACCCAAGTCTCACAGCTGTAGAAGAGGGCTGGTTTTGAAGTGATGTTGTGCAGTCGTAATTTTGTTTCAGTTGTCACTTGTTTTCCAAGTGGCGTTTAATCGTTCCATTCATTTTATTATATTTCTGTAGTTTAATGTGGATGTCTTTCCCTTCATTTGGTGTTAAATTTCCCAAATAGGTGAAGTCAGATATTCGTTCTATTATTTTATCATCAATAACAATTTTGACTCTTTGTATGTTTTTTCCACATAATCCCATTGATTTTGTTTTTGAGTTGTTGTTTGGTTTTTAGGAGCATTAGCAACTAAGGCCATATTGCTCCGGGGATATGCGGTGGTCATTCCCTGATCTTTCCGCATCCTCCGTATTTAGTGGTCACGGGCTCGAACCCCGGTCTAATCAAGAAGTGTGTGCTACGCAATGCTGCTCCTGCCCACCTGGCTACAGAGGCACCTTTGTTTTTGAGGTGGAGATTTTCATCTCGTACTTTTTACCTATTTTATTAAGTTCATT
Organism: Mastigoproctus giganteus; assembly: GCF_048544385.1. NCBI lineage: Eukaryota > Metazoa > Arthropoda > Arachnida > Uropygi > Thelyphonidae > Mastigoproctus > Mastigoproctus giganteus. Next base: position 122,389,601 of record NC_143576.1, on the reverse strand, counting down.
TGCTGCTATCTGCAAGTTCATCTTCGGATTTTGCAATTATAACTTGATCATCAGCATATAATATAGTTTGGATTTTATTCCTGTTGTTCAACTATATTCTGTTGTTAATTATTTGTTTCCATTCTTTAAGAATTTTATTGATGTAGATATTAAATAAATTTGGTGATAGTCCACATTCTTGTTTCACTCCTTTATTGGTGTTAATTGGGTCTGATAGTTGACATTAGAATATTTTATACAGACTTGAGTTTTTATATAGGCTTTGGATCGCTTTCCGGAGTTTGGGTGGGATATTTTATTCACGTAGTATCTGCCCAAGTTTTTCCGGGTTTACACTGTCATATGCTTTTTCATAATCAATAAAGAGCAGAAATGTTGGTAGGTTGAATTCTCTTCTTTTCTCCAAAATTTGTTATAGTCAGAAAATGGCATTTATTGTGCTTCTCCCTTTTCTGAACCCACATTGTTGTTCTTCTAAGAATTGTTCACTGTATTTATTATGTTTATTCTTTAGTATATTAGAGTATAGCTTTGCAGCAGTTGACAGCAGTGTTATCCCTCTGTAGTTGTTAGGGTTATTTCTGGAGCTTTTTTGTGTAAATTGATTACTATTCCTGTTTCCCAATCTTTGGGTATCTGTTGCTTATGCCATATGATGTTAAATAATTTTAGTAGTGCATTTTTTTTTAGTAAGGTGCCCCCTATTTAAATAGTTCTGCATTCAAACTGTCTGTGCCTGGGCTTTTTCGGTTTTTTGATTTTTGTAATATTAACTCTAGTTCTTTCATTGTTATATTTTTTTCCTTTATCTTTGGTTATCACAGATTCATCTTCCAATTCCTTAGTGCTTGGGTTATACCATAGTTTGGAATAGTGTTGCTTCCATTCTGCTTGGGAGATGGAGTTGGTTTTTATTTGATCTTTTGTGTCTAGTTGTAATTTCTTAAAAATTTTAAAACCTCTTCTCTGTGGGCCTGTGATATAACATTCTAAAGATTTAACAAATTTATCCCAGTCATCTCGTCGGATTCTTCTGGTTAGTTTTCTGACCTCTGCTCGAAGCTTTTTATATTTTATGTGTAGATGTAGGTCTTTAGTTTGTAGAAACAGTTTATAGGTCTTTTTTTTTCTCATTGATTGTTTGTTTCAATTATTCATTCCAAGTTCTTAGCCAGTTTTTATTTTTTATAGATTTATATCCAAGACTTTCTTCAGCAGCTCCCAGAATTGATTTTTTCATGTTTGACCAGATTTCCTCAACTTTCATCTGATTTGAGTTTATCTTTCAATAGACTTTCATTCAGGAATTTAGTGTTGTTGTTATTTTGGTTTTTAGGAGCATTCGCAACTAAGGCCATATTGCTCCGGGATATGCAGTCATCATTCCCTGACCTTTCCACATCCTCCGTATTTGGTGGTGACAGGCTCGAACCCCTGTCTAACCAAGAAGCGTGTGCTACGCACGCACTGCTGCTCCTTCCCACGTGGCTACGGAGGCGCCAGGAATTTAGTGCTTTCGTCTTCCAACAAATGTATTTTTAATTTCTTAGTAGTTTTTGTTGGTATTTTCTTCTTTTTATTAAGATAATTTTTATTTTATTTTATTTTTTTTTTTTTGAAAGTGCTTTCTACTAGGTAGTGATCACTGTCAATTTCACTGCCTCTGAATACTCTAGTGTCTCTAATTTTGTCGTTTAAATTTTCATTAATGACAAATATAATCTATTACAGACTTTGTGTTTCTTGTTTCCCATGTGAATTTATGGATATTCTTGTGTCTGAAAAAAGTATTTGTAATTTTAATTTATTAAAAATGCAGAAGTCTATTAGGCATCTTCCATTATTGTTGACCACGGGTTTGCCTTCTGATCCTATACATTTGTCTACTGATTGAGCACCAACCCTTGCATTAAAATCTCCTGCTAGTATGAGATACTCATTTTTGTTAGTTTGGTCTATGATCTGTTGTAATTCGTCATAAGATTCTGTGGTTTCATCAATGTTGCCTTCTACTGGTGCATAGAAGAAATTAATTTTTCTAATAAAATATGAAATAAAAATGAACGATTTTGTCAAAGACAGTTTATCTTTAAAATCGAGTGGAATTCCCTTTTCAATTAAAAAAGCCAGAAATATCATTGAAACCATTGCGATGAGCAGTGCTGAAGCTGAGCGAGCTTTCAGTGTAATGAATAATATTGTGACAATAAAAAGAACATCTTTAACAATTACTCGTGTTGCAGATAGATACCATAAATCTAAATGGAAAACCATTGCTTCAGCTTGATCTGGATCGTTACACCAAATATTTTCTTCGTAATCATTACTCAGCTATTGAGCAAAACAGAAGATCGACAACAAATATAAATAAAGAAGTAAATTCTATGTGGCAATTTTTAGAATAAATTTTTCTTGAATATTTGTGTAATAATTTTTTTTGGTATAATCTGTGATTTTTGTGTAATATTTGTTTTTATATTCTAGAATTTTCGTGATAGTTTTTATGTTATTTGCAATAGCTGGGAAATATTTCATGTTCTTTTTTATTCGTAATATTAAAACTTTATCATGAAAAAATGTATCCATTATATTTCCCTAGATGTAAAAAAAAAGAATAAAAAGTCGGCAAAACTGCAAGCCCATTGTTAAAATATTCACAGCTCGCCACTGGATATATCTCTTATAAAAAACAAGTCTTCAAATTATTTTTTAGCCATGGTACACTTTTGCAGATCTAAGTATTCCACTGAACCTTACTATCCCGAATAACAATGCTAATACAAGATTTGATCAAAAAGTTTGGTGAATGTTGCAAAAAGTTAATTTTATTCAATAATAAACATCTACATTATTATACTCTTCAAAATAATTATCTTCTGCAACCACATGTTCCATCATGCCTGCCACTGCTCGAAATATTTTTTGAAGTCTTTTGTAAATGCTCTTTGGTGGTCTGTTGTGTTCAATTGGGTGGGTTTCTTGAATCAACCGAAATTGTTTTCCTTTCACATCCTGTTTTAATTTTGGGAATAGCCAAAAGTTGCATGGTACAAAATTAGGTGGGTGTTGCAGAATAGGAAGATTTTTCACAAGTGAATATTTTTTCAATCATTGTTCAAATTTTGCCATTTTCAGTATGTGCAACAAGTGAGAAAAGCAAGTGTTCACTCAAAGCAGCTTTCCACTAAACTGGAACATAAGTTAAACTCGGTGTGCATGTACTCAAAACCTGTAAACCCTACACATCTTTGTTACTACTTTGTGTTTAAGAATTAAGATTATTCAGTGAACGTTTTGATCAAACCTTGTAATGAACAATAAATTAAAAATACTAACATGTACAAATTAAATTAAAAAAAATAAAAAAAACCAATGTTAAAAAATCAATGTAATGTTTGCAGAACTTCTAGGATCCCTCTTCAGAACCCCATGATTTCTGTGGAACCCAGAGAGTTCTGCAAAAAGTTCCCAAAATATTAGTTAATTCTTAATCTGAATTAAAACATCAATAAATCCCAAAACCCTTTACCCTCAAAGTTTTTCCCTATGTTTCTGATCCTCTTTCATTAAAAAAAAAAACATAAAATTATCTCTGTCGATAAAAAATTCTCACGAAACTCAGTTTGAAGCTCTAAACAATCAACAAAATTACATTTAATACAGAGTATATTTTGTATAACATTATAAGACAGACTATACTTTTGCAGAGAAAAAGAAACAAAACAGCATTATACTATTTGTAATAAAACATGAACATGTAATGCTAAATGAACACAAAAACTTTATGCGCAACTTTCCGTTACAGATCTTGTATACACAAAAATTCAGAATAACTTTATTTTCTTTCAAAAACAAACATCACAAAAAAAAAAGAAAAAAACTTCAAAACTGATGCATTTAAATAGGCTTCTAATCTTAAAAGTTAATAACCTTCATTTGACTGTTCTATTTTTCTATAATCAGGAAAATATTCTTTAAGAACCTTGCATGTAATAGAATGATCTGCTTTGCCATAACCCTGTAAGAAAAGTGTTCATGTTATGAACCTTATGTATATAAAAAGAAACATAAGTCCTATATCTTAAAAGATAAATGAATTTGGAAGAGCCTATTCTTAAAAACTTAATTAAAAAGTTCAGGAAAAAGTTTCGGTTCTATTACAGTAATAACTGTTATACAAGGTAGAATCAAAAGGTTTCAGAACTAAATTTATTAAAAATAACTATTTGTGAAATAATAAGGAGTTTACCTCAATATAGTATGTAGAACACTTCCGTAGTTCGTAGGAAGTGTTCTACGTACTATATTGAGGTAAACTCCTCTTATTATTTTAGAAATATTAATATCAACGTAGAATGTATTGAGTATTACAGCTCTGATTCATACTATCTAATTAACTGAAAATTGAATAAGAAAAACTTATAACCTATGCTTTTACAAAATTTTGTATGGCAGATAGCATTTTGGCTGACATGCACAGAGATTTATTTTTATTCACCACTGACAGTAATTTTGTATGAACAAAAAAAAAAAATTAAAAATCTTTTTTTCTGCCAAAAAAAAATCAGCATTCGATCACTTGGTCTATACAAGAGGTATGATATATATATATATATTTTTTTTTATGAAAACCCCAAACACGAAAGTTATCAAAAACCTATAGTACTTAGTATAGTGCATGAGTTGAAGGAGATGGGGTGGGAGGGGATGCCGGAAACTTTGCTCTGGTGACTAAACATGGATTTCACCACTTCAAAGTGGTGCTATTGCACCAGTTGATGAGAGCCATCTACTTTGAATGTTATAAGCACTTTAAAGATGCACACTATTATTATTATTATTAGCTACATGGTGCAGCATAAGCCTGAGGCTTATGCTGCACTAGCCAAAAAAAAATTCCTGAGTTACCCTGTGTGTGTGTGAGAGAGAGTGTCAAAAGTAGAAGGGAATCACCAAGAAAGAGAAGAATGATGATATCCAGCTGAAGACCCTCAGTGTGCCAAGCCCATAACTCACCCGATGTGAGCTGAATCATCACTGATGATGATTCACGGTGTGGAAACCATGCATGCCAGCAAATTGGAATATCACATGGTATTTTCCATGCCATTAATATCTATTTTAAATGCAAGAAGATTATACAACTGTTGTTTCCGATTTAACAGCAGATCAGAAACAAACATCTTTCAAAAAATGGTAACTTGAAATTTGTGACTCTACTCCAGTATTTCTAAAAACAATAGTGACAGGATATGAAATGTAGTGTTATCTTTATATGCTACAGACAAAACATCAAATTCTCTGAATGGAAGTATCCCATTCTCCAGGGAATTAAAAAAAAAATCAGATGGACAAATCGAAATTATGCTTGAATTATGTTTTATTATAAAGACATACCATTATGAATTCATACTAGCAAGTTACACTGCTGTTAATAATACTATGTACAGGCTACCCCTGTAAAACACTGTATTCCTACAATGCAGTTTCACACTAACATGATTGATAAACTGCAACAATCCTGTAACGCGCTATATAAGTACCACAATGCAGTACTTACATAGCACGCTATTTTTGAGCTTTTTGTGCAGGGGAAACCTTGCTATTATGTTGGATGTAATTTTTCAACATTTCCATTCTTTTTTGTGAATTCTGCTGTTGACTAGCTAGTCGTTAGGCAAAAGAAATTATTGGAAAATCCCTGTTATAAGTTCTGTGCTATTTAACTTGTGCTTGTTTGAGACCATAAAAAATTGTGACTTCGAAGCTTGCAGTTCGTGACTTTTAAGGTTTTTGTAGGGTTATTTTGGTTTTTATTTGATCATTTATAAATTTTTCTGGGTATATATTATTAAACTTTGTTCTTAAGAACCATATTGGAATAATTTCTTTATTTTGAATTAAATTCCAGCCCTAAATTTACTAAGGAGAGTAAAAAAAGCACAGCTCAAAAGAAACTTTTTATTTCTCTAGAATCAAAGATACAAATTTTGGATTGTCTTAAAAAAGGAGAAAAGGTATCATACGAAGTAGATTTAATGGAAATGGCATGAGAGTTGAGCCAAATCAATTCAGAGGATGATAGCACTGATGAAAATTCTGAAGTTCCAAATTTTACACTAAAAAGCATACAGGAAGGCAAACCTAGCCAAGCATTTAGAATCTTATCTTTTGAATGCAAAACCTTCAACTGAAAGGAACACAAAGTTTAAAAGGGAGCTTCAAAAATGTTTCGCTCCATTCCATGAAATTTACAAAGATCTATCAAGCAAAAGCAAACAAACTGAGATTACTGATTTTTTAAAGAGAGCAAAAGATACACAAAATCTAGATACTGCAGAGGAAAGTTCAGGTGAAGATATTCTGCAACAGAGAAAACGTTCTTGTTTGTGCTTAGCAGTGATGAAGAGGAAGAAAATTAAATGAACATATATTATCTGACATATTATGTATCACATTTTGTAAGACATTTGTTCAGTTATTACAATTTTTTTAAAAAAATTAAGTGTTGTATAGTTATTAAAAAAAAAGGTGTATTTTTATTAGTTTTTGGAACGTAACCCACCTTTTGTACTGGTTCTTAGTCCCATATAACATGGTTTTGCATTACGCAAGATTTTATAGGAACCTAACAACCATGTTATATGAAGGTTACCTGTACTCAAAAATCATGAAACACTTGAGAGATCTAATCTGCAGACAGGGAAAAACTGGAAATTACTCCAAACAATATTCCTATACTGTACATTGTAACAGTTTCTGAATTTTCTTTCCAAATGCCCTGTAAGAACACCCGCCATATTCATCTGACCCTGCTCGGCATGATTTTTATTTTTTCCTAAACTAATGAACTAATTCAAGAGATGACAATTTTTTGAAGCAGAAGTTTTGATGCTACAACAAACCAAATCAACAGACTTTCAGAAGAGGACTTTGAAGAAGCTTTGTTGCAATTACACAACCAATGGAAAAAATGTATAAATAGACAAGGTCATTATTTTGAAAAATAATGTTTGTAATTATTTGTGTATATTTGTCTAAATAAAAATTCAGTCCTGGATCTTTTTTGATCCTTGTATATAGCAGAATCTGACTAAAGACAACTGAGTTTCTTGTTCTCAGATGCAGTTACAATTAACCATGGGCCTCTGCCTTACAGCCACATTAAATCATAATTTACATAATAATTAACAAATTATTACTATCCTTAAAATTAAATTAAACTATCCTTAAAAAAGGACTGAAGTCCTACCACATATGACTTGCAATGACACATGTGGTAGGACTTCAGTCCTTTTTAAGTTGTTCCAGTCCCAGGAAGTTTTTAGTTGCAAATTCTGTATAATTAGTTATGCAAATTAGATATTTTTCTGTTTATAATGAAGTTTTATCGATATGTCTGAAGCTTATAAAAAGCTTCAGACATATTATAGATATGTCTGACTCCACCGATTTTCAAATTAAGTTGTCAGAGCTGTTTAGCATAGAACTGACAGAATGCTTATGATGGATATCATGGCAAGATCCAAACTTCCCTCCAAGAGGCTTTGTGGATCAAGTGTAGCTAATTTTTTATACATTTGCCTATCTGTTTTCTTGGAGAGCCAGCAAAGAACCCTACTAGAGGGACAAGAGGATTTGAGTAATTTAATTATTATAGGAAAAATGACCTTACATTTCGAGGGTATAGCTCTAAAACGGTGTTCACAGGCCGGCCGCTAGTACACTGGACCGAACCCATTGGTACACTAGCTGATTCGGAACTCTCCAAGAGGCTTCCGAATCAGCTAGTGTATAATCTTGACTGTACCTCTACTCTGCCATACAGTGACTGGAGGGAGTCCGAGTAGTGTGTATGTGGGGGGCATTGTCGAGGCCACATTATGTCGAGGAGCTGGGTATATTCTTACCCTGTGTACGCCATACCAAAAAAATTTCATTACTTCATACAGCACATAACCCCGATCCCACCTTTTCTTACTATCGAATACACCATGAATTGTCAAACTAATAGAGCAAGCTTATCTGCAAAAAGATCTAAAGCTCCCAAACACTTCCTAGTTCATTTCACAAATATACATGGTCTCAGTTCTAATCTCAATGATGTAAATTTCCACTTGCAGTCCTCCAAACCCCATGTGCTTTTTCTGACAGAATCTCAGTTATTGGTTGATTCAACCACTGCTCATCTCAGTTTCCCAAATTATTCGCTGTATGATTCCTTTCGCCTCAAATGTGGTATTTGTGCATATGTCCGTTTTGATATTCCCTGTCAGAGACTTGGCAATTTGGAATCTCCTCTCTTTGATCTTCTCTGGCTTAAAATATCTCTCTCTCTCTCTCTCTCTCTCTCTCTCTCTCTACCTCATTGTGTCAAATTCATCTGTTGTCTCTAACATTCTCTCAACTCCACTAATCACTTGGAACTCTTTGACTTTCTCTCTTTGCAATTTGACTTTCTTTGGTGCAACTTTCCTAACAGTGAAGTAATTTTCCTTGGCGATTTTAATGTTCACAGCCACAGCTGGCTTCCATTCTCTAGTCACACAGATCTAGCTGGTCGAGATACTGAGGCTTTTGCAATTACTAATGACCTCTCACAGATTGTTCATTTACCTACCAGAATATGAGACAATCCTAACCATACAGCCAACACGTTTGATCTCTTTCTCACAAACAGCTCTTCTAAGTACACGGTCGAAGTGAGATTTCCAATTCTTTAGGCACATCAGATCACAACTTGGGGACCATCTCTTCTCTAATGGAGCCTTTCTCTCATGGCTATTCCCAACCTCGTGCAGTTTGGCATTACAAGAATGCAAAATGGGATGACCTGTGCGATATTTATTTTCTTCTTTTTCTTGGTCCGATTACTGTTTCAAAACTTCTGATGTCCACGTTTGTTCACATCATGTCACTGAAATTATTCTTGTAGGAATGGAATACTTTATTTTACCATGAACTTTAAAATATAGTTCTTTATCTAAATTTTGGTTTTCCAATAAATGTGCTAAGGCTGTTGAAGAGAAAAATTTTGCTTATTATAATTGGCTTGTTTCCAATTCTTCAGGTTCATTTTCTGCCTACACCAAAGCTCGCAACAATTGTAAAGCAGTTATTAATCAGTCCAAACTAGATTTTTAACAAGCTCAGAGTAGAAAACTTGCTTCTAGCCCTAATGGTAGCTGAGCATTCTGGTCTCTTGCCAAAGCTATTGGCCGCAACTTTTGCTCATCTCTGCTCCCACCTCTGTCAAAACCATATGGTTCTATTGTCATTTCAGCCAAGGATAAAGCTGACCTGCTAGCATCCCATTTTTCTTCCAACTCATGTATTAATGATCTTGGTAAAACATCTCCCGCCATTCCCAACATGCTCCATTCAATGCCTCCTGTGGTCTTCCGTCAAAAGGATGTCCGAAGGATTTTGACGAATCTTGATGCTAAGAAAGCTCCAGGTCCTGATGGTATTTCTCCACTTGTTCTCAAACCTGTGCTCCTGAACTTATTCCTGTTCTTTGCTGCATTTTTTCACTTTCTTATTCCAAAGGTGTTTCCTTCTGCTTGAAAATTTGCTCATATACAGCCCATTCCTAAAAATGGTGACAAATCCCTCCCACCTAATTATTGTCCCATTGCAATTACTTCTACTCTTTCTAAAGTAATGGAGAAATCAAGTAACTGCCAACTCTTAAACTATCTAGAAACCTTCCATCTGATCAACGATCGCCAGTATGGATTCGGTCAGCATCAATCCAATGGTGATATTCTGGTTTTGTGTTACCCATTTATGGACAAATTCAATGGAAAAGTTTGGTGAAACACAAGCAGTTGCTCTTGACATCTCAAAGGCTTTCGATCGTGTTTGGCATAAAGGTCTTCTAAACAAGCTTTTATCTTATGGTTTGCCAACTGTTTTTTGTAATTGATTATCCAGTTTTCTCTCTGACCACTTGCTGAGGGTGATGGTAGATGGCTCTCTGTCTTCTAACTTCTCCACTAATGCCAGTGTCCCCCAAGGTTCAGTTCTTTCCCCCACTCTTTTCCTCTTGTGTATTAATAACCTTCTTCCATTGACTCGAAATCCTATCCATAGTTTTGCCGATGATAGCACATTGCATTCTACTTTCCAGTTTGAGAAACCTCGCCCTGCTCAATCAGCTTCAACTTCTCGAATATCCACTACCAATTTCTTAAATGCCGATCCCAGTCCTGTCTTATATCTCACAAAAAGGATTCTTCTGCACCTATGCTTATCATTGGTGACACTCCGATTTCTAGGCATGACGATATATCTCTTTTGGGGATTACCCTGACTTCAAATCTCTCTCTTGGCACAAGCACATTACAAATATTGCTTCCTCTGCATTACTTTTCTTCCAAACAGCTGTTGGCTCTGCACAAATCACAAATCCACCCTACCATGGAATATTGTTCACACATCTGGGGCAGTGCTCCTAAAACCTCTCTCAGGCTTCTAGATTCCATTCAGAAGAGGGCAGTTAGGTTAATTAATGACTCATCTCTAACAGAGTTTCTCTACTCTCTATCTCATAGATGTACTATTTCTGCTGCATGCCTTTTCTACAGATACTTTCATGGGCACTGTTCTTCTGAATTGGCTTCTATAATTCCCGGTCTCTCTCTCTCTCTTTCAAAACAGTCCGAACACGTGCCGCCACCAGCCAACATCCATTTACTGTGCAACTTCAAACTCACAGAACCAACTTTTCATCTTCCTCGTTTATTCATTCAATTGCTGTTTTCTGGAACAACCTTCCTTCATACATATTTCCTGAAAATTATAGTCTACAGAAATTCAAGTCTAATGTCAATGAATATCTTCTTTCGTCTTCTTAACTCCATCCCAAGCACAGTACTAATTACTATTGGTTCTAATCCCTCTGGTGTTTGGAGTTTTCATAAAAAAAAAAATATATATATATATATTTAAATAATGGCTTAAAAGTTTAACATAAAATAAGAAAATAAATATTCCATGACCATTATTGTCCTCGTGGTCCACTGTTGATATGGGGCATAATGGTCAGTCTATTATTTTGATATTTTGTTTTTCTTTCAGTAGTTCTTTTAACCCTTTTTGGTGATATTTCACGTTTTTCGGAACTGGTACCTTCTAGGGGAAGAACCGCTAAATCATATTATAATTGGCATTATTTTAAATTTTATATCGGTCTTATTAATTGGAATTAAAGTGCTAAATTATATAGGGGACTATCGGCTACTGTTTATATCTTACCTTTACTTCCCCCTCCCCGTTTGTTTATTTTTACATTATTTTATGTTAATTTTTTCGCTCTACATTTTTTGTCATGCTACTGGCTTATGTTTTATGTTGTTTTATTTTGAATTATCGGACACACACACACACACCCACCCTCTAAGAAGACGGCAATAATCATAAAACAGCTGTTAATGGTGACAATTCATTAAAACTAAGTAGACTTCATTATAAATAAAACAGGTCACCATAATACATAATGAAGTGTATTCTTCAAAACCATTGACAGTTTTGATGATTGATCACAGCATATAAAACATTGATCAGCAAGCTATTTGATTCCAAAGGCTACAAAAAGCAGTACTGGAGAGGCTTTCAGGGAGATCAGACTAGAGAAGGTAAAGAGGTAACAAAAAAAAAAAAAAAAATAATAATAATTCAGAGTGAGTGATAGATTTGAAAAGAGGGAGAGAGAGATAACAATAGCAAATAAATCTGACTAAATTTGGTAAAAATATTTTGAGCCAAAGATCAAAAAAAGTGAATTTAGGGTAGGAATATTTTTGACTAGGAATATCAAAATGGGCATATACACTTAATGAACAAAATTATACAGTGAGCACTCAATAGTAGCTGAGGAACGTTTTATTTGTGACAGAGTTAAAAAAACTCAAGGGGGGGACAAAGTGGCAAAAATGGTTTTCAGTTGTTTTCTCTGTAATAAATCTCCATGGAGTACACAGCAAATGAAGCGAGTTCAACACTGCCATAAAGAGAGAATTCAAAGTTTGGCATGCTATACCCAGTAACAGGATATTATAGTCTTGCTGAAAACACTAATTGGAGAAGCAGCGTGGCATCAAAATCACACAAACTCTAATTTGAGAGTATACTTCAATCAGAGATGAAAGGAATTAAATTTAAAATGCAGCTGGAATTGACACAGTAATGAATTAGTAAAATAACATCATACTATATAATTGTATAATCTTCTTACAGAAGGTTCCACATTAAAAATGTCATGCTAAATTAACTTTACCTTGTTTTTATTTAAGTCAAATGTTTTAGACATTACACATACAAATATTTGTTTAACTAGCAGGTTTAAATTTTGTATCCACAGATTCACATAGATTTCTGATGAAGCTGACCTTAATAATGAATTAAATAACACAGAAGTTCTTTTATATATTATAATATCCTGCAAGTCTTATTAAACAGCAATAGTCATACCCATTGTTGTGCTGTCAGTTTGTTACACAACACACAAGGGGCTCACTGAGGAAAAATTTCAGCTAAGGAATGCCCAGTTAAAACAGTCTATTACATCTTATCAAAATATTTTTTTCAAACAAGGGGCTCAGACACCCCCAAAAAATTTAAGAGGTGGGGGGCTTGTGCAAGCCCCATCTCTTAAATTTTGGGGGGGGGGTGTCTTTACAATGTGGCATAAGCATATTGTTACAGAAATTTTAAAATGAGTCCTGTATAAAATAGAAACTTTGGCCAATTTACAGATTTAAATACATGAGAACATATCTATTATTAAAAAAAAAAGAAAAGAAAAGAATTCGAAGTGCCTATAACAAAAATTTTTCAGCTCAAAAGGTTTCTATAAATGGAACCAGCACTCAACTTTTGTATCTGAATATATCAGAGAACAGAGAAAAAATAAAGACAAAGTCGCCATGGGGGGGGGGAGACAAAGTAGTTACTGCCAATTTCCAGGCAGTTGTACAGCATTGCACCCTTTACTGCCCACTGTGTACTAAAATCAGAGTTGGCATTTCTGCTTTGGCCACAGTATTTTGACTGAGATGCATATCCCTGATGAATGAACTTTTTAATGATTTTAACATAGCATTTAGTCCTTCAGATACACCTGCAACCAAAAGTTAATGAGGTTCAAACAAGGATCTAAGAGTGATAGAAAACCCATAACTGAACATTGTCATTGGATAAAGTCGTCTACTTTATCCAATAGATCCCATATTACTGGCTGCAATATATTAAAGACTATTGTTGAAAGGAAGAAATGACTACATCATATGAGAGAACACAAGGAATCTTAAAATTAACAATTATAAATGCATTTCTATGGACATATTGTTGGCACCACGCCAAAACCACAAATATGCAAATTTGGTACTTTTTACCTAAATGCATTCTTGAGGTTGTTTCTACACTCTGCCAAAGATGCGTATCTGTATTTCGAGGCCAAGTGGTTGAAGATGTTATAGGGATTTTCCTTATCTGTGAGAAAAACAATTCTCACCATGCGGATTCACGAATGTGGCAATTTCGTTAGTTTGGCATGGTAAATACTGACAGAGCAATTTGCGAAAGTACCACTTTTGTGTTTTTGGCATGTACAGTAAGGTGGGGGAGGCCAGCTCGTGCATACTATTACATGTATGGTTTTGTCTCAGTTTGCCAATCAGCTGTTCAGTTGTCCTTTGTAACATCTCATTTTTAAGGTCAAAAGTAAAATTTGGAACAATGAGTAAAAGAATGTGAAAAATTCTTGCAATTTGTTGCAAGAAAAAGCATTCTTGTGATTCTTTGAATCACTTTGAAGTTTCAGATGATGATAAAAATTATGTACCCTCCGATGAGTGGACTTGGCACATGTGCCAAAAAAAAAAAAAAAAAACAAAACCAAACCTCTGATGACGATAGTCTCGTCACATTGCTTCGACGTGCATGTACTTGTTAAAAATTATTCCCAGTTTAAAAACTATTAGACACACATTTTTTGAGCCAGACCATTCAGAAATGGAGTGTGACTCAATGCATCCTAAAGTTGAGAGAAAAGCCAAGTATGTACCCAGTATGTATGTCCCTGAGGGATGGGCCCAAATAATTAGAGTGCAAGATTAAAACCTATGCCATTCTGTGTAGGTATCATGCAATGTGATGACTTTTGCCATTTTACTTTTCTCGCCAAACAACTTAAAGGCATTGTTCCTTGGAGAAAAGTCTGCTGCCTTGAATTCCAAAAAGGACAGGATGAGCATGTCAAAATGTTTTGCAAAACAAACTACAAAGATGAATTTATAACAGTAAACCTAAAAAGACCTAAAGGAAGATCCAGCAATGAGCAACCTAACCTTCCCAAAGTCTATAGTGGGGAACTTCATATATCTCAAGCAAAGCTTAAAGATTTAATGAAAATGTGCCAATATTTTGACAATACCGAAGGAGTATCACAAATTCTATTTAAATTTAAAAGCATCGGTAGAAATAAGGAATAATTTACCAGCACCAGATTTAAGTGAAGAAGATACTGAAAATTAATTTATATCAACTTGTATATTATTGTAATTAAACGTGTTATTAATATATTTTTCATTTATTTATTTGTATATGTTATTCTAACCTTGTTTTATTAATAAATTATTCATTTCTGACCAAGAAAAGTGTGTTAAAAATTTTTTTTTCACCTTTTCAATTCTTTATGAATCTAACAACATTTTGAACATCACAACACCAAAACCTAAAGTGCTTTTTAAGCCCTTACATATGGCAATCTTAAATTATCAATATGGATTAAAAACAACATCTTTGGAAGGTACTTATAAAACAAAATTTAGTTAAACTTAAAAACTTGATTTTTCCAAAGTCAAAGAATCTTTAAATGCGTTTTTCTCAGAACTGTCTTTCTGCAGATTCGTGGTTTTGGCATGGGATCTACGATATAAGGCTGGAGCCTCCCGAGCAAAGAATTTCTAAAAAAGGTTTATACAAACATCAAATATGGATAGGAAAAGTTTTGCATGCTGAGGGCCATATTTAAGTAATAGAATATGAATCACATTACAAAATAAATTAACCTATACATTTCCACAATTAATTACAACAATGTTTAATTGAACAATTTAAGAAAAATACTCAGGTGCAGCAACTATAAAAATAGCCTCTTTTAATAATAAAATTAACTTAAGGAGAATACTGGGCTATTCAGTTTGTAAATGCAGCAATATCATTAAGTGCTTTTGATCTATCTTAAAAAAAAGAAGCAGTCAAATAAAAAAAAAACATTCTGCAATTCAGAAACGGAGTTCCAAGCTTGCCAATTAAACAAGCAACAAAACATGCAAATGTTGGCATGGGATTTTCAGGAGACAATCATTAAAAAAAATTAGGAGGGAAGGAAAAGATAACAAGAATCCAACTTTCAAATCTCTGAAAATGTGAACTAAAACAAGCTGTGGTGCATCTTCTGTGGACAAAATTGATAGAGAAGTTATGGAGAACTGTCCAAGACTTGTACACATATATGAAGAAAGAGTTCCAACAATACCTAAATTAATTTCAGTTCTGAAAGAGAAAATAAATTTTATTTTTAAAAGAATCTTTTTGAAACATTCTTCATGAAATCAAATTACTTGTAAAAAATCTGAAAGCAAAAGCCTTTAATGGAAAAAAAATGGAATTACACTTAATGTCTTAAGTATAATTTCATTTAATAATTCGACTTAGAAGAGAAGATAGACCTATCATTTATACTGATGAAACTTGGATCAATAGCAATTTTACATTTAGTAAATGCTGGCAAAAGGCACCTCCGTAGCCAGGTGGGAAAGAGCAGCAGTGCGTAGCACACACTTCTTGATTAGACAGGGGTTCGAGCCTGTCACCACCAAATACGGAGGATGCGGAAAGGTCAGGGAATGACCACCGCATATCCCAGGAGCAATATGGCCTTAGTTGCTAATGCTCCTAAAAAAAACAAATAACAATAACAAATGCTGGCAAAGTCAAAATGTTTCCGGCATCTATCAATCTGGAAATGCTTCAAAATGGCTTATTGTTGTATGTGCAGGTGGAGAAATGCGATTTATTCCTAATTCAAATTTGGTGTACAAAGCAAACATAACAACTGGGGATTTTCGTGGTCAGATGAATTCAACAATTTTTGAAAAATGGGCATCAGATAAACTGTTACCCAATTTACCTGGAAAGGCTGTTATAATTATAGACAATGCACCCTATCATTTCATCCAGTTAAACAAATTTTCTAACTCATCATTCAGAAAACAGAAAAAAAAGTGGATTGGCTTTCCCACAATAATACTGCTTTCAGTGACAACTTTAGAAAAGTTGAACTTGTAGATTTGGCAGAATACTATTCTTAAAACAAATTTGATTCCATGCTTGAAAAAAAAAAAAAAAAAAAAAAAAAAAGAATTCCTAGTTTTAAGAATGCAACCATACCGCTGTGATATAATAATGCCATTGAATATGTATGGGCAGATTTTAAAAATACATTACAAACTTTAATATTACTGGGGATATATCTATGAATTGTTAGAATTAGCTATTCTTGGACTAACCTCAATCAATGAAGAAATTTGGAAAAAATATTGTGCTCATATATCTAAGAAAAGATGCTGTGACGGAAGAGTTGTGCGACCCTCTAATAATACCAACTGGCAACAGTGATGCAAATACAAGTTATACTTCAGATGAAACAATGATTTATGAACTTACTAGTCCTGAGGATGAAATGGATGAATAGAAAATATGGAAATCAATTTATTGATGCTATTGAAGGCACGGTCATAATATCTATTTATGAAAAATTCAATGTTGTAAACCTGAGAAGTAGACTAAAGTTTTGTTAAATAAGTAGTGGTAATAAAATGTCTACTTTATACTGAATCAGTAATATATTCTTTCACAATAAGTACAGTTTTGAACAGCATTTAAAATTTTCATATGTTTAACCTGATCACCCTTTTTTTTTTTTTTTTTTTTTTTTTAGAAAACTGACCATACCGACTTGGTCATGCACATGTGAATTAAGCGTCACATTTCACGCAGTCACAGTATTTTTCCAATTAAAAATAATTAATGAAATTAATAATGCAATTGAAAGTAAATTCCAAAGTGAAGAAATATTAAAATTCACAATGATGTAATTTAATAGATATTTAAGTTTTTCTTTCTTTCTTTTTTTTTTTTTTTTTCCTGGTGCAATTGCATGCCATTAACAGGCATTCTTTTTAACAAGAGAAATTCTTGTTAAGAAGAAAATCCTACTTTGAGTTTTTTCTTTATCAATTTTTAGAGTAATTTTACCAGTTCTCTTTGAACACTTTCAATGTCTTTTGCTGCCTCTAACACCTAAGTTTTACCAGTCTAATTATGAGCAGATAAAATGTAAAGCAAAGAGATAGAGGCAAGGAAAGCGACTATAAAACTACTGGCACGCTATAGGAACTTTATCAGCAAACTGCTTTTCCCTTAAATAGTGATTGATCCGAATCATTATGTACTAACCACTGAAATTTATGATATGGTCTGTGATGCTCATGTGATAATCAGTATATTGCCTGTTAAGCCCAAATGACAATCAGTGGGTCACAAACTTATGTTATACAATTTTAGTTTTATGCAGCCAACCTCTGAATAGAGCAAATTACCAAAATAAACCATGTTTGGTTTACCGTCGGTGCTTTTCTTCAAACAGCCATTCAAACATTCCCACTTGAGGCTAGTCATGTTGGCCATTGAATACTGTCAAATGTTATCCAATGTCACAGAAGATACTTATCTTTTAACTTTGCATTCAGTAGTAACTTTTATATGTGGTATGAGAGTGTTCCTTAATTCAGATGTTATTAGTTGATAGTATCACATTTATTTTATGTGCTAGCTTTAATTTTTGTTCCTATATGCAAGACATTATGCTGTTGTTAAAAAAATTCTAGGGCAATATATATACTGTGTACTCCAGAGTACAAGTCAACATTTGAAGCACTAAAAATTGTCTAAAATTTTAAGAACTAATGTCAAGTTATACAAAATCTTAAGCTTGAAGGCATGTGCTTAAGGTTATAAAAACATTAATTAATATCAATACATTACAATTCAATAGATATATATATATTTTTAAACAAATAAACATTGTTGCTTATCTTTTAAAGTTCAAAAATTTTTTTTTTTCTTCATCAGGCAAAAACAGTTTAAAGAATTCAAGGGTTATGTTTCTAGGTTTATATTTTGACTTTTCAAAAAGTATGCATTTGAATGGACCATGGTTCAAGTCCACATGACTGTTAAATGTAGCCGACTGCATTCATTGTTTAAATAATTAGATGTTAACTCGTCTGACCTAGTGGTTGTGCCACAGTATAGACAGATTTTTCTTTTTTTCCTAAACAGGCTACAAGGAAGGCTTGGAATACATAATGAAAGCTGCTCACATACACTATAAAAGCAAGACCTATGCCTAAAGTTTTAGTTTTGTAATCTTCTACTCATAAGGGAGTACTGTATATACTGCTTTCTTTCAGTTTACCACGCAATTTAATAAAATGTCACAATGTAAACTTAAAAGAAAGAGCAGAAATAATTTAATTAAAAAGACAGTGCAATTTTTACTGCATTACACTACTACATGAGATAGAAAAGATAAAAGGGAGTTGACTTATGTGGCAAATGTATGATTAAGCATGAATTTTCAAATCAAAAAGAGAGGTTGAGTTATACAATGAATATATAAACTCTCTAATTTCAATTAGAGCCGTTTTACACAAGAAATTTGGGTGTAATGTTCTAAAATTTTAACCAATGGCATAAGATGATCTCTAGTTTTCACCTTTTGTTTGTCTATAGGATATCCCTCAGGCTGTTGTTAAAAAATTTACAAATATTCATGACTTTCTAATTTCATCAGAGTTCTTTTCCATGTGAAAGTGGAGGTGGGTAATAAAGCCAAACCCATCATCATAGTGATTTGTGCTTACTAACAGCATAAAGAGAAGGTTCTTGTTAATACTCCAAGATGACCACTAGGTCAAAGAAGTTTACAATTAATTATTTTTAACAATGAATACAATAATCACACCGTATTTAGCAGTCACACAGGCTCAACCCACAGTCCACTCAAATGCATGTGCATTGCTGCACTCTCACACTTGACCATTCAGCTACATGGCCTAGCTATTACAAAGCATGATGCTGTAATTTTATGCTTTCAATCAAAACAAACTGCATATATTTGCTATCCAAGTTTTCTTTGTTTACTGTAAGTCTTCAAATATCCATGCAAATATTTCTGCTCAGCAGCTGGTTTTATCAACCAAATGCAACCGATTTTATGTGCAAAATTAAAAATTTTAAAAATAAAATGTCACATTAAGACAGGTTACAGAAAACTTCAAAATGGCCAGCAACAGTAACACTTAGATTTTGCACGAATAAGCAGTTTTCTACTGCCAACATTAGTGTTCGTACCCAATGCAAACCTGGTCACCACTTATGATCACTGTGCTGCTCACCTAACACTTGTCTTCTTCATCTACCTCAGTGTGCATTTTGCCACTGCAAGTATCAGAACACTACTGAACAAGAAAACACACAGTCCATCTTCAGAAATTAGGTGGCAGAGCCTGCCAGAGTAAATATGTGATCCCTCTAATGCCTGACTCTGCCACCTGCAGGCTCTGCCACCTAATTCAGAAATTAGGTGGCAGAGCCTGCCAGAGTAAATATGTGATCCCTCTAATGCCTGACCTGCCTCCTCAAGGCAAAGTGTGGGCAACAGTGGGGTCCCGCCAGGGGCCCAATGACTAAAAGGGCAGAGGAATAACATGACGCAACCATACACTTACACTTTTTGAAAAACTCGCCTTCGCAGAGTTCTGTGCTACACAAACAGAGTACGCAATGCGGAGATGGAGGAACCCCTGGGGCCATTAGACAGATTCCCTAGGCCTATTCAGTTCTTATTGAAATGGTTTGTTCTACTTTAACCCTAGAATACTAACAACAGTGCAGCAGGAACAAAGATGCTAACCTTTGGTCTGTGGGACACACAAAATTAAACATTATTTACAGCAATCTATATATATTTTTGCAAATTAATGTATACCTTGTGAAACATACAGCCATTTCATATTTAGATTATTAAAAATTACAAAAATTTAACAAATATTTTTGTATCAAAAACACACTTCCATCCAATGTTTGATATATATCATTCTTTTCAGCATTGGCAAAAATATCTGGTCTTTATTCTCTTAACCAATGAGCAAAAAGCATAATTTTTTCTTTTTCTTGCTTCTGTGTTAGTTGGGCCTTCATCCATATTTTTGCCCAGAATTTCAGTAATCGTGACCATGAGTGGTCAAGTAATGTTGGCATTCCTAGGTACCTTCTTAGCCAAGGTTTCATGAGCATGAAACATTGTTTCGGCAAAGTCATGCCTGTTGATGGGTTTTATTTTATTTCTGAATGCATTATGACAGTATAATACATAACTGTTTACAAGTGTTATGTTATTCATTCCATAAAAAATGCACAGGGGCTATCAGACAGTTTTTGGCTGGAACTCACACTGTTGGATCAAATGTGCAACATTTGCTCCAACATATCTACAACTCCTTTTGTTGAATTGTAAAATTCAATAATCTTTCCTTGTTGATAGTGGCCTCAAATGTGTGGTGGATAGAAGAATCACTGTTTTATTTTGTTTTAGTTTATATAAGAGCAGAGTTTTTTTTTTCCCTTCATCAAAACAGAATAGTGATGTATCCAACTGCCAATTTTTTTTTGCGGTATACCCACAATAGTAAGTCTGTATGGCTGTTTCAGTAAGTTGTCTGCAATCAAATCAGATGTAAATCAATTTTCGCAGTTACATTCCTATTTGAGCCATATATGCTTTTTGTTAGCATTTACTCCCGGAATGTCACTCCTTACATTCTGAGAGTAAATGCTAATGTTTGGTCTGTGAGACTGCCAAGGAGAAAAAATTGACAGAAAGGACATATATTTACACAAACAAATACTACCCTTCTGCTTTATTTGCTCTCAATGGAACGTACACAAGAGCAAATGCCAAGAATTTACTTGTAAGTGAACAAATTACAAATATTGGGTTAGTGTTTCTCTCAGACCAAAAGGTTAACATTTAAGGGTTAATGCTTCTTCCAAATCTAACTTCAGTCAGTTACTATCCTAGTTACATGAAGGATTTTCACAGTACTCTGACACTAATTGAGCATTAGAGATTGACTAATCAAAAACAGTGAAAAATTACCAAATAAGACTTACTTGAGAGTAACCAAAGACTTTTATTGTTTTCTCCTCTGGATTATGAATAATGCGACCACCTCCAACACACTCGCTATCTAATTTCAAAGCAGTGATCTTTGCAGAAACATCATCATATACATTAGCTAGAAAATATAATAAAAATAAATGTAACTTTAGAAGTTGTTATATAAAGTTAATCCTTGCTTTTACTCCCCACCCCCCTGTGTGTGTGTGTGTGTGTGTGTGTGTGTGTGTGTGTGTGTGTGTGTGTGTGTGTGTGTGTGTGTGTGTGTGTGTGTGTGTGTTATAAATTCAATGAAAGAAGAGAGAAAAATAATTAAAAAAATAAAAATGGAATTCCACATTGTAGTGATCATGGCATAAATATTTTATGCCGTGATTCATTAGACCCTTACAGACGTTGCTAAACATAACTTCAATGCAGAAAGAATGTCATTTCGTAAAATTAGTTTAGTAGATGCTGCATTCTATACTTTTAGTCATTGTTAAGATTGATTTACTTGATACTGTGAGAGGACACTGTACTAGATGGACATGGTGACACTTGATTAAATCACAGACAGTCTCTCTTAGAAGTGAAGTCTAACTACTGGCTTAGTCTTTTAAGTATCTAATTGAGCTAAGAATAGTCAAAAACACATTGGAAGCAGAAGATCAGACCACACAAAAAAAAAAAAAAAAAAACTTTTTTTTTTTTAAATGAATGTTAAATGCTCATCTTGATTGTTAAAATCAAGGAATGGAAGACAGTTCTCATTTTTTAATAGTCAATGACCAAAGGGTAATGAAGGACATTCCTGCATTTTCGAAATTTACTAACTTTTTATCACTTGGGAGTCTAAAATACTGATGAAGTTGATATTCGGGTCCCATCTGCAAGCCAAGTGCAAACTTCGGCAAATCACAATTGTCAGTGACAACCAAAAATGGAAATGAAAAACGCAGCATGGGACAGCTGAAAATTTCAACCTCTTAAAAGCAGATAAATGTTTTTAGTCGACTTTTTTTTTACTTAAATAACATAATAAATTGAGTTCAATAAATAGTTTTAGTTGTCCTAATCACATAAATTAGCTTATTTTTGAATCCAGCTAAAGATTTAACAAGATACAATTTAACAATATAATCATACAGCCTTTGTCGTTGGTAATTTTGGAAAGAACATCACGTTATAACAATAACTTCTAATGCAGTACACTGCAGTGTTTTAAACAGCAGTAAATAAATAGGTTGAAAGCCATAACACGTAGATCAGCATTTTTTGTATTTGGCTAATAATATAGAACATCAGAAGTGTTATTTAGTAATGTAATAGTTTGGTATGTACTACATAGTAGGGCTTACAATACCGAGATTTCAGGATCCCGAATACCGGTATTCATACAAAAATACCAGTTTTTCAGTACTAATTTAAAAAATAATTGTTTATGATTTATTCACATAAAGGTTATAAAATCGACATCAATAAA
Organism: Mastigoproctus giganteus; assembly: GCF_048544385.1. NCBI lineage: Eukaryota > Metazoa > Arthropoda > Arachnida > Uropygi > Thelyphonidae > Mastigoproctus > Mastigoproctus giganteus. The sequence continues at coordinate 122,366,823 of NC_143576.1, read as the reverse complement.
TAATTAATATTACAGAATGTGCAACAGAGGGATTGTTATACACAATACAAATGCAACAGAAACCTGAAAACGTCATGAAACTAAGACATAAAAATCTTACAAATATATTTCTCTTAGTAAGTATAGTGTGTGTGGAAGTAAAGCACTTAAGGAATAATGAAAACATCATTATGGAAATATTTCCATTAGTTGAAGTAGGCCTGGTGGGGATATGGTAAATAATGGCATGGCAGGTGTGGAAGGGTTAAAATTAAAAGCTCCTGAACAATACCCCCAGGTGCCTCCGTAGCCAGGTGGGCAGGAGCAGCAGTGCGTAGCACACGCTTCTTGATTAGATTGGGGTTCGAGCCCGTGACCACCAAATACGGAAAGGGAATGACCACCGCATATCCCCGGAGCAATGTGGCCTTAGTTGCTAATGCTCCTAAAGACCAAAAAACAAACAAACAATACCGTCCCCCCCCCCCCGGGGCTCACATATGGTATGGGCTTGGCACACCCAGGGTCCTGAGCTGGATATCATCATTCTTCTATTTCTGATTCTCTCTCTCTCTCAGGGGTAAATCAGAAAAAAAAAATTTTTTTTTTTTTTTTTTTTTGGCTTGTGCAGCAAAAGCCTCAGGCTTCCTTGCACCATATGGCTAATTATAATAATAATTATAATATTTAATCCCTCTATTACACCGCTACTTGAGGACGCAACAATTTGTGCATTTTGGGAAAGGGCATTGGTATGGAGCAGTTCAAAGGCATTGTCAGCAGGTGATCTAGAGGTAAAAGATTAAAGAGTTTTGTTGTGTGGGAAAACACAATGTGTTTCTGTTTTTCTCACACAACGTTTTTTTTCTGTTTTCTGGGAAAAACAGAAAACCATTGTTTTTCCCAGAAAACAGAAAAACATTCCGTTTTTCCCACCAAAAGAAAAAGAGCAAGTTTAAAGAATAACACCATGATTGGGTCAGATTTAAATCAGATAGGCGGAGATAGGTAAATAAAAAGGAAATAAATAAGGTTCTTGTGCCAAAAGAGTGGGTTGTGGTTGTTGTTCAGAGATTGTTCATCTCTGAACAACAACCACAACCCACTCTTGCAGACTTGCAGTGATAGTTCTGGGTTCAGTTCGAGGTCCAGTTCTGGGAGTGTCCCGCTACATAGTGTAGAGTTCCGCCGGGCATGTTCCTGTGCTAGAAGTTAACCTAGAAGCTGAGTAACAAGCCAATCAGATAGTGCACTCGCTTCTACTACTGCTGTGGCAATTTCCTTCAGTAATAACAGAGAACTGTTCCCGAAATAAGACAGTACTGGAAGAGCTACAAGGCAGAATTCAACTAAGAAGAAAGACTTCACCACACTCAGTAGAAGGAATCCACTCAAAGGAATCCCACCGTGAAAGAGAAGGAAGGTAAGTCCTCCGAACTGTATTGTATTGAAAAGGGTACTTAGATAAAACTAATTATTTTAAAGTAAGGATGAAGTTGAAGAAATTATGAGAAATTTACAGAAATGTCTAGTATTGAATTGGTTTATAGGTTGAAGTTGTAACGAAAATTGATATTGCTAAATTAAGAGAGAGAGATATGTATGGAATTGTTAATATTAAGTCAGCTTATGGGTTGCTTTTGTGAAGAGAATTGATATTGCTGATTAAGAGAAATATGAGGAAGTGATTAAGATTGAATTAGTTTAGTGTTTGCAGCTGTAGAGAGAAAGAGAGAGTTGATATTATTGACTGGGAGAAATTTTATGGAAATGATAGCATGTATTAACAGATTAAATGAGAAAAATGAATACATTAGATGTAAATGAATACCAATTATGTATATACAGGCATACCTCGGTTAACGTTACCTCTGATAACGAAGCCTCGATATAACGAAGTCCGCAATTTCAAGCCCCATTTAACATAAAAAAATATTCCATTTTTGTTTAATCACCTGAAATCTAAACAAACTGAAGAAATTACGGAAACCTTTGGGGCTTCTCGTGGTTGATTCGAGAAATTTAAAAAACGGGCCAGGATTCATAGTGTAAAATTAACAGGAGAAGCTGCAAGTGCAGATGTTGAAGCTGCAAATAAGTTTCCAGAAAAACTAAAGGAAATAATTAAACGTGAAAATTTTCCACCAAATTTGGTGTTCAATGTTGACGAAAGCGGTTTGTTCTGGAAACGGCTACCAACAAAAAGCTTCATTTCTATTGAAGAAAAATCAGCTGCTTGGTTCAAAGCAGCCAAAGACCGTTTAACGTTACTCTTTGGATCAAATGCCTCTGGCGATTATAAATTAAAATTGTTATTAGTTTACCATTCAGAAAATCCGAGGGCGTTAAAAGGTAACATAAAAATGAATTTACCTGTAATATGGAAAGCAAATAGAAAAGCGTGGGTTACCAAGGAGTTATTTACTGATTGGTTTGTTAACCACTTTTGTCCTGGAGTAAAACAGTATTGTCAAAAAAACAACTTTGAAGAAAAAGCTCTTTTGTTGTTAGACAATGCTCCGGGACATCCTACTGATCTTAACACGTTGGACACATGCATTCCTGTCAAGGTTGTGTTTCTTCCAGCAAACACAACTTCCCTGATTCAACCATTGGATCAGGGAGTAATAGCATCATTTAAAGCTTATTATCTGCGTCGAACTTTAAGCAATTTAACTGAACTAGAGGATAAAGAGGAAATGACAGTTAAAACTTTTTGGAAAAACTACACCATTAAAAACGCAATTGAAAGCATTGATAGTTCTTGGAAAGAAGTCACTAAGAAATGCTTAAATGGAGTTTGGCGCAAAATATGGCCAGAAGTTGTACTAGAAGAAGAAAATAACATCCAAGAATTAGAAATGAAGTTATCCAGATGGCTCAATCAAATAGGTTTCGAAAATGTCGATGAAGAGGATGTTAGAAATTTATTGAATGCAGAAGATGATGGTTTTTCAGTGGAAGATTTAGAAAGCCTTGTTAGCAACGAAGACAAAGATAATGAAGGCGAAGTTAAAGGAGTACCTGCCGAAAAAGTGTTAACAACCAAAGATTTAAAAAGGTGCTTAAATGATCTTGAAAACGTTTTAAATTTTTTTAGTGAAAATGATCCTGATTTAGGAAGAAGTGTTATAGTTAAGCGATCAGTGTTAAATGCAATAACTCCGTATGGGCAATTGTTAAATGAAAGAGAAAAAAAGCATAAACAATCAACTTTAACCTCATATTTTAAAATGTGATTTCACTTTGTATGTAAGTTGACTGTTTATTTAATAAAACTTTTCTTTGTTCGAAAAAAAGCTTTTCATTTTCTTTACGTAGGAACGTATCCCTATTCTGGCCATAGTATTTTTACCTCTGAAAACGAAGTTTCGCTTAACGAAGTAATTTCGTGGAACGCATCCTATTCGTTAATCGAGGTATGCCTGTACTTGTAAGTAGTTTTGTATGATAAATGACTTTTGTTTTATAATATTTGTCATTATTCATGAGAAACTATGGGAGAATCCCTCAGCTCCTGCAAATTCTGATTTTTTTTAACGCAGTCATGTAGCTTGTGGACCTTAGTGCCTGAGGGGAGCTGTTGTATGAAAATTATAACACTGGCCACTAACAGCAATAGGTACTAAGGTACAAGGAAATAAAAATTAATAAATAAATAAATAACCCCCACATCTTAGATTTGGTTTCCTCACCAAGCTTAAACATCAGTCCCTTTCTTTAGTGCCATATAGTGCATCAAAAAGAAAATAAGATTTTTTGAAGATGAAGGAATAAAGGGTGGGGGGGGGGGTAAACTGCAACTCGTCTACGACTATGTCAGTAAAATAGCACCAATCAGCACAGAATCCAAAAGGGCATTTTCTGCTGCTAATTAAAATGTACCAAAATTAGATCCAGTTTAAATAACACTACAGTATAAAGTGTTTAAGGGCAAATGCCTCAATGCTAGGAGGTAGAATGACTATCATGTAGGTTAGTGCAAATACATCATTTTAACATAGCTATCTATCAAAATAGTTGAATTAATTAATTCACAATATGAGATATAACCAAAACAATGCCAATGTAATTAATTTAATTAATTAATTCAACTACTTTGGTAGATAGCTAGTTTCTGTTTCACACTCATTTTTGGAAAATGACCTTTTCTTTGCTGATGCTGAAAAGAGCATGTACAGATGTTGAAGTGTCCCAAAAAAGGTCATTGCATCAGGACAGGTTTTGGCCATATCCCCTAGAACTAGATTGTAACTGTTAAAAGCACATGGTGTAAAAAATGACCTTGAATTTTCCTGTAAAAGTCCTGCCTGAACACCTGAAACTTTTCTTTTCTCATTAGCTTCATTGTCATAACCTTGCCCTCTGATATCAGTTATGTCTAATCCTAATATTTCGAATTCCTATTTCAGTACATTGCACAAATTTTCTCCAGTACTGCTCTTTACATTAATAAATTTTATAAACTGTTCATACACACCAATTGGCGTATTGGGAGTAGAGCGTAGAATGTATTGTGTTTAGTGTCAAATGTTACCAGGGGTTCCCCACTTTTCCACATAGTATACATTGTGAGTGTGAAACAGAACACTGTCAATGCCAGAGGTTTAAAGGTGTATGGACTTTGTATATATGTAGTGTCATGTACCATTGTTCCTCTGGTCATTTAGCTGCTGGGCCCCTAATGGGACCCAAAACGTTCCGGATCAGTGCCAGATTAAGGCACGAGCTAACAGGGCAAACGTCCGGGGCATTATTCTTACAGGGGCTCCAGAAAAAAATATATTTTATTAAGGTCTCCCCTAATTGATTACATCTACCAATGTGTTTTTGTGTCTGTAAATTGCATGTGTTCTCGGGTTGATTTGCCTGTTGTTGCTGGATGAAAAATCCCAGTTTCTGGGGAAAATCCTTGCAATCTATGCCTGAGACCAACTAACTCAGCCAGGGAGTGAAAAAACCCCATTAAAGTTTGAAATCCTTACTTACCCTATTGTCTGAAAAGTGTCATCAGTGGAATTCGAACCTGGGCCTTTTTCACCCGGTGTGGGGAAAGGAGCAACGATACCATTGTGCTACCCACACAGACTATAATCAGCTTCTGGAGCCCCTGTGTCTGCGTGGGTAGCACAGTGGTATTGTCACCATCCTTTCCCCACACCGGGAAAGGATGGTGACCCAATGAAAATGAAAAGGGCCAGGTTCGAATCGCATTGATGACACAAGGAACTTTAATGGGCTTTTTTCATTACATGGCTGAGTTAGTTGGTCTCAGGCATAGATAGCAAGGTTTTCCCTCCAGAATCTGGGGTTTTTTGTTCAGTAAAACAGACAAACGACACGACAGATGAATTTGATTATTCAGGTGGCCTAAAAATAAGTTTTTTTTTTTAGAAGCTGATTATAGCTCAGAGTCGGCGCCTTTACCCAGATTTCTAGGATATGGAAAGGACGCCGAAATAATCTTTCTTTGGGCGCAGGAATACCTTAATTTGGCCCTGTTCCCGATGGCCGATATTGGGTGTACAATCAAGAATAACAGCAAAATACTCGGCAGATTTTATTGCACTAGAAAAATTTTTTTTCTAGTGTAGAAAATTTTTTTTTCTAGTGCTTCTGTGGACTCTCTTTTCCTCTTCTTTTTAGCATGGCCACTTTGTGTGCTTTTATTCTTTTTTTACATTCTAAAAAAAAAATTATAAGGCAACGGACGATTAGAAAAAATTTTCTTGTATGTTTTGTTTCAATTTACTTGTAGAAAAACGAAATTTATAAAATAACTGCGCTTTGTGCTTTATCAGTGATCAAATGTGGAACTCCATCATTCATTAAACTATTAACCCCAGGGGCTCACATCTGGTTAGTATGGGGTTGGCACACCCAGGGTCCTGAGCTGGATATCATCATTCTTCTCTTTCTTGGTGATTCCCTTCTATTTCTTACTCTCTCTCTCTCTCTCTCTCTCTCTCTCTCTCGCACTCTCTCTCTCTCAAGGTAACTTAGAAATTTTTTTTTGGCTGGTGCAGCAAAAGCCTCAGGCTTCCTTGCACCATATGGCACCCACACACCCACCTCTTAAGCCTGTTTAAGAGGTGGGTGTGAGAACAATAAGAAAATCTGTTTCCTGGTAAACACTCACTGACACCGCTAGCTGGAGTGAATGATATACACACTTGATAAGAAGCAGACAGGGAATCTCAGCCTTTAATTTCTTATACATCGTTGTTAATTTAAACCATTACGAATGCATTGTCAGTATAAGTGCAATAAGTTGGTGCAACTTTAATCCATTATTTCTTAGCTATGATATCAAAGATTCATATATTTCTTCTGCAATGCATTCATTGAGTTCGATTATGTCAAGAAAAGTTGCCACAAATCGATTCTTGAAATTCAAATAGTACCATATTACAATACCCAGCATTTTTATAACACTAATGTCATTACTTTCATCGATAATTAAACTGTTTCTATTTCCTAAATCAAGTTTTAAATTATCCACGAAATGTGGTGCTACAGCACTGCATATTATTGAAGTACATTTTGTTCTTCGCAGTTTGAAATCCTTACCCTATTGTCTGAAAAAAGAAATTCACAAATGTCACTCAAATGATCAACTACCCAATGCACAGTTGTGATCAACTATAATCAATTACCCAATGCACAGCTATGAAAAATGCTATGCTGATTTCTACTTTTGCATCTTCTGTATCACCAATTTTCTTGAATGGCAATACTCTCAATTAGTTTTCAATTGATACTGAAAACTAACGGGCTCTTCGTCTTTCTTGTGATTAATTTGTAATTACAATGCCTTTCAATATCACTTAAATATTGTGCATGTACAATATTTACAAAAACATTTTAGATAATCACCATAAATCTGCAGAGTCAGTTCTTATATTTAGTGTCTCTGAGCCATTGATCACAAAAGTTTCAGAGAAAGGAAGTTGAAAAGTTCTGAGTGATTGGTGCAAATTCATATTATAGTCTTTCTCCGATCTGTAAATGATCCAACAAATTTTCAATAAAAGAAATACTGATATCAGTATTTCTTTTATTGTAATAAAAGAAAAAGTATTTCTTTTCAGAGTAATAAAATTACAAATCATTCTGTCAAATTGTAACAAAATGCAAAGAATAGTTAAAAAAAAAAAAAAGATATTAGGATCCCCTGTAAATGATTACATCTACCCATATATTTATTTTGTTTGTAAATTGTGTGTGTTCTCTGGTTGATTTGTCTGTTTTCTGGACGAAAAAACCCCAGTTTCTAGGGAATAAACTTTGCTCTCTACGCTTGAGACCGACTAACTTGGCCACGGAGTGAAAAAAGCCCATTAAAGTTCATTGCGCCACCGACGGGATTCGAACTCAGGCCTTTTCCACCCGGCGTCGGGGAAGGATGGTGGCGATACCACTGCGCTACCCGTGCAGACAAAGAATAAATGAAAAAATAAATAAAATAAATAAGGGGTTCACATCTGGTGAGTATGGACTTGGCACACCAAGGGTCCTGAGCTGGATATCATCATTTTGTTATTATTATTATTACAAACTATACAATGTTTGACGATCGCCGACGTCATGGACCATTCATAATTTGTGAATGGTCCATAATGTAAACTTATGAAAACTGGAATAATAAATTCACTTGAATTTAATAATAAAATCACTTATTACAGAATCACTACAAAGTTGGCATTGCATCGTGCACAAAGAAAATCAATGCATACTTTTCTATTCAGAGGTGCACATTCATTGTTCACTAAGTGCAAAAAAAAAAAGTGCAGACAAGAAAAATAGATTTTTGAAATTCATATTATATCTTTCTCTGATCTGTAAATGATCTTTCAACAAATTTTCAATAATAATAAAAAAATTATTGACACCAAAGTAATAAAATTAAAAATCGTTCTATCAAATTGCAACAGAATGCAAATAATAGTAAAATAAATCTACAGCAATGAGTAACATATGTTAGTATGAAAACTGGACGTCATGGATCATTCATAATTTGTGAATGCCCCACATTCACAAATTATGAATCCACAATTTGTAAACAAAAACTGGAATAATAAATTTACTTACATCTTCAGCCTTTCTATCACAAGTTGGGAAAAAAACGGTGGTAATGAGTAAATTTTTTCATGTTCTGAGAAACTTAAAAATGTAGAATCATTGCACTTGAAAATGAATGGTATATAATGCTTGATAACAGCTGCAGAACTTTCTGCCAATAAAGCAAATGAAAATCTCTGTGATTGGCTGAATTTTTTTGTTTCATTCCCCACTGTCTTTTCCCAAGTTACTCCTTCAATTAACTCTTCAACAAATTTTCTCACCACAAACGAAAACAGAACAGATGCAGTACATATAAAACAGGTTATAAAATGTATTATTCATAGCCAGTAACAAAGTCTGGGTCTTGTTGGCTGTATAGAAACAGAGCAATAGACAAGAGTAGAATGCTTCTGTGAAAATGGCAAATGGACCTCTAAACCATAAACTTAACAACAGTAGACGCTTTACTCTGCCTGGTCATTGCTTATTCTCTCTCTCTCTCTCTCTCTCTCTCTCTGAACACCATGGGATAAACGCTAATTACGGGAAGGGTCCCTTCCAATACACTGGTCAGGTTCAGAATGACATACGTGAGGATCAAACGAACCGCAATTGAAATGTGTCTCTTGTTAGCATAGTAATAATTCATTCTTAGTCCTTGAAGTTTTTTGTTTCAGATGAAAAAAAAAGAAAAAAAAAAAAAAAAGAAAAGCCAAATCTAGTGTGAGAGGCGTTAAAAACGACAACATATTACCCTCTGACAACGATCAGAGTATGCATACACAAAAAATGTAAATTCACCAACATTAAAATAAAATCAGACTGTGATGTACAGGCAACCCCGTATAACACAGTACTTCCACAACACAGTTTCGTTCTAACACTATTGATAAATTGCGGCAATCCTTGCATAACACAGTACGTATATAACACGGTTAGAGAATTTTGTCAAACTTTCCATAACGGTATTTTTGAGCTTTTGTGCAGGGAAAACCCTGCTATATGTTGGATGTAATTTTTCAATATTTCCACTCTTTTTGAATCCCCGCTGTTGACTCGCTAGTCAAAAAAAAAAAAAAGAGAAATCTCTGTATTTTATTTTGTTGGGAAATCCACATGTTATGTTCTGTGCTATTGAACTTGTGGAAAAATCTATATTTCAAAGTTTTATTACTATTGGATAGCAACGCCAGGCCATCCAAAAGATTTAAGTCATCCAAACGTTGAAGTTTTGTTCCTACTGCCACAGTTGTACATAGGTACATAGAATACAACTTCTTTCATTCAGCCATTAGATCAAGGCATTATATCTACCTTTAAAACTCATTATTTCAGAAAATCATTACAATGAATTTTGGAAAAAAAACTGATTCCGAATCTAGTGAAGTAAGGGAGGCATGGAAACAGTTCTCAATTGTGGACTGTATCAGAATCATAGCTTTATCGGTGAAAGAAGTAAAACCATCAATGTTAAATGCGTGTGGAAAAATGTATGGACAGAGTCATTTCATTCAGGAAATATGGTTGAACTGGCAGAAAACGGAATCGGTGCGATAGCAGAACTTAATACGTCAGTAGGAGGGGAAGGTTTTGATGATATGATTACCTTGTGGGTAGCATAGTTGATAGAATCTCCCTCCTCCAGGTGGAAAAGACCTGAGTCCGAATCCCGTCGATGATGGGAGGAATTTTTATGGGTCTTTTTCACAACGTGGCTGAGTTAGTTGGGCCCAGGTGAGGGTAGCATGGTTTTTTCTCCCGGAAACTTGGGTTTTTCGTCCAGCAAAACTGAAAATCGACCTCAGGACACATGCAATTTATAGACAATATACACAGAGCAATGTGGCATTAGTCGCCGATGCTCCTAAAAAATTAAAATAAAAAAGATTTGATTATGATTATACTAAAAAAGCATACAGGAAGGCATAAAGTTAGCCAAGCAATTAGAAACTTATTATTTGAATGCAGATTCTTGAATGAAAGGAGCCTAAAGTTCAAAAGGGAGCTTCAAAACTGCTAGTTCCATACGATGAAATTCACAAAGATTTATCAAGCAAAAGAAACCCAGATTACTGATTTTTTAAAGAGAGCAGAAGATATATGAAATTTAGAATAGTGTATTTTTGTTAGTTTTGTTAACAAAATAGTGTATTTTTGTTAGCTTTTGGAACATAACCCTCCCTTTTTGTACTTTTTCTTAGCCCTGTATAACACAGTTTCCCACAACACAACATTTTATAGGAACCTAACTACCATGTTATATGAGGGTTACCTGTATATTTAATATTTGACACTGGTGTTGCTGAATATTTCACAACTATCTTTTATTTACTAATATTTCTATAAGCAGCTTGGAATCAGTCTAAACAATACTCGGGTGGTGGCCAGTCGCTGGGTCGATAAGAATATATTACAATTAATTAAAAAAACTTGCCGTTTATGAATTAAAATCATGAATTGTCTTGAGAAATTAATCTGTCTTCCAAATTTCGCAGGGTTCTTTTCAAGCTCAGCTCCAATGCAGTTGCATTGGCATAGTTACGCCACTAGGTTTATATCGTGTTCCAGTTCCAACTCCATAAATAAAATGAAGAATAATATAAATTTTACTTACTTACACAATAAGGAGTACAATTATTCAAATAAAAACGCACCAACATTACAATACAACTTTATAGCCATGTGTACTGCATTCGGCAGGGCGAGAGGGATTTCTTGGCCATACAGAAGGAGCCAGACGAAAGTAATTAATTTTCATACATGTATACCCCACCTTATGTCTGGCCCATACCTAAAGTGGCTATACATGTGTGAAAATTAATTAATTTGATATTTCAAGAGATGTGTAAAAACTGGCCTTGAGATAATTACCTAGACAATGGCCAACATTTAAAATTAATTAATTTGATATTTCAAGAGATGTGTAAAAACTGGCCTTGAGATAATTACCTAGACAATGGCCAACATTTCCACACCTTTATAAATTATACAGACTTTGCTGTTCACATGTTGTTATTAGGTTTTTAGGAGCATTAGCAACTAAGGCCATATTGCTACAGGGATATGCGGTGGTCATTCCCTGACCTTTCCGCATCCTCTGTATTTGGTGGTCACAGGCTCGAACCCTGGTCTAATCAAGAAGCGTGTGCTATGCACTGCTGCTCCTGCCCACCTGGCTATGGAGATGCCTTGCTGTTCACATATTATGAATTTAAAAAAATAAATAAAAATAAATAAATAAATAATAATAAAAAACATTTTTGTCTGCATTCTTTGTACTCATTAATAAAATGCTAATCATATTTTCTAAACATGTAAAAAAGTCATTGTTTTGGGTTTCACAGGAGCCCTTTAACTTAAAAAAAAAAAAAAAAAAAAAAAAACTTTTCCTTCTCTCTTTTTTTTTTCATCTATTCTGCCAAGCGTGGGGCCTGATTGGGCCCAATCAGTCTAAGGCTGGCCCTACTCTTTTCTGCACCTTTCCATCTTTCTTAAAATGAGGTTTCCAGACCTGTATGCAGTACTCAAGATGCAGCCTAATGGGTTTTTCTAGCAGCTTGTCTGTACTGCTCAGAAAACTTCATGTTAGGCTGTACAATCACTCCCCCAGGTCTCTTTTGATCTCCACCACCTTTGAGTGTGATACCACCTAACTGGTATGTGGCATTAGAGGCAAGTTACTGCTATGGATAAAAGGATGCCTTCATCAATATCATTAATAAATACTGAAAACAACAACAGAACCAGCACTGAACCCCAGGGAACTACACTAATAACATTTGTGAAAGAAGGGCAGTGTCAATTTATAACAATACCATCTTCTCCCACTCAACTATCCCTTTATCCACAGCAGTAACTTGTCCCTAATGCCATACTACTCCAATTTGTACAGCAGTCTTTTGTGACAATGTCAAAAGCTTTTCTGAAATACACAATGTCAAACTGTTTGCATACAGTTCCTTCCTTACTGCATCATAGTAGATAATCAGATACTGGTCAGATGGGATGCCCCCCTTTAACAAATCCATACCATGGTTTCTGTATAATTTCATTCCTGTTTGATCCTGCAATACTTCTTTAATCACTGATTCCATTATTTTTCTTAGAACAGAAGTCAAGCTTACAGGTCTATAGTTGTTCTCATCACCCTTCAATCCACCTTTGTGAAAGGATAGACATTTATATACATCTCCAAACCTTTAACAGACATTTACATACATCTACAAATCTTTAAGAATGAATCTCCTGTGAATTCAAAGATGCTCTTATAATTATGGCTAAAGGGCTTGCTTAGTTCTTTTGCTGCTCATTCTTTTAACATAACTGGATACATCCCATCAATCCTAGGTGCCTTTTTTACATGTAGCTATCAATTATCTCCCACTTTCTTTTTAGTTATAACAGAATCAATATAACTTGGTGCACTTCTGGTGTTCCTATCCCTAAAAACTTCTTCACGCATGAATGCAGATGGAAAATATTTAATTTGTCAGCAAACCAGAACAGGATCATCAATAGTTATGCCTATTCATATCTACTGGGCCAATATTGTTAATTCCTTTCCTACTAGTGTTAACATAAACAAAGTCTTTGCTACTTTTCTTTACTTTTTTTTAGCTAAGGATTTCTCATAATCTGCCTTAAATTACCTAATCCCCTTAGTCATCCAATCACACTTATTTCTTAGGTTGTGTGGTGCTAAAAGTAGCAGGAATTCTTTGGCTCAGGAGAGAACCATAGATGGTCTCTTGCAAATCACAGCTACAGTCAGTGTGATACACACTACCTTTTAATGGAGTTCTCTGTTGTTGTTTTTTTTAGGAGCATTAGCAACTAAGGCCATATTGCTCCGGGGATATGCGGTGGTCATTCCCTGACCTTTCCGCATCCTCCGTATTTGGTGGTCATGGTCTCAAACCCCAGTCTAATCAAGAAGCGTGTGCTACGCTTCTTGATGGGCACAGTAGCCCATCTGGCTACGGAGGAGCCAGGAGTTCTCTGTAGTAAGATGATATGGCCAAAGGGGATGTCTTTTTAAGCTTTCACTGCAGACAGTGTGAGGAGATTAAGCAATTCAGCACTCTGATGTGTTTATGTGAAGACTTAAGGAATAAAGTTGATTCCCTTTAAGAAATTAAAAAGAGTGACACAACAAGCACTCAGCCAAGCAGCATGGCACTAGAAACTATGCAACACAAGACACAATGAGAACCTTAATGGCAGAGTTCCACAGGAGGTAGCTGTTGTCACAGACTAGTGTGAGGGAAATCCCGGCATCACCACGTATAAGCTAGGTGGAAGAAGAGCTAAAAGTGATTAAGTCAAAAATAACTTTAGCATTATGATTCAAGCTGACATTAAATTTTCTAAGGAATATAAACTTCCTAAGCACACGGTGTTCTATCTATGATTTAGAAGACCCTTGCTAGTAGGTAGAAGGAAGTCATTATTTCTCTTTACAAGGCATGGACTAGCCTACACTTAAGAAGTTTTGTTTGTAGGCTTTATGGCACAAGAGCAGCAAAGGCCATAATGTGCCTAACTATGGTGATGTGCACTTAAGAAAAAACAGAACTTCTGGAGAGCGATCAGAGAAGGGCGAGCAGGTTGGTGATGAGTGCAAAGCAATGCACATACGAAGAATGGCTTAGAAGGTGGATTTCAAAGTTTGACAACTAGACACCTAAGGGAAAATTCTTACTAGATGTATAAGGCAATGAGGAGATCAAGTAAAATGAATGAGGATGGTCTGTCCTCCCTTATGTGTGTGAGAGAGAGAGAGAGAGAGAGAGAGAGAGACCAAGTGACACAAAATCTCAAGGAGTAACAAGATTAGATCTCATGAATTTCACCTAAGTACTGATATTAAGAGTAGGAGACCTGAGGATTTAATTAACAAGTACAGAACAATGTTGAGAAAAAGTTGCAAGTTAGGATTGAAATTGAAAGTGTCTGCAATCCTGGCCAGACATGATTAGACGGAGTTCATGACGAAAACCCTCTGCCAACCAATCCAGCCCTGGTGAGAACGTGCAAGGCTTGTGGGGTAGAATTTTTCTCACATGGTCTGTGCTTGTTAACAGGAGAAGCTGTTTTTACAGGGATGGAATACACTTGAATAAGAAGGAAGCATGAATATTTGTTGAGGCTATCAAGGCAGTCTTAGGTGGGTCAGATACCGTGAGTAATCACAATTTACAGCAGTCGCAACCAGAGGCATGAGTGATTCTTGCACTGCTTCTGCTGGAACATGTAGCAGCATGGAAAACAAGGTGCTACAAATTTCAAGGCCTGCTAAGGTTATTCATGAAACTAGCAAATATGTGAGATGTGTTAGGGTTTTTACTGTTTTTACTTTTAGTAACAGCTACATGTATACTTGCATGTACACCAATGCTAGGAGCCTAGTAAATAAATTTGAAGTACTGGTCAAGTCACAGACATTGTGAGAATATCAGAGACATGGTGTTATCAGATATAAAGGATGCAGAAGTTGAATATAGGGAGTTTTTTTTTTTAGGGGCATTAGCAACTGAGGCCATATTGCTCCAGGGATTTGTGGTGGTCATTCCCTAACCTTTCCGCATCCTCCATATTTTGGTGGCTCACGGGCTCGAACCCCGGTCTAATCAAGAAGCATGTGCTACGCACTGCTGCTCCTGCCCACCTGGCTACGGAGGTGCCCCAGAAGTTGAATATGGGGAGTACAGTGATTACAGAAAGGACAGGAGAAGAGTTATGCTCTTGGTTAAAAAGCACAAAATCTAAGGTTGTGGCATCCAGCTGACATGGGTGGCTACTGCAATTTGATCTGTCTGGTGTAACATAAGCAATGAGAAATCAAAAATGAGAATAGGAGTGTATTACAGGCTTAATGATTGCAATGAGTATAACAAACAACTCTACAGACAAATAGAATGTGCTAGTAGATCAAAAGGACACTACTGACACTATGCTGCAGCAACAGGATCTGGAAAGGTTGAGCAGATGGGCCGAGAGGTGACAAATGAAATTTAACATTGACAAATGTAAAGTACTACATATGGGAAACATCAACCCCAGAGCAATGTATCAACTCTGTGGTACTACACTGACATAGAGAATGAAAAGGACCTGGGGATAATTGTGCAGGCAGATATGAAGTTCTCTGAGCAGTGCAGACAGGTACAAGAGTAGCTCATGGTGTCTTGTCAATGATATACAGGAATTTTTCTAGCAGGGATAAGGAGGTGATTATTCCCTTGTATAAGGCAATGGTCAGGCCACACCTTGAGTACTGTATACAGGTATGGAGGCCTCATTTCAAGAAGCATGTAGAGCTTGTTGTTGTTATTGAGTTTTTAGGAGCATTAGCAACTAAGGCCATATTGCTCCGGGGATATGCGGTGGTTATTCCCTGACCTTTCCGCATTCTCCGTATTTGGTGGTCATGGGCTCGAACCCCGGTCTAATCAAGAAGTGTGTGCTACGCACTGCTGCTCCTGCCCACCTGGCTATGGAGGCGCCGGATGTAGAGCTGCTGGAACGAGTACAGAGAAGGGCAACAAGATTAGTGAATGGAACAAAGGGTTGCTCCTACGAAGAAAGTTTTGCAAATTACAGTGTTTAGAGATTAGGCACCTGCGAGGTGATCTGATTGAGGTGTATAAAGTCTTGAATGGTTTGAGCATGCTCAATGCCGATGGGATTCTTCCTCTTGCTCAGAATAATCACCTGAGAGGATAGGTGTGTGGAAATTTGCCTTTAGCCAGCAGGTAGTTGGTTGGTGGAACAGATTTCCATCCCTTGTTGTGGAAGTTGATAGCCTAAATAAATTTAAGGCTCAGCTGGACAGGTATTTCGAACGAACGGAGGGGTGAAGTGGAAGTGTTTTTTTTTTTTTTTTGGCTGATGTTGCATAAGCTTGCTTTCCTGCATCATATGCCTCTACTAATGCTAATATGTCTTATATCCACACACTGACCGTAACTTGAGGATTGGTCACTCGCACAGTAGCAGGACTATTGTGGATTTATTGGATGACTGTTTCTACAACAGCATGTTACAGAAGTAGCAAGGGAAAGCAATACTCTCAATCTGATTATCAGCAGTGATTCTCCATGAATTAAGAACCTGTAGATAAAGACCCAATAGGTAGCAGCAATCATAATGAGAAGCATTACCACTACCTTAATCTTGTTAAGTACTTCAAGTGCCAAAAATTTGGCATGCTCAAACTGTGCAGAAGGACTCTGTGTGCCCCAAATATGGACCCAAGGAACACAGACAGACTGCACAGCACAAACACCTGTATGTCCAAACTGTAGGGGTAACTATCCAGCTTATTCGAAAGTAAGTGATACTGGAAAAGAGAAAGAAAATACAAAAGTATAAAAGAGAACATAAAATGACTTACCAATAAGTAAGGAAACAAGTTTTACTCAGTGCATTCAAATACTCATTTGCAGTTCCAAAACAAAAATATACATCAGAAGGAAATCAAATTCAAGTATCCATACCACCAGGGAAAGCAATACATCAATTCACCTCTTACTGGGCTTGGGCTATTTTGGTGACTCCACAGCAGTTCCTTAAAGGACACATTAAAGATCAAGCAAATAATACGCCCATCAGGGTACCACAAACTACTACTCCAAGCCTTTCACTTACTGAGACTTAAAAATCCCAACTCGCAAAAGACATAACTAAAGTTATGAAAGTCTATAACATTACCAACTTTGACAAAACCATTTAGAAATACATGCAGAGGAGGATATGGATACTCCACGTCCCATATTCCCAAGAAAGGATAAACTAAAATCAGGAAAACTATGGTTGTGACAAGATCCCCTTGAACACTTCAGAGAGTATCATGACTCATACAGAAACAGCCAATGGCGATTTCTAGGTGAACCATGATTTCATCATTTGCTGAGCCTGTGGGATGTACTCAAAGGTCAACCCTGTGGATAATCATAGCTCACCTGGCAATTCTTTTTTTTTTTTTTTGTCACTGTTGTACACTACGTAGTTTACTGATCTAAAGTTAAAATTTGATACACTACCGTTGGTGACTCTATTGTCAGGGAAACGGGAAACATGCTTTGTAAAAAGGATAGGTGGAACAGGACCAGGGTATGTCTGCCAGGGGCAAAGGTTGATGACGTTGTACAGCAGATATCATCTTTTAAGGGCACAAAAGGTGATATAGTTGTACACGTTGGCCCTAATGATATTAAGAGTAGGAGACCGACGGAATTACTTAACAAGTACAGGTCACTGTTGAAAAAAAGCCGTGAATTAGGGTTGAATTTGAAAGTGTCTCCAATTCTGCCTAGACACGATAGGAGTGAGTATATAATGAGAGCCCTGTCGATCAATGCGGCCCTGGAAAGATTGTGCAAGGCTCAAGAGGTAGAATTTTTTTCAGCTTGGTCTGTACTTGTTAACAGGAGAGACTGCTTCTACAGCGATGGGATACACTTAAATAGAAAGGGTGCAAGAATTTTTGCTGATGCTATCGAGGCAGTGTTAGGTGGGTCGGAAAACTGCTAGATTAGGGGGATACAAGGACTAATAGATTAACAGTAGCCACTGGCAGAGGTGAAAGTGATTCTTGCACTGCTTCTATTAGAATGAGCAGCAGCCTGGAAAATAAGATGCAGGATATTTCAGAGACCGCTAGGAATCATTGGGGTACAGGTAAACACATGGGTTGTGTTAGGGTAGCTAAGAAAAAGAACAGGTGCATGTATACTTGCGTGTACACCAATGCTAGGAGTTTAGTAAATAAATTTGATGAATTTGAGGTATTGCTCAAAACATCAAAGGCAGATATTGTTGGGATTTCAGAGACGTGGTGTCACACAGATATAAGGAATGCAGAACTGGAATTTGGGGAGTACAATGTCTACAAAAAGGATAGACAGGATAGGAAGGGAGGAAGGGTTATGCTATTAGTTAAGAAATACATAAAATCCAAGGAAGTGAAGCCAGTCCACATCGCTGGACAGTGCAGTGTTGAGTCAGTTTGGTGTGACATAAGCATTGGGAGATCAAAATTGAGAGTAGGAGTGTGATATAGGCCTAATGACTCTGATGAGTATAATAAGAAACAGTACAGGGAAATAGGGTGGACCAGTAAATCAGAGAGTCTTATAGTGGGGGATTTTAATTTCCCAGATATTGACTGGAATTTGGGGGCTGGTCACCCACACACTAGCAAGGCTTTTGTGAATTTATTGGATTATTGTTTTCTACATCAGCATGTTCGGGAGACAACTAGAGGGAGTAGTACTCTTGATTTGATTATCAGTAGCGATTCTTCATGTATTAAGAATCTGCAGATAAATGAACCACTAGGTGGCAGTGATCACAGTGTGCTGAAGTGGGATTTACTCAAAGAGGTAACTACCATTAGGGGTAAAGGGAAGGGTTATTGCTTTCGTAAAGGCTACTATGATGGACTGAGACAGTATTTAAATTCTATACAGTGGGACCAACTGATGATGTTACCAACAGCAAATTCAAAATGGGAAGCATTCAAAGAACTTATGTTGGAAGCTACTAGGCTTTACATACCAACTAAGAAATACTGTTCAAGATTTAGGCCTAAACGGATGTCAGATGAACTAATGAGACATATGGCAGAGAAGAAAAATGCATGGGATACATACAAATTAACACGTGACACAGAAGCCTATGGTAGATACAAGTTGATCTGTAACCAAGTTACAAAGGAGGTTAGGCAGGCAAAGGCAGATTACGAGAAATCCTTGGCAAGGGATGCAAAGAAAAACAGCAAAGAGTTCTTTACTTATGTAAACTCTAGAAGGAAGGGGATGAATCAGATTGGTCCACTTGATATCGATGGGTCAACTGATGATCCTGCTCGGGTAGCTAACAAACAATGAATATTTTGCATCGAAATTCACACATGAGGAGTTATTCAGCGAGGGGAATGCCAGAGGTGTATTCAACTCTGGCAGTAAGCTAGAGAATCTTGTAATAACTGAGAGTAAAGTGGAGGAGAAATTGTTGAAGATAAACACAAGAAAGGCACCTGGGGTGGATGGGATCTATCCAGTTATATTAAAGGAGGCAGCAAAGGAAGTAAGCAAACCCTTAGCCATAATTATGAGAGCTTCCTTGGACTCAGGAGAGGTACCCATGGACTGGAGATGTGCAAATGTGACCCCAATTCACAAAGGAGGATCAAAGGCTGACACATGTAATTATAGATCTGTGTGTTTAACTTGTGTTCCCGGAAAATTAATGGAGGCACTGGTTAAAGAAGCACTGCAGGATCATCTAGACAAGAGTTCAGTTATAGCTCGGACACAGCATGGTTTTGTTAAGGGTAAGTCTTGCCTGACCAATTTGATTGGATACTATGATGCAGTCGCAAAAGAACTGGATGCAGGGAATAACTTTGATATTATATACTTGGATCTTAGAAAGGCTTTTGATACTGTTGCACATGGAAGACTGCTGCACAAATTGGAGGCAAATTGCTGCTATGGATAAAGGGGTGGTTGAGGGGGAGAAGACAGAGAGTGGTAATCAATGGACACTGCTCATCGTGGACTAGTGTTATTAGTGGAGTCCCTCAGGGTTCAGTATTGGGTCCATTATTGTTTTCTGTATTTATAAATGACATTGATGATGGTACATCAAGCTTAATGTCCAAGCAAGTTTGCAGACGATACTAAGATTGGCAGGGTTGTCAAGGACACTACTGACACTATGCTGCTGCAACAGGATCTGGAAAGGTTGAGCAGATGGGCTGAGAGGTAGCAAATGAAGATTAACATTGACAAATGTAAAGTACTACATATAGGAAACAGCAACCCCAGAGCAACGTATCAACTCTGTGGTACTACACTGACAGTGGTAGAGAATGAAAAGGACCTGGGGGTGATTGTGCAGGCAGATATGAAGTTCTCTGAGCCGTGCATACGGGCTGCAAGAGTAGCTCATGGTGTATTGTCAATGATATATAGGAATTTTTCTAGCAGGGATAAGGAGGTGATTATTCCCTTGTATAAGGCAATGGTCAGGAATTGAACAAAATTAGTGAATTGAAGAAAGGGGTGCTCTTAGGAAGAAAGGCTTAAGTTTTGCAAATTACAGTGTCTGGAGACTAGGCACCAGCGATGTGATCTGATAGAGGTGTATAAAGCTTTGAATGGTTTGAGCATGCTCAATGCTGATGGGATTCTTCCTCTTGCAGAGAATAATCACCTGAGAGGGCATAAATTCAAATTGAGGAAAGACAGATGTAGGATAGACGTGCAGAAATTTGCCTTTAGCCAGCGGGTTGTTGGTTGGTGGAACAGACTTCCATCCCTTGTTGTGGAAGTTGATAGCCTAAATAAGTTTAAGGCTCAGCTGGACAGGTATTTCGAATGAACAGAGAGGTGAAGTGGAAGTGGTTATTTTTT
Organism: Mastigoproctus giganteus; assembly: GCF_048544385.1. NCBI lineage: Eukaryota > Metazoa > Arthropoda > Arachnida > Uropygi > Thelyphonidae > Mastigoproctus > Mastigoproctus giganteus. Next base: position 122,346,358 of record NC_143576.1, on the reverse strand, counting down.
ATTTATTTATTTTTTTTCCTTTTTTTTTTTTTTTGGCTGATGCTGCATAAGCTTGCTTTCTTGCATCAAATACCTCTACTAATGCTAATGCTAATTTGAGTCACTGAAAAACAAGCACTTGCCTTCAACAAAAATGTAATTGGGAGCTTGTGAGGGACTCAAGACTAGTAAGGACCTACCAAGTGATGCACTCCCAATTCAGGCCCTAGAACAGAATAACCAAGTGCAAACTGCTCTGGTTCAATGGAACTTAGTTCTATTAGGAGACTCCATTGTCAGGAAAACGGGAAATTTTTCTGTAATAAGGACAGGTGGACTAGAAACGGGGTATGTCTGCTGGGAGCAACAATTAATGATATCACCAACAGATTGTCAGATTTTAAGGAGGGGTTAAGAGAATATTATTATTCGTGTGGGGACTAATGATATTAAGCACACATGATCTGATGATTTGTTAGACAAATATAGGACCATGCTGAAGAAATGTCACAAGTTAGGTCAGAATGTCTGTGTGTCAGAAATTCTGTCAAGGCACGATAGGAGGGGTTATATGCTGAAAAACATGTGGAAACTCAAGATTTGAAGGATTTTGCAAGGTTTTTGGGGGGAAATTTTTATCAGCTTGACCTGCACTTGTAGGTAGAAGGAATATTTTTTGTAGGGACAGGATACATTTAAACAAAGGTGGTGCAAGGGTTTTTGCCAGTATTATTGAGACACCTTAAGTTGAGGTTCGGGGAAACTGCTAGTTGGGGGGAGGACAAGGGTAATAGATATGCATTTATCTGATGATACTGGTCAAAGTAATGCATTTACCTGAAGAGTTTTTGTTTGTTACTGTAATGGATAACAGATCATATTAGCAAAATGTTCTGAGGGCAAAAACGTTACAAATGAGTGGGTAGCTAATGCCAGGGAAGCAAGCTTAAATAACTTCAAGGGGTGTGTCAGGATAGTTAACTAAACAAGAACATTAAGTCTTAATTGTTTACACAGTAAAGTCAGAAGTGTCGTCAATAAAATTAGTGAATTTGAATTGCTGGTGACAAGTAACGCTGATATAATAGGGCTTACGGAAATGTGGTGCCACCCAGAAATAGGAGATGAGTTTCAGTATGTTATGTACAATGTATTTAGAAAGGATAGGGCAGATAGAAGGAATAGTGGGGTCATGCTTCTTATCAAAAGCAGCCCAAGTGTGACAAAAGCTTTCCCCGATTCAGACACTTTGCATGCTAGTATGGAATATGTATGGTGTGAGATAGTTGGAAGCAAAAATATAATTAGAGTGGGAATAATCTACAGGCCAGGTGATTGCAAAGATTATAATGACAGCCTCTACATGCAAATGGAATGAGCAAGTAAGCATGAATGTCTTATTATGGGTGATTTTAATTTGCCTCTAATTGACTGGAGCAAATGGGAAGGAAACTCTACACAAGGGACAAAATTTTTAAATCAACCAGATGATTGCTATTTATATCAACATGTCAGGCAAAAGTACTAGGGAAAAGAATACTCTAGACCTCATCATCACCCATGATTGGTTTGGTTTGGTTTAGATTTTATTGGCGCATTAGCAACTAAGGCTATAATGTGCCAAAACCAGGTGATCATCACCCATGAACCAGCTGATATAATAGGGCTGACAGTAGAGGAACCAGTAGCAGGAACAGAGTTCTACAATGGATAATGATGATGAAGAGAGAGAGAGAGGTAGCAGTAATTAAAGGCAAAGTAATGGGTTATAATTTCAGGAAAGGAAATTATGACAGCTTAAGCTGCTACATGGCCTCTGTTAACTAGGTAGGTATCTCACAGAGAGCAAATACAATTGAACTATGGTATACCTTTAAAACAATCACAGAAGCCTTGAATGCTTTTTACCATTAATAAATATACTCCACGAGAAAGATTCCAAGTTGGATGAATAAGGAAGTTGCCCGATTACTTGAGCAGAAAAAGATGACATGGAAAAGTTAGAGCAATAAAAAGTACTGAAGCCTATAACAGCTATAAACTGAATTGTAATAGTGCCACAGAAAAGATTAAGCTGGCAAAGGTGAGATTATGAGAAATCGCTGGCAAAGAGGTGGGAATAAGCAATTCTTTACATATATAAATGCAAAGATGAGGACAAATCAGACCGGACTCTTATGTAATGGACTGGGGATAGTATTAGATACCCCAGCTGATGTTGCAGATGAACTCAACAGTTACTTTTTCATCGATATTTACAAAACAAAAACCCTTTATGTCAATGGGAAATTATGGGAGTGAAGTTGAAAAATATGTAATTAATGATATTGAAAAACTTGAGCCTATAAGCAAGTAAGGCTCTTGGGTTAATGGCATATACCCTATAATTTTAAGGGAGGGCAGCAAGTGAGTGCACTGAACCATTAAGGCTAATTATGAGAGCATCACTGGACTCGGGAGAGATTCCATTGGATTGGTAAAGTGATGATGTATTGCCAATACATAAAGGTAGTAATACATAAATAAATATATAATACATAATATATAAAATACATAAGGGTAGCACTGATGTTACTGATTGCTGAATTAGTGACTGACAGTTAAGTTAAACTTTTTTACAATAAATAATTAAATACGTACATCATCACCCATGTCAGAAAAATACAAAAGCCGTCATAAAAACAAATGTCAATAGCAATTCAGAAAAGAAAAATTAAATCTAGTGAAGGAGTATCAAGTATAAATGAAGACACAGGTGACCAATTGGTGGGAAATTATAATATTAAGGAAACAGGAGAGACTGAACATGAACAGTCAGTGGAGAGTAAGTTAGCCATTCAGTCTTGTTCAAATGCTGACTTATTAATACCAGAAATAGTGAAAGTAATGCATTTATTACAGAATTGTCCGAGAAAATTAAGCTTAATCTTAATCTTCCAGAAGGACGATGATAATGCTAAATTTAAGGACCCACTTACTAGTGACATTAAAAGAAATTATTAGTAAATTGCCAAGTCAACCTGTTCTTATATTTCCTAAAGATCCCAAGCGGAAAAACGGGCCTTTTTCATTAGCACACTATTATTCAGTAAGTAAAGAATAAAAATAAAATGTACATGACTGTGTTACTCTATATTGCTAGATGTGACATATTCTCAGCCACGCTGGTTATATGAAAACATAAAGTAAGATATTTGAGGCTTTGAACTTCTGTTCAAAAGGAAATTATCCAAATATTATCAAACAACACAAAGAAGGAAATTTGCAATTAGTATTAAGTGACAAATGATGCAAGAAAGCAAGCTTATACAGCATCAGCCAAAAAAAAAAATCCCATTTAAACTATCCATCCCTTCCAATAGTGTCTAGTTCTTCTTATATTTATTCAAACTACCCACTTCAGCAACAATGGATGTATGTTTATTCCTGCAATCATCACCCATTGGCTGAAAGCAAACTTTCACACATCTATTCTGACCATCCTACCTCAATTTGAATTTATGCCCTCTCATGTGCATAGCCTGAGCAAGACGAAGAATCCCATCACCACTGAGTTTGCTCAAGACATTCAAAGCCTTAACCACCTCAATCAGATAACCTAGCAGTCTCCAGATGTTGCAATTTGCAGAACTGAAGTCTACCTTAGTAAGAGTGTCCCCTTTGTTCCCTTCACCAATCTCACTGCCCTTCCCTGTACTTGTTAAAGCAGGTCTAAATTCTTCCTAAAATGAGGTCTCCAGACATGTATGCAGTACTCAAGTCACTTCAAGTTGATTCACTGAAGTACTTGAGTACTTCAATGAGTCAATGAAATTTGTGCAATGAAATTTTTGAGATGGTAGATCACGGCACATTTTGAAGGAAAAAAGTAGATTGCATCACAAATTAAGCTGGCCACTCCTGCCTTATACAATGGGATAATTACTTCCTTATCCCTACTAGCAAAACTCCTGTATATCATTCGCAAAACACTGAGTTGTTGTGGTAGACAGTCTGCACTGCACAAAGAACTACATATCAAACTATGCAATTACTCCCAGGTCCTCTTTTTCCAAATGTGTGATACCGAATGCAGAATCACACATTTGGTATGTTAATCTGGGATTACTGCTACCCATAAGCAGTAACCTTGCATTTAAAAAAAAAACTGTCAATGTTAAACTTCAATTGCCATTTCTCTGCCCATGTGTCTAATTTTTCTAGATCTTGCTGCAGCAGCATACCTTCATTACTGTCATTAACTAATCTGCCAACCTTTGTATATCTGCAAACTTAGACATTAAATCTGATACACCTTCATCAATATCATTAATAAATATAGAAAACAACAATGGGCCCAGCACAATGGTAGTGGGGCTCCACTACCAACATTAGTCCATGAAATAGGGGCTCATATCTGGTGAGTATGGGCTTGGCACGCCTTAGGGGCTCATATCTGGTGAGTATGGGATTTGCACGCCCAGGGTCCTGAGCTGGATATTATCATTCTTCCTTCTCTCTCTCTCTCTCTCTCTCTCTCTCTCTCTCAGTAACTTAGAATTTTTTTTTTTTTTGGCTGGTGCAGCATAAGCCTCAGGCTTCCTTGCACCATATTGGCTAATAATAATAGCTGTGACTACTGATAACTCTGTCTTCTCCCATTCAATGATATAAGCATGGCACCACTTTTTTTTTTTTTTTTTATTATTTCTGATACCACACAAGACATTAAAAAAAAAGTTAAATAATTTTAGTTATTTGAAATGTTTCCGTTGAAAGTAACGAGAATGGTAATCCCAACAAACTTAGTGCGAATGAATCTTTTGTAATATTTACTGCAGTAAACAGTCATTTGACAGAAGAACTTTCAAACGCTTGGATGATTGTGCCCTAGATCTATAAAAAACATGTGGTCAAAATTACGATGGAGCCACTATCACGGGCGAAGCATATGAAAGGGTTTAAACCAACTTCTGCCCAGACACGATAGGAGGGAGTATATGATGAGAGCCTTGTCGATCAATTCGGCCCTGGAGGGATTGTGCAAGGCTCAAGGGGTAGAATTTTTTTCAGCCTGGACTGTACTTGTTAACAGGAGAGATCGCTTCTACAGGGATGGGATACACTTAAATAGAAAGGGTGCAAGAATTTTTGCTGATGCTGTCGAGGCAGTGTTAGGTGGGTCGGAAAACTGCTAGTTGGGGGGGGGATACAAGGACTAATAGATTAACAGTAGCCACTGGCAGAGGTGAAAGTGATTCTTGCACTTCTTCTATTGGAATGAGCCGAAGCCTGGAAAATAAGATGCAGGATATTTCAGAGACTGCTGGGAGTCATTGCGGTACAAGTAAACACATGGGTTGTGTTAGGGTAGCTAAGAATAGAAACAGGTGCATGTATACCTGCGTGTACACCAATGCTAGGAGTTTGGTAAATAAATTTGATGAATTTGAGGTATTGCTCAAAACATCAAAGGCAGATATTGTTGGGATATCAGAGACGTGGTGTCACACAGATATAAGTAATGCGGAACTGGAATTTGGGGAATACAATGTGTATAGAAAGGGTAGACAGGACAGGAGGGGAGGAGGGGTTATGCTATTAGTTAAGAAACACAAAGTCCAAGGAAGTGAAGCCAGTCAACATCGATGGACAGGGCAGTGTCGAGTCAGTTTGGTGTGACATAAGCATAGGGAAATCAAAATTGAGAGTAGGAGTGTGCTATAGGCCTAATGACTCTGATGAGTATAATAAGATATTGTACAGGGAAATAGAGTGGGCCAGTAAATCAGAGAGTCTTATAATGGGGGATTTTAATTTCCCAGATATTGACTGGAATTTGTGGGTTGGTCACTCGCACACTAGCAAGGCTTTTGTGGATTTATTGGATGATTGTTTTCTACATCAGCATGTTCGTGAGGCAACAAGAGGGAGCAATACTCTTGATCTGATTATCAGTAGTGATTCTTCATGCATTAAGAATCTGCAGATAAATGAACCACTAGGTGGCAGTGATCACAGTGTGTTGAAGTGGGATTTACTCAAGGAGGTAACTACCATCAGAGGTAAAGGGAAGGGTTTTTGTTTTCGCAAAGGCGACTATGATGGTGTGAGACAGTATTTAAATTCTATACAGTGGGACCAACTGATGATATTACCAACAGCAAACTCAAAATGGGAAGCATTCAGGGAACTAATCTTGGAGGCTACCAGGCTTTACATACCAACTAAGAAATATTATTCAAGGTTTAGGCCTAAATGGTTGTCAGATGAACTAATGAGACATGTGGCAGAGAAGAAAAATGCATGGGATACATACAAATTAATGGGTGACATGGAAGCCTATGATAGATATAAGTTGGTCTGTAACCAAGTCACAAAGGAGATTAGGCAGGCAAAGGCAGACTACGAAAAATGCTTGGCAAAGGATGCAAAGAAAAACAGAAAAGAGTTCTTTACATATTTAAACTCAAGAAGGAAAGGGATGAATCAGATTGGTCCACTAGATATTGATGGTTCAACAGTTGAGGATCCTGCTCAGGTGGCTAACAATCTAAATGAGTATTTTGCATCTACATTCACGCACGAGGAGTTATTCAGGAAGGAGAATGATGTAGGTAAAGTAAACATTGGCAGTGAGCTGGATGATTTTGTAATAACTGAGAGGAAAGTGGAGGAGAGATTGTTGAGGATAAACATAAAAAAGGCACCTGGGGTGGATGGGATCTATCCAGTTATATTAAAGGAGGCAGCAAAGGAAGTAAGCAAACCCCTAGCCATAATTATGAGAGCTTCTTTGGACTCAGGGGAGGTACCCACAGACTGGAGATGTGCAAATGTAACCCCAATTCACAAAGGAGGATCAAAGGCTGACACAAGTAATTATAGACCTGTTAGTTTAACTTCTGTTCCAGGTAAATTAATGGAGGCACTGGTTAAAGAAGCACTGCAGGATCATCTAGACAAGAATTCAGTTATAGCTCAGACGCAGCATGGTTTTGTTAAGGGCAGGTCTTGCCTGACCAATTTGATTGGATACTATGATGTAATCACAAAAGAACTGAATGCAGGGAATAACTTTGATATTATATATTTGGATCTTAGAAAGGCTTTTGATACTGTTGCACATGGAAGACTGCTGCACAAATTGGAGCAGTGTGGCATTGGAGGCAAATTGCTGCTATGGATAAGGGGATGGTTGAGTGGCAGAAGACAGAGAGTGGTAATCAATGGACACTGCTCAACGTGGACTAGTGTTATTAGTGGAGTTCCTCAGGGTTCAGTGTTGGGTCCGTTGTTGTTTTCGGTGTTTATGAATGATATTGATGATGGGATATCGAGTTTAATGTCCAAGTTTGCAGATGATACAAAGGTTGGCAGGGTTGTTAAGGACACTACTGACGCTATGCTGCTGCAACAGGATCTGGAAAGGTTGAACAGATGGGCTGAGAGGTGGCAAATGAAGTTTAACATTGACAAGTGTAAAGTACTACATATGGGAAACAGTAACCCCAGAGCAACGTATCAACTCTGCGGTACTACAATGACAGTGGTGGAGAATGAAAAGGACCTGGGGGTAATTGTGCAGGCAGATATGAAGTTCTCTGAGCAGTGCAGACGAGCTGCAAGAGTAGCTCATGGTGTCTTGTCAATGATATACAGGAATTTTTCTAGCAGGGATAAGGAGGTGATTATTCCCTTGTATAAGGCAATGGTTAGGCCACATCTTGAGTACTGTATACAGGTCTAGAGGCCTCATTTCAAAAAGGATGTAGAGCTGCTGGAACGGGTAGTAGTAGTAGTAGTAGTGGCACTTGATGCAAGAAAGCAAGTGTAGGAGCTTATGCAGCATCAGCCAAAAAAAAAAAAAAAAAAATCACACCATACCCTCCAATTGCCTGTCCAGTTCCTCCTTAAATTTATTTAACCTATCAACTTCCACAACGACAGATGGAAGTTTGTTCCAGCAATTAACCACCCGCTGGCTAAAGGCAAATTTCCGCACATCTATCCTACATCTGTCCTTTCTTAATTTGAACTTATGTCCCCGTAGGTTCGTATTCTGAACAAGTGGGAGGATCCCATCAGAATTCAGCGTGCTCAACCCATTCAAGGCCTTATAGACCTCAATCAGATCACCGCGCAGGTGCCTAGTCTCCAGCCACTGCAATTTGCAGAACTTAAGCCTCTCTTGGTAAGAGGATCCCTTCATTCCCCTCACCAATCTTGTTGCCCTTCTCTGTACACGCTCAAGCAAATCTACATCCTTCCTAAAATGAGGCCTCCAGACCTGTACGCAGTACTCAAGGCGTGGCCTGACCATTGCCTTATACAGAGGGACAATCACCTCCTTTTCCCTGCTAGCAAAATTCCTATATATCATTGACAAAACCCCATGACCTGCCCTGGCAGCCTGTCTGCATTGCTCAGAAAACTTCATATCTGACTGCACAATTACTCCCAGGTCTTTTTCATTTTCTACCACCTTAAGTGTAGTACCACACAGTTGGTACGTTTCTCTGGGGTTACTTCTACCCATATGCAGTACTTTGCATTTGTCAAGGTTAAACTTCAGTTGCCACTTCTTAGCCCATCTGCCCAAATTATCTAGATCCTGTTGCAGTAGCACACTGCCATTACTGTCATTAACAACCCTGCCAACCTTCGTGTCATCTGCAAACTTCGACATTAAGCCTGATATACCTTCATCAATATCATTGATAAATATACAAAACAACAGTGGACCCAACACCGAACCCTGTGGGACTCCACTAATAACATTAGTCCACGAAGAGCAGCACCCATTGATTACCACCCTCTGTCTTCTCCCACTTAACCATCCTTTTATCCATTGTAGCAACTTACCCTTAATACCATTCTGCTCCAATTTGTACAGTAGTCTTCCATGCGCAACAGTGTCAAAAGCTTTCCTGAAATCCAAGTATATGATATCAAAATTATTTTTTGCATCCAGTTCCTTTGTGACCACATCATAATAACCAATCAAATTTGTCAGACAAGACTCTCCCTCAACAAACCCACGCTGTGCCCGAACCACCGCTGCAGTCTTGTCTAGATGATCCTGCAATGCATCTTTAACCAGTGACTCCATTATTTTACCCGGAACAGAAGTCAAACCAACTGGTCCGCAACCATTCGTGTCACCCCTCGATCCCCCCCTGCGAATTGGGGACACATCCGCACATCTCCAGTCCGTGGGAACCTCCCCTGAATCCAAGGACGCTCTCATAATTATGGCCAAGGGCCCGCTCAGTTGCCCTGCCGCCTCCTCCAATACAACTGGATAGATCCCATCCGCCCCAGGTGCCCTTCCCATGCCTAACCTCAACAACCTCTCCTCCACCTTGCTCTCAGCCACTACAAAATCACCAAGCACACCGCTACAATTTGATAACCTTCTTCCATTTTCAAACTGTAACGATTCCTCACGTGTGAATGCAGACGAAAAACACTCATTCAGCTTGTTTGCCATCTGAGCAGGATCATCAACAGTCGAACCATCGACGTCAAGTGGACCAATCATACTCAGCCCCCTCCCCCTAGAGTCCATACAAGTAAAGAAATCCCTGCTGCCCTTCTTAGCATCCCCCGCCAAAGACCTCTCGCAATCCGCCCCCACCCGCCAAACCTCCTTTGTGACCCGACTACAGACTAGCTCACATCTGCTACAGGCTTCTGCGTCGCCCGACAATTCACATGCACCCCATGCACCCCCCCTCTCCGCCACGAGTCCCATCAGCCCACCTGACAACCATCCAGGCCCAAACCCCGAACAATACCTCCTCATCGGTATGAAAAGCCCAGCAGCCTCCACGACCAACTCCCTGAACGCCTCCCACCTTGAACCTACTGTCCGCAACATCGTCAGTCGATCCCACTGTACAGAATCTAAAAACTGTCTGAGACCACTGTACTCCCCTTTACGGAAGCAAAAACCCTTTCCTTTACCCCTGACGGTAGTTACCTCTTTGAGTAAATCCCACTTCAGCACACTGTGATCACTGCCACCTAGTGGTTCCTTTATCTGCAAATTCTTAATACACGAATGATCACTGCTGATAACCAGATCAAGAGTGTTACTTTCTCTGGTTGCCTCTCGAACATGCTGCTGCAGAAAACAATCATCCAATAAATCCACAAAAGTCTGACTAGTGTGTGAGTGACCAACCCACAAGTTCCAGTCAATATCTGGGAAGTTAAAATCCCCCATTATAAGACATTCTGATTTACTGGCCCACTCTATTTCTCTGTACAATTGTTCATTGTACTCATTCGAGTCATTAGGCCTATAACACACTCCTACTCTTATCTTTGCTTTTGCAGTGCTTATGTCACACCAAACTGACTCAACAGTGCACTGTCCATCTATATCAACTGGATGCACTTCTTTTGATTTTATGTTTTTCTTAATTAACAGCATAACACCTCCTCCCTTTCTGTCCTGTCTATCCTTTCTGTACACATTGTACTCCCCAAATTCCAGTTCTGCATTCCTTACATCTTTGTGACACCACGTCTCTGCTATCCCAACAATATCCGCCTTTGATGTCTTGACCAACACTTCAAATTCATCAAATTTATTTACTATACTTCTAGCATTGGTATACATGCAAGCATACATGCTCCTATGCCTATTCCTTGTTACCCTAACACATCCCATATACCCAACTATTCCAGGATGACTGCCATCCGTCCCTGAAACCCCCAACACCCCTCGCTCCAGGTCGCTTCTTATTCTAATAGAAGTTGTGCAAGAATCACCTTCACCTCTGCCTGCGGTTACTGTTAAACTATTAGTCTTTGTATCCCCCCAAGCTAGCAGTTTTCCGACCCACCTAACACTGCCTCGATAGCATCAGCAAATATTCTTGCACCCTTTCTATTTAAGTGTATCCCATCCCTGTAGAAGCAATCTCTCCTGTTAACAAGTACAGTCCAGGCTGAAAAAAATTCTACCCCTTGAGCCTTGCACAATCTTTCCAGGGCCGAATTGATCGACAAGGCTCTCATCATATACTCCCTCCTATCGTGTCTGGGCAGAATTGCAGACACTTTCAAATGCAACCCTAATTCTCGGCTTTTTTTCAACAGTGACCTGTACTTGTTGAGTAATTCTGCCGGTCTCCTACTCTTAATATCATTAGTGCCAACATGTACAACTATATCACCTTTTGTGCCCTTGAAAGATGATATCCGCTCTACAACGTCATCAACCTTTGCCCCTGGCAGACATACCCTGGTCCTGTTCCACCTATCCTTTTTACATAGCATGTTCCCCATTTCCCTGACAATAGAGTCACCAACAACTAATAGTTCCTGTGGGACCAGCGCATTCTGCCTTGGGGGTTGCTGCTGTGTTGCGTGATGACCAAGTGCAAGCTCTGGCGTTGATGTGGGCAGCTGAGAGCTTGATGGGCCCCTCAATTTATTTCCTTCGAGGGCATCCACCCTGTCCTTCAAACTCTCATATAGGCCCATAACAACGCTGAGTTGTCGCCTGATTTCCTTACACTCCTTACATCGCGCACACACAAAGACATCCCCCATGGCAATATCATGTTCCGTTCCAGAGAGTTCGGCAAACATTTCACAAGTTGCACATTTTTTTAGGCTGTGACGCGTTGGAGAATCGCCCCCCTCAGTTCTCCCCCGAGTCACAACACTCCTGCCACTTTGTGCCCGTTGCTTTGCTGCTCTAGTTCGGGGCATGGTAGTTTAAATTAATAAAATCAATAAATTAAATGTCAGTAGTATTTGAATAGAAACTATGAAATAGAAACAGTGAAGCGTATTACTATATAATTATGCGTTAGAGCTACCTCAATTAAAAAATTTGAATTCCCTACAAAAACTTTGAATTCCCTATATACAAAAACAATGGCTACAAAAATCGAACAAAAATAACGGTTTTACCTATCGTAAGTAAAATCCACAAAAACTCTTTATCTAAATTAAAATAAAAAATAACCAGCGTAACTATAACTATATGACTACGTATTAAGTACAATATAAAACAACAATCATGTAAATAAAAGGCAAACACTTATCGTTTTTGCGGAGCCTGTAACTGTCAGCTGTAACTTTTAAATAGAGTCAGCGCCCTCTCCCTCTAGGGTACAGAGAAGGGCAACAAGATTAGTGAATGGAACAAAGGGTTGCTGTTACGAAGAAAGGCTTAAGTTTGGCAAATTACGGAGTCTGGAGACTAGGCACCGGCGAGGTGATCTGATAGAGGTGTATAAAGCTTTGAATGGTTTGAGCATGCTCAATGCCAATGGGATTCTTCATCTTGCTCAGAATAATCACCTCAGAGGGCATAAACCCAAATTGAGGAAGGATGGATGTCGGATAGATGTGCGGAAATTTGCCTTTGGCCAGCGGGTGATTGGTTGGTGGAACCAACTTCCATCATTTGTTGTTGAAGTTGATAGCCTAAACAAATTTAAAGCTCAACTGGACAGGTATTTCGAACGAACGGAGGGGTGAAATGGGAGTGGTGTGTGTTTTTTTTTTTTTTTTGGCTGATGCTGAATAAGCTTGCTTTCTTGCATCATATGCCTCTACTAATGCTAATGCTAATTCTATGTTCACTGTGCTGCACACAATCTGAATTTAGTACTTTATGACACTATGTCCACATCACTTGAGGTGAAAAAGTTCTTTGATTTAGTTGAATGACTTGTAGTGTATTTTCCTAATAGTGATAAAAGATCGGAAACTCTTCAGTTCTCCAAGTCTGTTAAAATAACAAAAAAAAAAAATTACCACACGCTGGTCATTGAGGCACACATTAATTGCATTTTTTGAAATATAACTTTACAAATGTGATGAAGACATATCAAATATTTGTACTTGGGTAAAACAAAGAGGAAATTTTAAACACAAAAGCATTAAGACAAAAATCTGAACATTATGAAAATATTTATGAAAAAACCGATTGCAAATATTTTGCAATCAGTGGATGACATATCCATACTGTTACTGTCACCAAATATTGACCTATTGAAAGTATCTCTGATGCTACACACTACTAGAAAGTTAGCAAGAATCAAGAAAAAAACTAAACAATTTTAAAGAAAGTGCACTATCGTGAGGAATAGAAACAAAATTTCAAAATTTTCGCATCCATAAAATCAAACAAATGGATGGTCCGTTATATGACGATTACCAGATTATAAGTGTAGAACACAATTTTAAAATTGAGGTATTGAACACTACCTTTGACAAAGCTGTAATGGAACTCAAGAAAATTTTCACAGTTCAAATGAGATCACTGACACCTTCACTGCACTGCACTGCACCCTAAATTTCTACAAACAGCAACCATTGAAAAATTGCATGAAGCTGCAAAACATCTGTACAATGAGAATAAATAATAATAATAATAATATTATTATTATTATTAGCCATATGGTGCAAGGAAGTCTGAGGCTTATGCTGCACCAGCCAAAAAAAATTCCTAAGTTACCCTCAGAGAGAGAGAGAAAGTAGAATGGAATCACCAAGAAAGAGAAGAATGATGATATCCAGCTCAGGCCCCTGGGTGTGCTAAGCCCATACTCACCAGATGTGAATCCCTAGGGTGACTATTTAACGTCTTCCTTAAGTGCTCAACTCCAATCATTCTAATTTGAAATCGGAAATATGATTCCTTCAATAACGGAGGCAGCAGAATTGTCAATTATTCAGTTGCTCTCTTATTTCAGATTTCCCTGATATTTACACTTCTCTTTTACTATATTTAGCTTTGCCACTAACCATGGCAACACTAGAATGGTCATTCTCGAAATTAAAGTTAATTAATTAAAAATTATTTGAGAAGTACAATAACCAATGAAAGACTGACGGGGCTTGCCATTTTATCTACAAAAAAATCAAAGGGCCGTAACTTAGATTTCAAGAAAATTGTAAACATTTGCTGAAATGAAAACAAAAAAAGTTAAAATGTAACGTGTGATGGCTGGTGTTTGTTGTATTTCTATTTTATGTATTTACTTTATATCAGATTTATTATTTCCAAAACAATTTGGAATATTTTTGTTCAGTGTTTGCCTTTTTTTTTTTTTTTTCTTGGGAGGTAGGACCTTTGCACCAGGGCCCACGCTAATGATGATACGCCACTGAAATTTGTATAAACAAATATAAATAATAAATTGTGAATAAATTTTATATTCGGCGTGTAAGTCGAACCCAAAATTTCAGTTGTTTTTTTCGGAGCTTTCGTGGTCGATTTATAAGTTGGAATATACGATAATTTGTAGCTACCGAGATATTTTCCGAAATTTCTGTGTCTATAGCCAGCGAACTGATTAAAATGGTGTTTCCTACGTGAACACTCTAGTCAACCCTCGTAATACAAATAAACACCCCTTACAGCTGGGCTGGAGCACAGAGTAGTAAGATACAGTATCTTACTTCTCGGTGGGCTGGAGTGGCTCAATGAATGGGACACAATAATACTTTGAAGCATTTCGCGATTAACGATATAAGATATATCACAAATTTCACATACCATGATATTCAGCCCAAGCATAGCCCCTAACGATATACTTGAATCTGTCTTCTTCTTTATATTCTGGATCGTACACTTTAATTAAAACGTATTTGAATTTACCGGTGTCGATTTCGACATTTGGAACTAAGTCTAACCTATCACCCATTTTTACGTAATCTGAAACCCACGTGAACAATCGCCAATTTGCCGGCGATATTATTAGTTGTTGAACGCTGACGTTGGGAGACGCTTTACAAAATGGTATTGCTCTGCGTGAAAAGAAACGGAAAATAAAAAACGCATGCATTTTGTGAACCACAGTTAAAAAGCTTCTTGCTCATCTAGAATTAAGATCGCCAGATGTCCCAGTTGTCGGTGTATCTCACAGGCGTCCCTGAACGACTTTGTAGGACAATCCAATGTTTAAGTTTCATAAAAGAAATCAAATTCGTGTAACGCACGGCAGAAGCACATCGTCTGAGCGTGTAGCGCAGTGGTATCGTCGCCGTCCTCCCCACACCGGGTGAAAAAGGCCCGCGTTCGAATCCAGTTGATGACGCGAGGAACTATAGTGGGCGTTTTTTTTTTTTCGCTCGGTGGCAGAGTTAGTAGGTCTCAGGCAAGGTTTCCCTCCCCCAGAAACCGAGGTATTTTCGTCCAACAAACAGGCAAATCGACCAGAGAACACACGCAATTTACAGAAAAAAATGAATATATGGGTAGTTATAATCATTTACGGGGTACCCTAATATCATAATTTTCTCTAAGTCAAATCAGCTCTATGCTCCAGAAGATAAATCCTAGACGTGTGACTAATGCAAGGAAGTATTACAAAGAATATTTGGAAAAAGGATTAAAAGCTCTCACTCTATAAATTTAACTCTCATTAAATTTCAAAGTTTGAATAATTTAATTTATTTAAACAGCAATAAGTGCTATGAAATTTTTATTGCGTAACAATGAGGCAGGGGCAGACTGACATGGGTGGTTAAGTACCGATCGTCGCGTGCTACTCCTGTTGGGAAGGAGGACATGGAACTAAAATTGTTGCAAGCCACCAGACATCATCTCTTTATAATGTTACTCTCTGTGACATTGACTGCAGAAGCCAGAAAAAATGATCGGAATCGCAAGCGAATCAAGAGGTGGATGAGTTGTGGGAAAATACACAAATGATTAAAATACGGACCAATCGGGCAACTTTCGACTGATAAAAATACGAACGTAGAGGTCGTGGAGTTCAAAGCAACGCCTGTATAATGCAGGTAACAGGCAACTGACAATCCTTCCGTTATAGCTCGGAAACATGGGTTTGATAAGGAGAAGTCTTGTCTGACCAATTTGATTGGATACTATGATGTAGTCACAAAGGAACTGGATGCAAAGAATAATTTTGATAAAATATATTTGGATCTTAGAAAGGCTTTTGATACTGTTGCACATGGAAGACTGCTGCACAAATCAGAGCAGTGTGACATTGGAGGCAAATTGCTGCTATGGATAAAGGGATGGTTGAGAGGGAGAAGACAGAGACTGGTAATCAATGGACACTGCTCTTCGTGCACTAATGTTATTAGTGGAGTCCCCCATAGTTCAGTGTTGGGGGACTGTGTTCATTAATGATATTGATGATGGTATATCAGATTTAATGTCCAAGTTTGCAGACGATACGAAGGTTGGCAGGGTTGTTAATGACAGTATGCTGCTGCTGCAACAGGATCTAGAAAAGTTGAGCTGGTGGGCTGAGATGTGGTAACTGAAGTTTAACATTAACAAATGTAAAGTACTGCATATTGGAAGCAGTAACCCTAGAGTAACGTATCAACTCTGTGGTACTACACAGACAGTGGTAGAGAGTGAAAGAACCTGGGGATGAGTCTGCAGGCAGACATGAAATTTTCTGCAGTGCAGACGGTATGGAAGAGTAGCTCATGGTGTCTTGTAAATGATATACAGGAATTTTTCTAGCAGGGATAAGGAGGTGATTATCCGCTTGTATAAGGCAGTGGTCAGGCCACATCTTGAGTACTGTATACAAGTCTGGAGGTCTCATTTTAAGAAGGATGCAGAACTGTTGTAATGAGTACAGAGAAGGACAACAGGATTAGTGAATGGAACGAGTTGCTCTTACGAAGAAAGGCTTAAGTTTTGCAAATTACAATGTCTGGAGACTAGACACCTGCATGGTGATCTGATTGATGTGTATAAAGTCTTGAATGGTTTGAGCATGCTCAATGCTGATGGGTTTCTTCATCTTTCTCAGAATAATCGCCTGAGAGGGCATAAATTTAAATTGAGGAAAGACAATTGTAGGATAGATGTGTGGAAGTTTGCCTTTAGCCAGCGGGTGGTTGATTGCTGGAACAAACTTCCATCAGTCGTAAAAGTTGATAGCTTAAACAGATTCAAGGCAGAACTAGACAAACATTTGGAGTGAGTGGATGAGTGAAATAAGGGTTTTTTTTTTTTTTTTTTTTTTGGCTGATACTATATAAGCTTGCTTTCTTGCATCATGTGCCCTTGCTAATGCTAGTGCTAGGATATATGCCCTTCTACAAAACCTATTTTGCAGAAACCCACTTCAATGTGCAAGGAGATTATAGAGAATGCTGAGACATCATGTTCGACACCAATATCAGCGACTTCCGACTTTGACAGAGAACAAATGGCCTTCAAGAGGCTGAATGTTCTATTTATCATGCAGTGGAAAGTGTGGGCTGTGACAACATGACAGTGCACTGATTTTTGCAACAGTGGCTGCGGAAAGATACGACTGCTCGTCGAATGGGTAGTGGAGCATGATGGAGAATCGCAGAATGGGAGGATCATCTTATCCGTCGAGAGGTTTACACCGCACCTACAATCATACTGACTATTCAACAAGCTGTGACATTGGCTGGCCATCACTCATCGTACCACTGCAGGCTGATTGGCAGAAGGAAGCCCTAACCTATACTGCATGAGTTACCGCTGAGTGTCTTCGTAGTGCAAGCGTACTATCTTGGCCAGCTGGTTATCGGATTTCTGCCCAGTCGAGCACGTGTGGGCCATGATAGGACGACATTAAGAGCCACCACCGCAACCAACACACACCATGGATGTTCTGAGGGGCAAGAGGCTTCGTGAGAAGTACCGCAGGACACCTGTATAACTAAAATCCGAGACGCTGTGGAGAACTTCAAAACGGGAGAGTAGTGGAGACATACATTTTCATCAATGTATCTGCAACTGTGGTGGATTTACATCATACTGATATGTCCATTGTAAACATCATTTTGTGTCGATGTTGCATTCGCTAATGTGCGTGTGTTCACAAGCACATTAGCGTGTTCCTTAACTCGTTGGCTATCATTACTGTAGTCTCTATATTCCTGTTCCCTCAGAGTGCGTCAATTCAAAAGTAACCTTTACAAAGAGCTATTCGAGTATTTGAGCCACTCACACCACGTATATTGGCCGGCTGTTTAAGAAATGTAGCTCTACCTTGTTTCGAAAGGAATTTATGTTATTCATGTTTGCAATGTTATATTTCGGTACAACTGAAATGCAAATCTCTAAATTTAAATAAATATATTCTATTTGTAAACCCGAATGTCCACAGCGGGTCAGAGAAGTTCACCGGATAGAGTTCTTGGTGTTGCAGCAAGGTTTTAGGAGCTTCAGCAACTAAGGCCATATTCTATAAATTGCGTATGTTCTGTGGTCGAGTTTCTGTTTGTTGGGCGAAACACTCAAGCTTCCGGGAGAAAAAATCATGCTACCTTCTTCTGAGGACAACCAACCCAGCCACGCCGTGAAGAAGGCCCATAACAGTTCCTCACATCATCGACGGGACACAATTGTACCAATTGTTTTACCAGACAGAATATAGTTTGCAACCTGTCCTGTCTCTTTTGTTTTCCAAATCATTACTATATTTAACTGCATGATAAATTGTTTCATACATGGTAACCATGGGTGGGGGGGGGAGACTTTGAAAGCGCTGTGATCTACTCGTGTGATTTTTTTTTTTCTGGTGTGAATTTTATTTCAGTGGAATAAGCGGTTTTATCACCAAGAGTTTATAAATCGTAGTTACCTAATCCCACAATCCCTGTGGTATCAACTGTCCATCCACAGATAAGTATACAGTATTTCCTTATTTTTCTTTGACTACTTATCATTAGCCCTAACAAGCTTGCAATTAATATAGTTGGAGGACGTTATATGGCGGTTTTCCGTGGAATCTAGATTTCTACGAGGACCACCCTAATGCCATGTGAATATTAAGATAGAATCTATCCTCACACCACATACAGGCTGTTGCTAGCCTCCTGCTTGCCGACGTTTCAATTCCGACTGCACTTTATAGCTAAATAAATTATCTTAATAGTCACGTGGTATAAGAGTGGTCATTATAGAAACTAGTTCCAAAGTTGCACTTACTTATCTGCTTCGTTGCGGGACAAGGCTGAAACCCGGGGAAAAAGATCTCCTCCCCAGGGCTAGACGGGAAACATGGACTTTCGAAGCTTTCCACAATTTAAAAAGCTTACTCCAGCATTCAGTTAATCTTTACAAGTAGGTACTCCTTCCGTGGATCTTTGCGACAAGTAATGACACAAGTGTAGTCCTCCGACTTATCGCTCTGACAGGCTACTGGTTACCGATGGTTTGTGTTAGAGTGAATGTTGTCTTTCCACCAACTAAAGCCTGCAGGGTCCCTTTAGCAACACGGAGTACTCTTTTCCAAAGTTGCAAAATAATGTAGAGAGAGAGAGAGAGAGAGAGAGAGTGAACGCCATCTGTTTTTAAATCAGAACGCCATTTCCGATTTAGAAACAGCGCGAAGGTGTGGAGAAACCTGTTTTCCGATTTTAAACCAGCAGCACCAATGAGGGAAAACTCGTTTTCCAATTTAAAACCAGCGCCTAAGACAGAATTTACTGGCATCTTTAGAAAAAAAGTATCCGTATTCTCTTTATTGCTTGTCACTAGGATCTGAGAGAAAACACTGGCATGGCAGCATAGATGTTATATGATCAGCTTAGAAAGGCAAGGCTGTCTAGTCTGTTCTCTTCTACTAACACTTCTTGCATTGCTTGCCAAGCAATGCAAGAAGTGTTAGTAGCTACAATTGTCTATTATTGCTTGTCGGAAAGATCCACAGAAGGGGGTACCCGTTTGTAAAGGTTAATCCAGCATTCAAAGAAATGTATCCAAATGATAATGACTCTTCACCTACCAGTTCAGAGATGGTGAATCAAAATTACCCTACTTTTTTGATATTTCACTCCTTCACTAATGAGCCACTAAATAAAATCTCCCCACTCATTATCCAGTGATACCAGAGAATGCTGCAGGCTCACCAAAAATCGTAAAACTTAAATCTAGAAATCTCTTGGTGGAAACATTCAATCAGAAACACGATGCATTTCTGAAACTCTCATCTTTCTGGAGTAAATATACAAGTTACACCCGAGGTGTGGATCCACAGAGTACAATCAAACAATGCCCATCAGAAATAATGAACTGTCCAAACTGCAAAGAAAATCATGCAGCATACTGTAAATCTTTCAAATGCTGGAACATTGAGGGAAAAAAAAAAATTAAAAATTGAGAACAGAATAACCTATGAGGAAGCTAAAAATTGTATTGCAACCTCTGGCTGCCAAACCTTGTCATATCTTTTTACAGGTACCAAACTGTTACAACACATACAACCCTTTCCATCTGACCCAACATCTCAATTTTTGCCTGGGTACTTATTTCTCTTGATACCAAAAGAACTCACGAATCACATAAATGCAGATCAAGTTAGTAACACACTTATTAGTTCTTCCAGGGAGTGGATCTTCATCAAATGCAAAATCTAAACAAGAAAAAAAAAAAAAAAAAAAACTCAGCAAACTGTTGAGACTAAAGAATCACAAATGGATATGGATCACCAATTTGAGGAAGAAGAACCATTATTTGACAAATCAACCCCTTTTTCCAAAGGAATGTGCTAAAACTGAGAAGTGTAAGAATATTAGTAGTTCGACTCAACCTTCTTTATCAAGAATGACACACTTCATTCAATGAAACTGTAGCGGATTCCAAAGGAATATCAATATTTACTACTTAATAAACAAATAACTCTAATGACATCTGTTTACAAAAAACCTACCTTAAACTATCCCTTTCCCCAGTCAACACAGGGGCTCACATCTGGTGGGTATGGGCTTGGCACACCCAGGGTCCCCAGCTGGATATCATCATTCTTTTCTTTCTTGACGATTCCCTTCTACTTCTGACTCTTGTTCTCGTTCTCTCTCTCTCTCTTAGGGTAATTCAGAATTTTTTTTTTTTTGGCTGGTGCAGCATAAGTCTCAGGCTACCTTGCATCATATAGCTAATAATAATAATAACCCTCCCATAAGCAGCTATACCATACATAGAAAAGACAAAATTCACAAGCTGCTTTGCCATATCAATCAACTTTCCATCTAAATTAATTTTTGCATACCTTGTTGGAAGAAGTTGCAGTTGTCATTGGATTAACTCTAACTTTGGTTAAATTTACCTTCTGCAAAATACCTTTTGTCAAAATCATGTCTTTTGTGGACAAAGGTCCATAAAGGACATTGATGATTTTCTGAGCTAATTGCCACCCCCAACTTGCCTATTAGGGGAATTTAATGATCAATGCCTTTTTGCAGGGTTTCTTCTGAAATAGAAGAGGGGGATTAATTGAAACAATGTCCACCACCTCACCTTGATACAGGCAGCAGGACATAGGTACACCTACCTAATGGGTCATCCTCACTGCACTGTCAGAGAACTTCATATCAGACAGAACAATTACCTAAACCTTTACATTTTTAACTACCCTGAGCATATGACAATTGATACGAGAGGTTCCAAATAGTAAGGTAACCATTTCGTTAACAAAACAAAACAAAAAAAAATAAAAAAAAAATAAATAACACCATTATAGATTTCGTATATCTTCTACTGTTAAAAAATCAGTAATCTGGCTTTGTTTGCTTTTGCTTAATAAATCTTTGTGAATTTTATCGTATGAAACTAAGCATTTTTGAAGCTCCCTTTTGAACCCTGGGCTCCTTTCATTCAAAAAAATAAGATTACAATTGTTCGGCTAACTTTATGCCTTCCTGTATGCTTTTTAGAATAAAATTTGGAAGTTTAGAATTTTCAACTGCACTATCATCCTGTGAATTGATTTGGTTTTACCTCTGATGCCATTTCCACCCATCTGCTTCACCAGCCTTTTTCTACCAGTAATTCTTGAATGTCTTCATTCAGTAATTTTTTTTTTTTTTTTAGGAGCATAGGCAGCTAAGGTCATGTTGTTCTGTGTATATTGTCTATAAATTGCATGTATCCTGAGATAAAAATTTTTTGCTGGATGAAAACCCAAATATTCTGGGAGAAAAAACCATCCAACTAACTCAGCCACATTGTGAAAAAGACCCATAAAAATTCCTCCCCTCATTGACCGGATTTGAACTCACGTCTTCCCCTCCATGTGGGGAAGGCAATTCTATGAACTGTGCTACCCATGAGGGCTTCAGCAGTCATATCATCAAAATCTTCCCCTCCTACATAGGAAGTTCTATTCCACCAATTCTGTTTTCGGCCGGTTCAACCATATTTCTAGAATAAACTGACTCTGGCCATATTTTTCCACATGTATTTAACGTTGATGGTTTTACTTCTTTTGGCGATAAAGCTATGATTCTGATACAGTCCACAGAATATATGGAACATATAACGGTACCAAGTATAACAAATATGAAATTTACTTTTGTAAACTGCTTGGTTGTTAATTTAGACAAAATATATTCATAGTTAACTAGAAACCACCTAATGAGTAGGGTCCAAACACAAAGCTGTTGCAAACCTGGTAATCAGCACCTATAGACAGCTGAAAGGAACCATGTGAGTTAATGAGAGGCACACACAGTAAAAGCATGTTAGAAGTGGTGAGAACTCGTTAATCTGTCAGCTTACAAGAAAGAATTTCAGTTTAAACTTGCTGGTTATCAGCACGCAAAGCTCTGAATATTGTTTGTTGCTGTGTGCTGATTGGAGGAATGAATGAGCCATATAGCAAAAAAATAAGAAAACTCACTCTACATATGCTTTTAATTCATTAAATATTCAACAAAAAAAATTTGTCTTCTACAAAAAACTGGAATTTGAAGACAACTTCCATGTAGGGTTGCCAACCACCCTACTTGAGGGAAGAATCGTGAAAAGAATAAATTAATTTTTTTCTTCAACTGTTAACTCACAAAATTAAAATGTGATGTTCAGAAATAATTCCCAACCCACAATTTATAACTGCAAATACAACAAAGTTGCCAAAGAATTTTCCAACATCACATTAAACTAAGTAAAAAAAAAGACTGGACCCTTTTCATGTTTATGATTTACAGTTTGAAATAACAGCTGTTACATATATTTCCTGTGACCATAAGTAGGGCTAAATGAATTGATGACGTGTGAGACTTGTAGAGTATTTTTTTTATTTTGGCAAACTTTTTAAGGAGAGTCAGAATTTTTGAATGTGAAATTTGTGGTTTTACTGTATGATTATACTTATTGAATATTTTTAATATTTAATAAGAATATCTCCTATTATTAATAACACTGTTTTAGTCAATAGAATTTTATTTATATATTTTTTCTATAAATGGCTACAACGTTTTTGATGGAATATGTATTTTATACAGTGCTTCCAATCACTTCATAACCATTGACACAAATTTGTCATAAACAACGAGACATTTCAAGATGATAATTAATATTTCAATTCCAGTCTATATTTATATACACTTTACACAGAAAGTAAATAATATTTTACATAACTATCTTACATACATATGTGCACACTTATAACCTTCAGTTCAACTAAAATATAGGTTTAAACAAACTGAAATCAAATTTTTCCGCTAAACAATTTACAACTGTTCAATGAAAAACTTTAAAGTATTTCAGTAACAATATATATAATATATATACACACACACACACACATATACATATACTACAAAGTCCAGTACGGAAAGACTTGAAAAACATTGCACAATATATAAAAAGTTTACAATATCAAATTTATGATTTTTCGTTAAAAAGCATTATTATATCAAAATGCAGTAGTCTTCAAGAGCAGAAATATTATAAAATAGAAAAATGATTTTTCTATAAATAAACATTTATATATCAAACTGCTTTGAAAAGCAGAAAGTATTTAAATGCAAATGAAATTGACATACTTATTGCAATTCTAGTTTAAAAAAAATTAAAAAGTAAAATAAAAAACAGGCACTAGTAGATTGTCAATAACAGATTGAGCAAGTTCAAAATTGTACTTTATCTTTTGCTCATGACACAAATGCCATTTCAAGCAACATCAACCTTTTATTAATTTTCCACATATAATCTATCGGTTTGTGCATGTGAAAAAAGTTCTGTAAACAAGTCAGCATAAAAAATCCGAGGCACTTAAAAGTTATAAAATGTAAACTTCTTTTTAGGAAACACAATTATTAAAATGACAAAATGCAATACTAAGTTATTCCAAGTACATTAATATATATAACATGCAGAAACTTAAAAGCGTTTCTCAAATATGGTAAAAATTGTACATTTTAAAATTAAGAGTGTATACCACATACAAGATTCAACATTAAAATTTATTTTCATTTTTGACCAGTTTAGTCCATTAAAAATTAGCCTTTCAATCACAGTCTACACCACAACACTCCAACTGTGGATACTTGGTTCTATATATATATATTTTCTTTTTCCCCCATTTTCACACATTTAAGATATTATTGATATTCATAATTTTGATAAACATATTCATTCTCTATTAAAGTGACTGCCAGAAGATCATCAGTAACATGATAAAATGTAACTGCCAAGTAACAAAATCATAACATGAAATCATTAAGTTAATGACAGACAGACAGCTGCAAATCAGAGGCCATGACAGCTCTGCTTGGTTTAACAAAACACATACTTTCTTCATCCCCACTGTAAAACTTGTGAAAAGTAGTAGACTTTGTATGAGGACACTAGCAAAATATTCAGCAGCCTGCTGTGGTAGAAAAGAAAATTAACTTTAATTCAAATTTAAAATTCATTTTAGTTTAATTTTTTTTAAATGACACCCATCATGCATTTAAAAAAAAAAACTTAGTGACATTGTAAGGTTATTATTACTAAATATATTACCACTCTTATACTACGTGAAATTAATAATACAATTTATTAAGAAATTCACCTAAACTAAGGTAATGTTTCAGGTATCTTACTGATACCCATCAGACTGTACTGTTGACAGACTCCTCTTGCCGATATAACTAGTGATACTTTCCTTCACCAGTATAACAAAAAAAATTAGGTTTTATTAGAGAGCAAAATACACAAACTGTCACTGCAAAATAAATATTTTCTAAATATTATTTTTTTAAAAAGAATTGTCTTATCTAAAACAACAACATTCAAAAACTCCCAACTTCAAGTCATCAACCCCGCAAGGAGCTCAAGCTAATAAATTAATAGAGGTAATAAATGTCGTACAGTTATAATTAAATTTGAATAATTTGAAAACCATGCATTTATGTGTTCAGTATCTCTCTCATGAGAATATTTTATTACCTCGGGTGACAAAGTTTTTGCCTTGAAAAGTCCCAGGCTCACATTCACATTACAAACTAATTAGAGCAGTGATTCCCAAACTACTCAGATCGACAGACCCTTTCAAAAAGCAAGAAAAGTGTACCCTTCAAAAATCAAAACATTTGCAGACCCCTATATATATAAAAATAAATTAAAATGAGTATTAAAAAATTAAAATTAATGCCAGCAGCATGGCAAGACAGAAGAGCAAACAGTCAAAATTAAACATAACGATCAAACCAACAGGGAGGGAAGAGAAGGGTAATAAGAGTAAAAATATTGCAGCAGAAAAAAACTCCAAGATAATTTAGAAAATCTAAATGCAAAAATTAATTTTACATAAATATATAATAATTGCTTTATCCCGTTAATTACTGTTTATTATTACACCGGTTGAACTGAATTTCTTTACTCATCTATGGAACCTGGTACCACATGCCCCTTCAATTTAAATAATAACTTAAAAAAAAAAAAAAAACTGCAGCCATTATCAACCCACTGCAGGATGGAAGCTTCCTCAACAATTCAGGCTGAGGGAAATGGACCATAATCTGCCACGCTGGTCCAGTGCAGGTTGGCAGATCGACCGTATTTAGCAGTCAGGGGCTTGAACCCCGGTCTACTCAAAGAGCGTGTGCTACTGCACTCCCGCTCCTGACCACTCGGCTATGGAGGCCTTAATAATAACTTTATTTATCATCAATTTGCTCTACATAGAACGAATAATTAACCAGTTCCAGAGACTGATCTGTGAATCCCTGAAACTGGTCTACGGACCCCAGTTTGGGAAACACTAAATTAGAACATAAATCTAAGTTTGAAGGCTGAAGTTATTCTTTGAAATTAATAAAAAATAATTCTTTGTTTGGTATGTCTGTTATTAAGTGCTTGTTACATAGTTAACAAACTGATATCTAGGAAGCTGCTGTTTGATTATTACAATCATATTTACAAAAATACAGATTAAATTTAGAAGATTACCTGGCAACAATAGACCTCCCAGAGAACACTTACACTGAAATCCAGAAAGCTGCAATCCTGAACACCAGTAGGACAGTAAGATTGTCTCTCGACCAATAGTAACTGGATACAACCAACCACCCCATGCACTTGGTAATGGGGCAGAAAAAGTAATCCCATAAAGGAAAGTCGCTTTGTTAGACTTACCTCCCAAAGGTCGAGGTGACAGAGTGGAGCATCTAGTGTCATCCCCATTAACTGCCACCACCACTGGATGGCAAAGCCAAAGGCGTCAGCTCAAAAGTCAGAGAGTCTTCGGTGGATGACAGTGAATGAGTGGCTGTCTCCCATATGGTTGGTTGTTTTTGGATTTTATGGTGCAATGTCTCTCATATGGCTACCACAACTAAAGGGCAAGCCCATCCAGCCAACCTACTTGAAGTGCTTTCTGTGCAACTGCACTAGTGACCACTTGGGAGGGAAGAAGACGCCAAAGTATGAAGTGGAGCATCAAACTGAATACGTTCATCATGCAAACATACTACAAAGTAACAAAATTAGAGACAGATATGACAATGTATGGGATGACACTACATACAAAGTGGCTAGAACGTTCCCGACCGCACGTCGCTGAACAGTGAATAACAGACCAGAGACTGACCATTGTCAAGAAGAACCCAATAGTTCCTTCAATCTTGGATAAAAGCAAGATGCGAGCGACCAATTACAAACACAATAATAAACCTGGCCATAACGGAACCAGAACTAAAGGAGGAACATCAAGAAAAAGAAATACAACCCAGAGCAGCTAAAGTGTTAACAGACAAGATTACAATATCCAGAATAGAAGAGTGAGTGCTCTAGCAGAATTTGAGGGAATGGACCCCACAATGACCCACACCATACCAAAACAGAGACCCAAGACTCTTGGCAATTCACAGACCATCTCAATACGCAAATACAGTAGGTCCTCGATTTAACGGACAAAAAATTTCTGTTTTAAATGAAAAATTTAAAACCTATTTATATCTGATAGTGTCGCACATCTGTCTGATGCTATCAGACATGTGCTGAAAATTCATTCTAAAGAAATAAAGGCTGTTTTACTGCTAGATAATGCACCTGTTCACTCTAATGCTAAGAGGTGGGAGAATTAAATGTGTTTTTCTGCCTCCTGACACTACTTTACTGATACAGCCGATGGATCAGGTGTAATTGTTGCATATAGGAGGTTGTATAAGAAGTTTTGGGAAGAGGTGATGGTTGTTTTGGAAGAAACAGAAGATACAAGAGGCACCAGAACATTGCAAAATTTACATGCATACAACATTAGATCTGCTATCTTCAACTAAGCAGCTGCATGGAAAGATATGAAGATTGCTACCTTGGCTAATGCTTGGAAGAAGTTGTTCTACGGTGTAGAACCCGAAATGGATTTTGAGCGAGTTGAGTGGTCTTATTTTCAAGACACACTCTTCTGAGGCCCAGCAACAAAAATGCAACTGAGAATGATGTGGAACAGTGGCTCGAAAATGATGAAGGTGATCCGGGCTATCAAATTTTTTCTGAGGGAGAGATTGCGGAAAATGTTCTTCATGGAGAACAAGAGGACGACAATGATGACAAAGAATCAGTTGCACCTCATCCTAAATTGTCTGTTATAAGACAATGTATGGATGACATCATACATTATACTGAATCATCATCAGACCCTGATGTGCTTCCCTATTATGAACGTTTTAGAGAATTTTAAGCTACAGTAATAAGGAAGCAGCACCAAGGTGTAAGGCAATTGAAGCTTGATGATTTCTTCAAGACTTCAACAACTGGACCTGTTTCACCAGAACCCTCTATCAGCAAGGAATTAACACCTCTTCCTCTATATGACAGATGTTTTAGTAGTGTATAAATATAAATCACTATATTTACCTTATAACATTTTAATTCATCCTGTACATTGTAAGCTCATTATTAATGTTTTTAAAATACATTTGATTTAACGTACTTTTGGCAATAGCAGACACCCCTTTCCCCAATTATTTTGTTAAATCCAGGGCCCATTGTAATACTGGATTATCTCAACAAAAACAAAGTAACACTAGATACCACCTGCACAGCTATTTACTGTGCTGCTGTAGCAGTCACTAGGATAAACGGAAAGGAAACCAGTGAGCAACATAACACAGAATGCAAAGATAAGGAACCACCAGCCTGGGAAAGAAGGCTACAGCAGAAGATAGAGTGTGAAGATAGGCCAACTGACCAAGTACCAATGGGGTAATGGAAGAAGCTGATCAGAAAAGTGAAGACCATCCTCAAAGACAGCATCCACAGCAAACATGAGACTTACAACCAGAGGATCAAAGGATACCTTGACACCCACAAGTAGAAACTTCTGGCACTCAGGAAGAATTCACCATTATAGGAAGAGTGTCCAGAGGAAAACAAACAACAGGATATAGGATGAACATCAGAGAGCCTTCTATAGGAAAATCGAACGAGAGGAGAAAGAAGGCAACATAACCCCCCCCCTAAACAGAAGGTACTCAGAGTTCAGGGGAAACCTGTGGAGCAGCAAAGTTAGCCATAATGGCTGTGCCCCAGAAGAAAGAAAACCAAGAATATAAAAGAGATGACAGAGTGGGAGTTTCAAGAGGAAGTAGTACAACAGTCGATCAGGAAATCCCACAATTGGCAAACCTCAGGAATAGTAATGTCCACAACTACTGGTACAAGAAATTCAGCTGCACACAGAGGCACATAGCAGAGCAGGTCACTCAGATAATAAGGCACCCTAACACAATCCCAGAATCACTGACTCAAAAAGATCACCTACTTGAAGGCTAAGGATAAAGACACCACACTCCGAGCAGAGTAGAGACCAATCATCTGTCCACAACAATGTACAGATACTGACCAGCTGTATAACTAAGATGATATCAAACCACTTGGAGAGCCAGAACATCATGGAAAAATGATATTCTGGCTCTCAAGGTCAAGAACATTACAACCAGACCAATACCTATCGGAAGAGGAAATTTTCAGGAAGATGCCCTGAGCCCACTATGGTTCTGCCTAACAATCAAACCACTGTCCATCATGCTCAATAACAGCAAGGGAGGAATAACCTGTACACCCTCTCTCAGTTGTGGCATAGTTTAATGGATGCCATTAAACTATGCCACAACTGAGAATCAATTCCAACAGCTACTCCGGATCACCGAAGAGTTTAGCATTGATATCAGGATGTGCAATTTGGACTAGACAAATGCAAGACCCATGGATTATATCAAGGACATTCAGTCAGGCAAAACTACCAGCTGAAGACTGGTTAAGAGATTAAACCCATGACACAGGGAGAGACATACAAGTACAGTACTCTTGATTTTCCGGGATAGATGGTAAAAAAAAAAAAAAATCCCAGATAATCGATTTCCCGGTTAATCCAAAAATACAGTAAGTCCCCTACATGTGGTCAGGACTTCTTACCTAGGTTGAGTTTTACGTAACTTGGAAATGATTAATAAAATATTGCTACTATATCCCTGATATCCAATATTACAAAAACTACATAATATCCCCAGAAGAATGAAGAAAAATAGTTATATATTTTCAATTAATTAGTTCAATTAAAAACTTTATCTGCAAACAGCAGTGAAATAGCAGGAGTGGCACATAAGAAAAGAAAACATAAAATTAATAAAAAAAAATGCATGTTATTGTACAGTAAAAACTGATATGTATTCCGTAGTCTTAGTTATTATAGTTGACTTCAGTGGTGCGAACCCATCACCGCTTCTCGTATTGCCTTTTTCCTTTGTTATTGTGTTCACTGTTGACACTGACAAATTTAAATTCCACGCAATACTTGTTAATGTTTGACCATTTTCATACATCCTTATTATTATAATTTTCTGATCCAAATGGTCCTTCAGGTTGTCACAGACATTCTCTAAGATATACCAGACAAGCTGTATTTGCTACCTGGGAGTCTAAAATGCTGATGGAATTGATATTCGGGTGACATTCAAGTCAAGTGGACCCAATTTCAGCAAAGTCCGGATGGTCTGTGACAGCCAAATCCTCTGCTTACCCTTTCATGATGGTGGGACTGTTACTAATCCTGGGTATAACCTCCATGCACAAGCACACTGTGGGTGACCACCCAGGTGTGAACCAACATAAACAGGGGTCGAGGT
Organism: Mastigoproctus giganteus; assembly: GCF_048544385.1. NCBI lineage: Eukaryota > Metazoa > Arthropoda > Arachnida > Uropygi > Thelyphonidae > Mastigoproctus > Mastigoproctus giganteus. Next base: position 122,316,052 of record NC_143576.1, on the reverse strand, counting down.
GTGGCCCACACCACATGGAGAAATGCCGCCTCTGTGTTACCAGGCAATACTAGGTGGTAGATGACTCTCATCAACCGGCGCAATACCAACACTTTGCTTATTGGAGGCTTCAAGTAGTGGAACCTATGTTTAGTCTCCAGAGCTAAGTTCTGGTCAACCCTGCCCCATATCTTCCATCATGCAGTATGACTGATGACTTTTGAAGTTATAATGAACATAAAGGCAAGATCCAATCTTCTTTACATTTCGAGGGTACAGCTCTAAAACGGTGTTCGCAGGCCGACCACTAGTTAGTACACGAGACCGAACCTATTGGCAATTCTTTAGGAGGCTTCCGGATCAGCTAGTGTATAATCTTACTATCCTTACTCTGCCAGATAGTGGCTGGAGAGAGTCCGAGTAGTGTGTATGCGGGGGCATCGTCGAGGCCACGTTATGTCAAGGATCTGGGTATATTCTTACTATGTGTACGCCATATCCAAAAATTTTATTACTTCATACAGCACACTTTTTCTTCACACTCCCCACACTTTTTCTTACTATTGAACACACCATGAATTGTCAAACTAATAGAGTAAGCTTATCTGCGAAAAGATCTAAACCTCCCAAACACTTCCTAGTTCGTTTCACAAATATACGTGGTCTCAATTCTAATCTCAACAATCTCCATTTCCACTTGTAATCTGCCAAACCCCATGTACCTTTTCTGACAGAATCTCAGTTATCGGTTGATTCAATTAATGCTCATCTCAGTTACCCAAATTATTCGCTGTATGATTCCGTTCGCCTCAAAGGTGGTACTTGTGCATATGTCTGTTCCGATATTCGCTGTCAGAGACTTGGTAATTTGGAATCTCCTCTCCTCGATCTTCTCTGGCTTCATCTCTCTCTACCTCAGTGTCAAATTCATTTGTTGTCTTTACTGTTCTCCCAACTCCACTAATCACTTGGAGTTCTTTGACTTCCGCTCTTTGCAACCTGACTTTCTCCAGTCCAAATTTCCTAACAGTGAGGTAATTTTCCTTGGTGATTTTAATGTTCAAAACTCCAGCTGGCTTTTGTTTTCTAGTCACACTGACCCAGCAGGTCAAGATGCTGAGGCTTTTGCAATTACTAATGACCTTGCACAGATTGTTCATTTACCTACAAGAATACTGGACAATCCTAACCATATAACCAAAATGCTTGATCTTTTTCTCACAAACAACCCTTCTAAGTACACAGTCGAAGTGAGTGTCCTTCAGGCACAACTTGGTGATTGTCTCTTCTCCAATGGAGCCTTTATCTCATGGTTATTCCCAACCTCGTGTTGTTCGGCATTGCAAGATTGCAAAATGGGATGACCTACGAGATTTCATTTCTTGTTTTCTTTGGTTGGATTAGTTTCAAACATCTGATGTCAATGTTTGCTCAGATTGTGTCAGTGAAATTATTCTTGCAGGAATGGAATCCTTTATCCCACACTCCACTTTAAAATCTTGTCCTTTATCTAAACCTTGGTTTTCCAATAAATGTGCTAAGGCTGTTCAAGAGAACGTTGCATACCATAATTGGCTTGTTTCCAAATCCTCAGTTTTATTTTCTGCCTACACCAAAGCTCGCAACAATTGTAAAGCAGTTATTAATCAGTCCAAAATAGATTTTGAACAGGCTAAGAGTAGAAAACTTGCCAAAGATATTGGCCATAACTTTTGCCCATCTCTGCTCCCACCTCTGTCAAAACCAGATGGTTCTGTTGTCATTTCAGCGAGGGATAAAACTGACCTGTTAGCATCTCATTTTTCTTCCAACTCATGTATTAATGATCTTGGCAAAACAACTCCCACCATTCCCAACATGCTCCATTCAATGCCTCCTATGGTCTTCCGTCAAAAGGATGTCAGAAGGATTTTGATGAATCTTGATGCTAAGAAAGCTCCAGGTCCTGATGGTATTTCTCCACTTGTTCTCAAAACCTGTGCTCTCGAACTTACTCTTGTTCTTTGCTGCCTGTTTTCACTTTCTTATTCCAAACGCGTTTTTTCTTCTGCTTGGAAATTTGCTCATATTTAGCCAGTTCCTGAAAAGAATGACAAATCCCTCCCATCCAATTATCATTCCATTGCAATTACTTCTACTCTTTCTAAAGTAATGGAGAAATCAATTAACTGCCAACTCTTAAACTACCTAGAAATCTTCTGTCTGATCAATGATCACCAGTATGGATTCCGTCAGTGTTGATCCACTGTTGATATTCTGGTTAAGTTACTCATTTATGGACAGATTCAATGGAACAGTTTGGTGAAACACAAGCAGTTGCTGCTGACATCTCAAAGGCTTTCGATCGTGTTTGGCCTAAAGGTATTCTAAACAAGCTCCCATCTTATGGTTTGTCAACTGTTTTTTGTAATTGGTTATCCAGTTTTCCCTCTGATCACTCACTGAGGGTGATGGTAGACGGCTCTCTGTCTTCTAACTTCTCCACTAATGCTGGTGTCCCCCAAGGTTCAGTTCTTTCCCCCCACTCTTTTCCTCTTGTGTATTAATGACCTTGTTCCATTGACTGGCAATCCTATCCATAGTTTTGCCGATGATAGCACATTGCATTCCACTTTCCAGTTTGAGAAACCTCGCCCTGCTCAATCAGCTTCAACTTCTCGAATATCCACTACTAATTCCTTAAATGCCGATCTCCAGGTAATTCTCCAGTGGGGCAAATACAACTTAGTTGATTTCAATCCTTCTAAAACTCAGTCTTGTCTTATATCTTGCAATTCTGCTCCCATGCTTATCTTTGGTGACACTCTGATTTCTAGGCAAGGTGATATATCTCTTTTGGGGATTACCCTGACTTCTAACCTCTCTTGGCACAATCACATTACAAATATTGCAGTCTAAAGAAGTTCAAGCCTAATGACAACAAATCTTCTTTTGTCTTCTCAGCTTCCAACCCAAGTAGGGTACTAAGTACTATAGGTTCTAATACCTGTCGTGTTTGGGGTTTTCAAAAAAAAAAAAAAAAAAAAAAAAAACCTGAAATTAAATTCTCATATAAACTCATGTAATTTGCTGAAGTGCATTCTTTTAAAGTGCATTTTTTTTTAAAATGAAATATGAATAAATACAATTATTGTACAAACCCAATAAACTAATCCAGTATAAATAATAAATTTTCTGTTTATACTCCGGGACGACCAAACGGTCAGAGGAGTTTACAAGATACACAGAATACAAGAAACAGCACCGTATTCAGCAGTCACGGGCTTGAACCCCGGTCACTCAAGGCACGTGTACTTATGCACCGGCGTGCTTGACCACTAGGCTACGGCAGCCTTCTGAAAAATTTGTTCAAAGAAAACTGTAAAGTTGTGTTATTCTTTTCACGATAAAGAATTTTATAGCAAACAATGACAGTGTGAAGGCCTCTGACAACATTGCTGTTTCTTTCAACATTTGGATCGGAATTCTCTACGACCACTACTATCTCTACCACCTTCGCCACGATTTTCCTTAAACCTTTAAAGTTCAGGATCTTTGAAGGGATACTGGAAATTTCAATAGCACTATTTGCATTTGTGCATGCACTTGATCTCTGTGAGACTCCAGCAACTCATCTAATCTTCAGTATCCACTTCTAGATTAAGGTATTTCATTATGTCTAAAATTTTCTTTGGGACATTTTCTTGCATTTTTTGAAAATCTTCATAGTCATGGACAAACTGCAAGAAAAGTTTTCTCCAACAATCCTTTATAGTGACTACTTAATATCTTTCCAGTTTGCAGTGAAGTTTCTCACTGCCATAAGAACATACCCTTCCAAAACTGCAAAAGAGTTGTTACTTCAACAATAACATAACGGCTGTTGCCCATTAATAGCAGCAATCATCTGAGCCATGTTTCTTCTTAAATAATACTGCTTAAAAGTGAAAATGATCCTATTGATCCACAGATTTTTCTTTTTCATACTACGGGTTCCTGGAGTACCCTCTGTTTTCCCTTTTCACTCAACCGAACCACACAGTAAAAAGCACTTCTACAAGTTATTTTTCCAATAAAACTGAGAATGCATAAGAACAGTAACCTGCTTGAAACAATAGCAAAAACCTTCTTTTGGTTTTGCTTTCAGATTTATAAGGCACAATAGCTTCTAACCTCATAAATAAATAACATTTTTCATACTCAGGATGACCACAGGAATCAGGGGTGTACAATTACTGTACCTGCTTACTAGAAAAACATCATGGTGCACCAAAGGCTCGAAACTGCACATAACTACATATATATGTAGTTATGTGCAGAGAGGAGAGGGCACTTGGATCGTGGAAGAGAACAGTCTGTGGATTTTTGGCTGCTGTAAAGGGATAAGTATTAATTTTTATCATATTCTTCGTTAATTAACATAATACATTGTGTTTTACAGAGATATTAAATAGGTTTAGTAGCGTTTGTTAGCTTATTATTTTGAATTTAACCAGCGATTTTTGGAAGTTACGATTCCAGGTGTTGGCGCCAATATTGTTGAACTAGCCGCCATATTGTAGTCGATAAGAAATAGCTTAACGTATATATATCTCGAACTGATAGCGTAAGGTATAATGTAAAACTAGCTAGTGTAATACGAAGCACTGTATAAGGAATCTGTTAGCTTATTATAGTATTATCAATTAATCAAAAATAATATTAATCTTATTAAAATTCATTAATTTAATTGTAATTAAATGGAAATCATGACCCAGACTAGAGCTGCGAAGCAAAGATCACAGACTAGCGAGAGTGCTGTGACTCGAGGGAACAACGAAGGAGGCGATTCTCCAATTTCACAGTCTCAAAAAATGTGCGAAATGCTTGTCGGCCTTTCTAAAACAGGGCATGATCTAGCCACGGAGGATGTCTTTGTGTGTGCTAGATGCCTAGAGTGTCAAGAAATTAGGCACCAACTCAGCATTCTGATGGGCGTCTACGAGAGCTTGAGGTGTAGGGTAAATGCCCTTCAAAAAATTAATATGAGGGCCCATCAAACTCTCAGATGCCCACATCTACAACAGAGCTCACTCCTGTGCATCAGGAAAAAGAGAGGCAATCTCCAAGGAAGAATGCGCTGGTCCCAAAGGAACTAGTTATTGTTGGTGACTCTATTGTCAGGGAGACGGAGAATATACTATGCAAGAAGGATAGGTGAAACAGAACCAGGGTATGTCTGCCAGGGACAAAAGTTGATGACGTTGTAGAGCAGATATAATCTTTTAAGGGCACAAAAGGTGTTGTTGTTGTACACATTGGAACTACTGACATTAAGAGTAAGAGATCTGCAGATTTACTCAACAAGTACAGGTCAATGTTGAAAAAAAGTAGCGAGTTGGTTGAATGTGAAAGTGTCTGCAATTCTGACCAGACATGATAGGAGGGAGTATGTGATGAGGGCCTTGTCAATCAATTCGGCCCTGGAGAGATTGTGCAAGGCTCAAGGGGTAGAATTTTTTTCAGCCTGGTCTGTGCTTGTTGACAGGAGAGACTGCTTCTACAGGGATGGGGTTCACTTAAATAGAAACGGTGCAAGAATATTTGCTGATGCTATCAAGGCAGTGTTAGGTGGGTCGGAAAACTGCTAGCTTGGGGAGATACACAGCAAAAGTGATTCTTTCACTGCTTCTATTAGAATGAGCAGCAGCCTGGAAAGCAAGGTAATGAAGATTTCCAGGACTGCTGGGATTCATAGTGGAACAAGTAAATACATGGGTTGTGTTTTGGTAACTAAGAGTAGGAACAGGTGCATGTATACTTGCATGTACACCAATGCTAGGAGTAGAGTTAATAAATTTGATGAGCTTGAGGTGCTAGCCAAGACATCAAAGGCAGATATTGTTCGGATATCAGTGACGTGGTGTCACAGACATAAGCAGCGCAAAATTGGAATTTGGGGAGTACAATGTGTACAGGAAGGATAGACAGGACAGGAAGGAAGGGTTATGCTGTTAGTTAAAAAACACAAAATCTAAGGAAGTGCATCCAATTGATTTTTGTGGACAATGCAGTGTTGAGTCTGTTTGGTGTGAAATGAGCACTGTGAAAGGAAAAATGAGTAGGTGTGTGTTATAGGCCTAATGAATCTGATGAGTAGAATTAGGAATTGTGCAGAGAAATAGAGTAGACCAGTAAATCAGAATGTCTTATAATGGGGAATTTTAATTTTCCAGATACTGACTGGAACTTGTGGGTTGGTCACTCGCACACTAGCAAGACTTTTGTGGATTTATTGGATGACTGTTTTCTACAGCATCATGTTTGAGAGGCAACCAGAGAAAGTAATACTCTTGATTTGATTATCAGCAGTGATTATTCATGCATTAAGAATTTCCAGATAAGGGAACTACTGGGTGACAGTGATCACAATGTACTCATGTGGGAATTACTTAAAGATTTAACTACCATCAAGGCTTAACTACCATCAAGGCTACCATCAAGGGAAGGGCTTTTGCAAAGGTGACTACAGAGGTCTCAAACAGTTTTTAACTTCTGTACAGTGGGATCAACTGAGGATGTTACCAATGTTGAATTCTAAATGGGAAGCCTTCAGGGATTTAATTTTGGAGGCTACTAGGCTTTTCATTCCAACCAAGAAATACTGTTCAAGATTTAGGCCTAAATGTATGTCAGATGAATTAATGAGGCTCATGGCAGAGAAGAATGTATGGAATGCACATAAAGTATCAGGTGACACAGAAGCCTATGGCAGGAGGTTAGACAGGAGAAGGCAGATTACGAGAAATCTTTGGCAAAGGAAAACAGCAAAGAGTTCTTTACTTATGTAAATTCTAGAAGGAAAGGAATGAATTAGATTGGACCACTTAACATAGATGGGTTGACTATTGATGATCATGCTCAGGTAGCTGATAAACTGAATGAGTGTTTTTCATCTACATTCACACGTGAGGAGTAATTCAATGAGGGGGGGTGCCAGATGTTTATCAAACGCTAACAGGGAGCTAAGTGATTTTGTAATAACTGAGAGCAAAGTGGAGGAGAAATTGTTGAAGTTAAACACAAGGAAGGCACCTTGGGTGGACGGGATCTATCAAGTTATATTGAAGGAGGCAGCAAAGGAAGTACCCATTGATTGGAGGTGTGCAAATGTATCACCAATTCACAAAGGGCATTCAAAAGGTGACACAAGTAACTACAGACCTGTCAGTTTAACTTGTGTTCTGGGAAAAATAATGGAATCACTGGTTAAAGCACTGCAGGATCATCTAGACAAGACTGCAGTAATAGTTAAGATGCAGCATGGGTTTGTTAAAGGGAGGTCTTGTCTGACCAATTTGATTGGATACTATGATGTGGTCACAAAGAAACAGGATGCAAAAAATAATTTTGATATCATATACTTGGATTTCAGGAAAGCTTTTGATACTGTTGAACATGGAAGACTGCTGTACAAATTGGAGAGGTATGGCATTAAGGGTAAGTTGCTACAATGGATAAAGGGATGGGTGAGTGGGAGACGACAGAGTGGTAATCAATGGACAAATGTTATTAGTGGAGTTCCTCAGGGTTCGGTGTTGGACCCATTGTTGTTTTGTATATTTATCAATGATATTGATGAAGGTATATCAGGTTTAATGTCCAAGTTTGCAGATGATACGAAGGTTGGCAGGGTTGTTAATGACAGTATGCTACTGTCATTACTGAAGTTTAACATTGACAAATGCAAAGTACTGCATATGGGTAGCAATAACCAAAGAGAAACGTACTAACTGTGTGGTACTACACTCAGGGAAGTGGAAAAGACCTGGGGGTAATTGTGCAATCAAATATGAAGTTCGCTGATCAGTGTAGACAGGCTGCCAGGACAGGTCATGGAGTCTTGTCAATGATTATCCCATTATAGAAGGCAATGGTCAGGCCACACCTTGAGTACTGTGTAGAGGTCTGCAGGTCTCATTTTAGGAAGGATGTAGAGTTGCTAGAACGAGTACAAAGAAGGGCAACAAGATTGGTGAGGGGAACAAAGGTGTGCTCTTACCAAGAAAGGCTTAAGTTCTGCAAATTGCAGTGCCCGGAGAGTAGGCACCTGCAAGGTGATCTGATTGAGGTGTATAAGGCCTTGAATGGGTTGAGCAAACTGAATGCCGATGGGATTCTTCCTCTTGCTTAGACTAAGAACCTGAGCAGGCACAGTTTCAAATTGAGGAAAGATAGTTGTGGAATAGATGTGCAGAAATTTGACTTTAGCCAGCGGGTAGTTGATTGGTGGAACAGGCTTCCATCTTTTGTTGTGGAAGCTAATAGCCTAAATAAATTTAAGGCTGAGCTGGACGGCATTTGGAATGAATGGAGGGGTGAAATGGAAGGGGTTCCCCCCCACGGCTAATGCTACATAAGCTTGTTTTCTTGCATCGTATGCCTCTACTAATGCTAATATGTGTACTGTGCTCAGGTTTTGCATTTGAGAAGCTCCTTAGCCTTGTAGGCTGTAGTGGCATTTTTTGCCTGCTGTATCTGGTTGTGTGCAATAAAAGATTAGTTTATATTTAAAGTCTCCTTGCAAGAGCCCAAATATGGGTAACTCATCTACTGTGAACAGCAAAGGAACATCCTCATGATGAAAGATTACAAAAGTGTTAGTTAGAGCTTTGAAAAAAGATATCTCAGAGGGGATCTGATTGAGGTGTATAAAGTATTAGAATGGAAACTGCATTATGGTCAAATTTTCACATTGAAATGGGATGCAAAAACCAGATGACAAACAATCTACTGGGGAAAAACTAATAGACTGAACCTCAGGAAATTTATACTATTTGGTCAGCATGTTTTTAACCACTAGAATAAACTGCCATCCTGGGTGGACAAGGAAGACAGTCTGTTGAAATTTAAGGTGCAGGTGGATTATGTAGCTTGTGGTAGTAGGAAGAAGTATGATAAGAGTTGTACAGACATGAGTTTTATTTTCCCTCCCTCTATTGCAGCAAAAGCTAATTTCCTTGGTATGACCTATACTAATACTAAATTGGCAGTGAAAAGTACAGAGGAAGAAGATATGATTTTATTCCCAATCAACTTTGAAAAGTCATTACTTGTCATATGGTGTCAATCAGAAATCTGTGACCAACAAAAAAGTTAAGTAAAACTTAGATTTAACAGTGTCCTACTTAATTTTGATATAAGGTTTTCATTACTGTAAAATATTTATACGTAATAAATAAGAAGGAAACAACATACATTTGTCTGAGTTAAATTTCCATATTAAGTGAAAAATATTAATGAGTTCAAAAATTTATATTGGATTACTTACATGACTTTACGCACTGCACAAAGGCAGTGATATACTATAGTGAAATTTTGGCCTTTGGCCATCGTTTTCTACATTTTTAATCTTCCCACTCAACGAGATACTGCACTTTTCCAGTAAGAGTTGTTCGCTTTGCCAGAACTTTGCACTTTTTTTTCCCATTTGTAGTGCAATGTCTAGTACCAATGTAGGAGTTCACTGATGATTTAAGATCGTTAAGAGGACTGTTAGCTTTTCTGCAGTGAATTCTGTTTCCTAATTTGTCTTTGCTCAATTCTTTGGAGAGACTGCACCTTTCTAAAATATTCTCTGATTCACTACCTGTATCCAAACTACCTTCACTTGTTTGTTCATTGGGTAGTGTGCTTCTAGTAAGATTCCTACGTTTACCATGGTATCTCCTCCGAATCTCACCATTTTTGGAAATCCTAATATCCACAGCACTGAGTTTCTTTTTAAGTGGGCAAGAGTGTTGCATACTTTTCTGAGGATAGTCAATATTCCAAAATGGATGATTTAGTCCTTCAAAATTTATTGGATGTGGAATAATGGAATCTAGAGTACCGTGAGAAGAAGCATCAGTGTTATCTAATAATTCTGCTTTTAATGCTGGCCGTAAAGTTGGCATTGTTGAATTTCCACGATGCAAGTGACTTTCACTGTCCTGAGACTTTCTTGTTCTACCCTATTAAAAAAAATAAATAAAAATAAAAATTAAAGAAACACATGCACGTAGACACTTTTAAAACTATTTTATACACAAACCTTATTGATATATTAGTTTAGAGATGGCCAAAGTGTAGTTCATGAGGTTCTGTATATGGCTTGTGAATATATATATATGTATAGTGAAGTTTTTTGGATTAGCACCTAAGACCATCCAGCAGGCCTTGAGGTGTCAGTCTTCAAGGCCTGGACTGTCTGTAAAATACGACAGTCTGTATAATGTAAAGCCTGGAGGGTTTCCCCTGCTTTCAGCTCTGCCTGAAGAGGTTTCATGTATTACCAAAAGGATTCAAATCTAGATCATTTCTAAATGGAAAACAGATGGCAAATCCATTTGGCATTAGAGGTTAAAAAAAAAAAAAGAGAGAGAAAACTTTCACTAATTTGCATGTACAGTAAACCCCCGCTATTCGCGGTCGTTGATTTAATATAAAATGAAACCTAAAAAAATGTGAATTTTAAAGCGCCGTGAACACTTTCCGCCATAAAAAAAACATGGGCATGACTAAAATTATCTTCCCCAGTCAAAACAGCGCTCAGTGGGTGGGGGGGGAGACAAAATCGCGAGCGTGGATGTTTCTCGCTAATTCTTGTTCAGTATGTTATGTGCTTGCTATGGGAAGTTTCGTCGGTTGTTTTTAATTTATATGCTTATAAATTGAATAAATTTATCAATTTATAAATTGATATGCATACAAAAGTGATAAATCTACCGTTTTGCAGTGTAAAACAGACTTTTTTGAGTGTGTTAACGGAAGAAAATGACTTTATTTGGACAAGTTCTTTCTAACCCGTACAAAAATATGGCTACAAATAACAAGGGAAATGTGAAAAGATCAAAGAAGGTGATGACATTAGCGAATAAAATTGAGTTATTAGATAATATTTCTAATGGTGAAAATGTCTCCTCAGTGGCAAAACATTATAAAAATCAATGAGTCAACGGTACAATCAATCAAGAAATCAAAAGAAAAAATCCGCCGTAGTGCCCGTGAAAATGCGCTAATTGCTTAAAAAATTTGCTCTGTAACTCGTGATGTTAAATTAGAAAAAATGAAAAAGCTTTAAATCTGTGGACAGAAGACCAAACTAAAAATAAAATTCCGTTAAGTTCACTCATCATTCGTGAAAAGGCAAAACTCCTTTATCAACACTTTAACGAAACTTGATAGCACTGGCGGGATAAGTTTTTTAGCTAGCAAAGGCGCTGGTTTGAAATTTCTAATAAATATTACATTTAATATTAAATAACTCCGCCATGGACGGTCCCAAGCCCGGCTGCGAAAGGAGGAGGGTGGTCATCCTGCCGAAATGACCAGAACCGGGAAACCGGGGAAACTAGGCAAGAAACCGCATGAAATTCGGAACAAGCTCTTACAACAACGTTACCGCATCCGGGGTAGCCGATGCGCCAGCACTGGGGACCCAGGGTGCTGGTGTGAAGTGGACCACTGGCCATAGAACAAGCTCTTACAACAATGTTACCGCATCCGGAGTAGCCGATGCGCCAGCACTGGGGACCCAGGGTGCTGGTAAAGTGGACCACTGGCCATAGCAATAAGCTTACTACGCCGAAAAGGGCAATTAACATTGGCGAATGGAATGTTCGAACGGGACACCACGTTCGACAAAAGGAAATCATTGCCCAAGAACTACTTAGGTGCAAGGTATCAATCGCGGCATTATCCGAATTAAGGCTCATCGGGTCTGGAACGATAATCATCCAACCACCAGCACCTAACGAAGCGGTTATCCTATTCTACTCTGGTGGTGAGAAACGAGAAGCAGGAGTGGGCTTTATGGTCGATGTTCAGGCCACCAGTAGTGTGATCGCTTTCCAACCAATATCGGACCGCCTGGCAGTCCTTACTGTCAAGGGCACTATCAAGACCCATATTATCTCCGCCTATGCACCAACTGAGACTAGCCTGGACCCGACCAAGAATGACTTCTACAACCAGCTCCAACATACGCTGGATTCAATTCCACAGACAGAAGTGATCATCCTCGCAGGGGACTTTAATGCCCACATTGGCGTGGACAGATCTGGTTGGGAAACAACAATGGGCAAGTTTGGCCATGGGAAGTTCAATGACAACGGACTACGTTTGTTGTCCTTTGCTGCATCTAACAACCTGATCATCGGAAACAGCCATTTCCAGCACCCTCAAAAACATCAACTTACATGGCGAAATCCATCTGGCAAGGACTCAGCAATCCTGGACTACATTCTGATCAACGCCCGATTTCGCTCATCACTCATGGACGTTCGTGCCATGAGGGGACCTGATTGCGGATCTGATCACTACCTCATCCGGGCTAAGGTGCAGCTCAAATTACGGCATGCAAAAAGGTCATCTCGGTCAGCCAAGCTGGACTGGAGGCAGCTAATGAATGCTGCCAACAAAAGGGCATATCAGATCGCCCTATCCAACCGCTTTGAGACGCTAGCCGTGCCCGAGGATATAAATGAAGAAGAAAAGCAGATCTCTGATGCCATCCTGGAATGTGCCAAGCCCCTATGTCCACCTGCCCGACGTCGAACGCAACCATGGATATCAGACGAGTGCCTCGACCTCGTGGACAAACGGAAACAGGCAAAGTTGGTCTACTTTGAACGGTACCGGCAGCTAAACCGAGAAGTCCGACAGAGGATGACAGCGGAAAGAGAAGCATACTTGAACCAAGTGGCAGACGATCTTGAAGTGGCGGCATCCAAGAACGAGTACCGCACTCTCTACCACACCCTCAGATGTCTGAGTGGAAAGACCAAATTGACTAGTGACAACATCAAGAATGCTGATGGGACCTTCGTGCGATCACCGTCCGAACGCATGCAACGGTGGAGTGAATTCTTCAAAGCATTGTATAATCACGACCCACCTCAGGAACCGCCAGAAGCCGCACTGTCGATCGATCCCCCTGAAGTCTCCATGGTCGATGTTGAGCCTACAGTAGAAGAAGTGAAAGAAGCCATACAATCCCTAAAGAATGGCAGGGCACCAGGAGTGGACCAAGGCACCACAGAAGCGATCAAAGCCGGGGGAGATGTACTGCTTCGCCGACTACACTCACTCCTCAAAACCATCTGGTGCACTGAACAAATTCCGCTAACATGGAGGAAAGCCATTATCATACCGATCCACAAGAAAGGTGATAACCGGGATTGCAAGAACTACCGTGGCATCAGCCTCCTTTCCATCATCGGAAAGGTCTTAATGAAGATCATCCAGTCAAGGCTGCAAAAACATCGCGAGCAAACCAGTCGAGAAGAACAGGCGGGATTTAGACCCGGGCGAGGATGCTGTGATCAAATCTTTGCCATCCGTCAGCTGATGGAGGAGAGGATCCGGTGTGGACAGCGAACCGTCATTGTTTTCATTGACTTTAAGTCTGCATTTGACTGTGTCCATCGGCCTGCCTTATGGAAACTACTAGAGGTCGAACATGTACCTCGAAAAGTCATCACACTCCTCCAAACTGCATACAACGGTTTAACCAGCCAGGTGCGCATCCAGAACGATTTATCTGAGGAATTTACCATCCAAACTGGAGTCCGCCAAGGGGATGTAGCCTCCCCGTTGCTTTTCAACATCGTGGTCGACGCCATTATGAGGCAAGCATTCAGAAACAGACGGGGCATACAATATGACAAGGATCACTATGTGACTGACCTGATGTTTGCCGATGATAGTGCTATCTTTGCTGGTAACGACTCTGAAGCCACGGACATCCTCTACGACATTGCCCGGCCATACGGTTTGAAGATCAATGCTGATAAGACAAAGGCCCTGACAACAGATGGGTCGCAAGCCACCATCTATCTCGAAGGCGTCCAGATCGAGCAAGTGCAGGACTTTAAATACCTTGGGTCGCTGGTCCAGGAGAAGAAAGTTGCATCCACCATGGAAATCCATAGCAGAATTGGACAGGCAGCCACTGCGTTCGCCTCGCTCAAATGGTGTCTGTGGAAGAGGACTAACATTTCCTCAAAGACTAAAATCCGACTCTTCCGGACTTTGATCCTGCCCATTCTCCTTTACGGATCAGAAACATGGATTTGTCTCAAGCTAGATTTAAACAAACTTGAGGTATTCCAAATGCGATGCCTGCGGCAGATTTTGGGCATCTCACTTCGTGACCGCATCACTAATGATGCCATCCGCACCAGATGCCAACAGCAACCAACCAACCATTGCCGACCAAATCCAGAAGCGAAGGCTTAGATGGTTTGGCCACGTATGTAGAATGGGCACGAACAGAATACCATCCACACTCCTTTGGAGACAACGACCCACCCAATGGAGCATCCAACGGACCACGCCTAGGAAAACGTGGGCCAAGCAAGTGGAAAATGACTTGAAGAGCCGACGTCTCGACCTTAACCAGGCCAGGACTGATGCCATGGATCGTAAAGTATGGAAGAACATCACAGAGCAAGTCCGAAACCCTGCGGCACCTACAGCAGCATACTGGTTGCGTGGCCAACCGCCTCCTCCAGCTGCCAGCTAAGGACCAAAGAAGAAGAAGAAGAATATTAAATTGTTTCTTATTTTCATTTCAATGCCATATGCTTGCATTTGACTATGTGCTGTCTATGTACATAGTCATATTATGAAGGTACATATAATACATACATAGACAAACTTTTAGACTAGTTTTTCTATATATTTCATACTTTGGAACGTAACCCCTTTATTACTATGGGAGCCATAACTCAGTATTCGGGTTTTCGGTATTCGCAGCATTTCTCAGGAACGTAACCCCTGCGAATAGCGGGGGTTTACCGTACTGTATAGATATGAGATATGTTTTGAGAGTTCTTTTAACACAGTATCAACAAATTACATCCATAATATGTATCATGAGCATCTGATACATATTAGATGTTTGGTGGCCTGTGTATGAAGGAGTAGTGGTACAGTGTCAAACATTTCTGTATTTAATGAACAACACTTCAAATAGTAAACCTACCAAGTTTCATGCAGTTTTAATAATGTCTTTTTTTAATTACAGGTCCTGAAGTCAACAAAGTTGTGTGAACGAGGAAAGATGCAAAATCAGTCACCGTGCAGCCATCCAATATTTGGAGAAAAGGGACTAAAAGAAATTCAAGAGGATATGGTTACAACATTAGGAGAGGATGCCCTTTCCTATTCCCTTGTTAAGAAGAGGTTAGCAGAATTTAAACAAGGGAGAGAGCTTGTTATTTGGTTTTAGGAGCATTAGCAACTAAGGCCATATTGCTCTGGGGATATGCGGTGGTCATTCCCTGACCTTTCTGCATCCTCCGTATTTGGTGGTCACGGGCTCGAACCCTGGTCTAATCAAGAAGCGTGTGCTATGCACTGCTGCTCCTGCCCACCTGGCTATGGAGGCGCCAAGGGAGAGAGAGCCTAGAAGATGGCCCATGCTGTGGAAGACCTGCAACATCCATCACTCCAGTTGTTGACAGCGTATATGATCTGTTGACGAGTGATCAACAAATGACAGTTCAGTACATTGCTAGCATTCTTGGGCATCTCATCTGAATGTGTGTACCACAATAACAGATGTTATAGCTATGAAAAAGGTGTCAGCACGATGGTGTCCCAAAGTTATTGACAACAGATCAAAAAACAAAAACACAAAGGTTGTCAAAGTGAACATTTGCATCGCTTTCATGCAGACCCAGCAAATTTCCTTCCTAGGTTTGTGACCATCACTTTCAGCCAGAGACAAAGGATCCGTCCAAACAGTGGAAACACAGCTGTTCTTCCCCTCCAAACAAGACCAAGTCAATTCTTTTTGGTGGCAAGGTAGTGGCATTAGTTTTTTTTGGGATGCTGATGGAGTGTTGTTAGCAGATTAGCTCCAGGAAGGCTAGACAGTTACAGGGGCATATTACACAGACACTGTGTGGGACATTTGTGTGGAAAAAAAAAAAAAAAAAAAAAAGTAGCAGAAAACTCAAAGGAGTCTTTTTCCACCATAATGCAACTGCTCATAAGTCTGTCACTGCCATGGCTGCACTGCACGAGTGTGTCTCTGAAATCTTAGCACACCCCTCATATTCAACAGATTTAGCACCAGACTCTCACCTATTTCCTAATTTGAAAAAATACCTGGCTAGCATCCATTTTCCCACTAACACTGAAGTCACTGCTGCAATTGATACACTGCAGCAATGGTGGGAAAAGTGTGACTCCAAAGGGTATTATGTTTGAAAGTAACATGTTACCAGACCTCTCAAATAAAACCTTCATACTCACAAGCCACAAACTTTTCAAACATCCTCTCATACAGAATCTCTTGAAACTCTACAAAGACATGCTGTCATCTCTCAACTGGGTGTGTAAAATAGTTGGTGAATTAGTGAATAAAGAAGCACTCTTGATTATGTGTGGGTTATGAAAGATGTCAATAGTTACCCAAATCTGAATTTTTATGGATTCTATTACTATCCCCACTTTCTCAGGTGAACATATATTTTTATACACACACAAAGTTATATGGTAGCAGAAAACAAACTTCAGGACTATCTTCAAAAAAATCCAACTAAACATAATGGAACACCTAAAAGCATTCGCAGATGAAGACTTCCAAAAATGTTTTCATCAGTGGCAGCGATGATGAATCAAGTGTGTGGCTACAGGAGATTACAGTGAAGAATATTAATAACATAAAACATTTATCCTCAAACAAAAATTAAATTAATTTGACTTTAATTTAAAAACTAAAAGTAAAATTAATTTAACAACAGTAATCAAACTTTTTGGATGTGTGAATTAAACTTGTATTTTTTTTGTGTATGTGAAAAAATAATTCCCTATACATAGAAGAGATTATTAACCTGGAAGCTGTGTGAAAGGAAAGACTGCAACAACTATATACTAAAATAAATAAAACATAAAAAATTTATTATATATACCAGGAGTGATCAGCTAGACAACCTTTAGGAGTCGCAATAGTAGAAGGCAACTGGAAAGAGCTATATAATAAAACACGTATGTACGACTCCACTAGCCGATAGCTCCATCTGTTGTGAGTAGCATTTCTATGATAAAATGCTTTAGACATACATGTGGTTCAGTCAGTTTTTTGCAGTGCATGAGTTAATTTGTGTGAACATTATTAGTTTCTTTTTAAGTGAGACCCTTTAAAAGTTTGTCTGGAAAATGTAAATATGAAGACAAGAATAAGGGATTTAAAACAGAGTGGAAAGAAGAGTTTGTTTTTGTGGAGATAAACAGTAAACTAATGTGTCTTTTGTGTCAAGTAACATTGTCACAGTTCAAGGACAGTAACCTTAAGCACCATTACAAAACAAACAAGCAAACAAGTTCTTTCACCCAACAATTTCCTGTTGGTTCCATGTTAAGGAAAACTAAAATATGGTCTTTAAAAGAAAAATTTAATAGTCAAACCAAGGTTGTCAATGTTTATTAAAGAGGCAGATGTAACAACAGAGATTGGATTTATTTTGGCCTTCAATATTGCTCGGGCAAAGCACCCCCACACAGAAGGAGAGTTCATTAAAAAAAAACATTGCTTTAGTAATTTCAGTTTTAGACCCAGAAAAGAGAAAACTGCACAAAATGATTGAACAAATCCCTGAATCCAGACATACAGTAGAAAGACGAATTTCTGTAATCAGTGCTGACATCATAAATAACTCTCAACATAATTTCAAGAATTGCTCAGTGCTGAATCTGGCCTTAGCTGAATCTATAGACATTGAAGATAAACCACAACTAGCCATATTTGTTCATTTTGTAACAAATAATCTAGATGTGAAAGAAGAACTATTAGATCTGATTGCTTTGAAGGATGCGACTCTAGCCTCAGACATAAAAGGAGCTCTTGATCTCGTGCTTGGCAAAGCTTCTGTATCGATTAAGAAGATAGTCGATGTTGCAACTGATGGCACCCCAACTATGAGAGGTGTAAATAAAGGGCTTGTGGGGCTTTTAAATGCTAACGCATTTTTTCCCAATTTTACCCCTGTCCATTGCATTATTCACAGGGAACACCTAGCACCTAAATATTTTAAACATGAACATGTTATGGAGGTAGTTTTGAAAACTTAACTACATATGGCTCAAGCACAAAAACATATTGACAGTTCAAAGTCTTCATGGAAGAAATAGACAACGATCAGCTTCCATATGACCTATCGTGGTTCTGTTTAGTAAGGTGGTTCTCGGTAAGCAATGTTCTAATGAAGTTCTTTCACTTGTTGGAGCCAATCAAACAATTTGCCAAAGAAAAAGGGAAATCTTTCCCTCAACTTGAGGATGCCTAGTGGTTAATAGATATGGATTTTTCACAGATGTAGCATTTACAATCATGAAATGTATCTCTGCAAGGACAAGGAAAACTTATTTCTGATCGACCACAGTATGTTTTCAGCTTCTGCAACAAACACACTCTTTGAGAAGGACCTTGGTTTCTAAAACCTTTACTCGTTTCACATGTTTGAGTAAAACTTTGCAAACTCTACCCAGATTTGAAATTATAACTAGAGATTATGCATACAAGTTACACGGACTGGCAGAAGAAATTATGATAGATTTTGTGATTTAAGAGCACTTAAACCATCATTTGCATTTTTGGAAAATCCTTTTCTTGTTGACATTATGAAGAATGGCTGTCCCATCTCACCACCAATTGCTGGGGATACAGCAGCTGTAGAGTTGGAGCTCCAAGAGGATGATGGACTGAAACAACTAAAAGAAAGTGGCTGCTTGACTATGAGTTTTGGAAGCAGGTTCCAGAACAAAAATATCCTAAAACAAAAGTGTGCATGCAGAGATTAATCTCTATTTTCGGTATGACATATTCTTGTGAGTCTTTGTACTCAACACTTAAATTTATTAAAAATAAGTATCGGTCTATTTCGACTGATGAGCATTTAAATGAGCTTGTATGTACTGCCCTAGCAAGTCATCAACCAAACTTTCAGCAGCTAACTCAGAGGTTCCCAAACGTTCTCGGTTCATGGCACTCCATAGGGCAAAGGAAATATCTAACGGTCCCGTTTATTAAGTAGTTAGGTCCAAACAACTTAATAAGTAATGTTGAAACTGTGAACTACCTAGAGCTAGTAATTCGTACGGTGGCCGAAAGATGTAGAGTATCCCTGTGTTTCCACCGAAAATTTAAAATATCCCGTGGTACCTCTGTGAGTTCGCTGCAGTGCCCTGGGGCACCACAGAGCTACACCACCTGTAAAGCATCGACAAGGAAATCTAATATGTAAATATCTTCTGTGAAGTATTGTCAGAATTAGAATTTTGAAAAATTTGTGTATCTTTATGTTTTTGAAAAAAAAAAAAAAAAAAAAAAACTTTGTAACAAGAATTATGCTTACTTAAAAAATAACATTATTTTAAAAATTTAATCAGTGTTATATATAAAATTTTGATATAAATAAAAATAAAATATATCCGCAAGACATCTGCACCACAAGCCTGTGTGAGCCGTGCTATGGCCACCCCTGATATATATATACACACAGTGAAATGAAGGACATTAGAATTATACAATTTGAATGAGAGGTATGTTATAAAAAATTTTTTTATCTCTCTCTCTCTCTCTCTCTTTTTTTTTTTTTGATTGTTCAGCAAAGCAGCGAACGAGAAATGAAGTAGGTTGAACAGCTGATCCCAAAGTATAAAAAGTGACTTCATTTACATCCACAAAAAATTGACAAACATGCATTTTTCCAGTTGTGCCCATGCATTGGTACAAGTGAAAAAGGCATCAATTGCTAACAGTTCCTGAGTCCCATTCTGAGTAATTTCCTCAACTGTTGCAAATCTGTGACCTTTCAAGAAGTTTGATGGGGGTGGGGTGTGCTAAATCCTTGTGTGAAGGGGACACTGTCATGATGCAAGCACCAATCAATCCCCGAAGCCCAATTTTCTGGCTGTTTTCACTGAATAACATAACAATCATTGTAGAACTGTTCAATAGTATCCTGGTTCACTGTGTGACCATGCAGGCAAATTCATAATGAATAAAATCCTGCAAGTAAAAAAAAAAAAAAAAAAAAAAATCCATTATAAGCATGATCACATTTGATTCAGATTGTGCTTTTTTTTTTTTTTTTTTTTTTTTAATATCCTATCACATAACCATCTTTTTTTAAATCCAACAGTTAGTGTGCACCTATGGGCTTGGCAAACCCAGGGTCCTGAGCTGGATATCATCATTCTTCTCTTTCTTGATTAGTCCTTTCTACCTCTCTCTCTACCTCTCAGGGTAACTCGGGAATTTTTTTTTTGGCTGGTGCAGCATAAGCCTCAGGCTTCCTTGCACCATATGGCTAATAATAATAAATAATAAAAAACCTCCAATGTGAGCAATTCATATGTGAAGGTACAGTGCAACAAACAGTGAAAGAACTATACAAGAGTGAAGTATATCAGCATAAGCTAGTAGCATTAGATTATTCACTTAAAATATTCTAACTGGATGTTAGTAAATATGTTTCTTCACTTAAACATTTTAATTTAACCTGAAACTATTGAATTTAACTATTAGCATAACGCTTGAAGTAGACATAATAGCATTCTTTCCTCAGGAGTTCTGCCAAATTAATTTCGGTTTCTAGAACTGAGTTAGAAGAAGAAAATCTGTGGATGACTAATGAATAAAGGGACAGATGCAGAAGAAATAATCTATTTCCATCATGTCAAATGCTACAGGCATAGCTAAAAAGACCAAATTAAGTCAAGCTCTCTCTCTCTCACTAGATGCTTTTTTAGCACCATTTACAAAGTGGATAGAATGTTATAAGTAAAGAAGTTTGGGGATCCCGTAATTATGTGTTTGATAGAAGCTGAAAGAATCCAGCATATGAATACCAGAAAAAAATATTTTTCAATAACTTTAGAAATAAGGATGAAATGGAAGTAGACCATTTAGGTGCAAAAAATTTAACACATTATGTTTCAGTTTTCAGTATTGAAAATTTTAAAACACCACCATAAAGCAAGAAAAAACTTTATCCACTGCATACAATTTTCACATGGTATTTTCAAGACAAGGTTTATTCATATTATTTTAGTCTTTAATGACATGGATCAATAAATAGGAACTAGATCACAACTGTTCTGAAGCTGCTGTGAATTAAGCTCTGATTAAAATATAGGCATAGGGAATACAGGACCTGCTACCTGTGCTGTTAATTTCCACAAGTCCACACAATGACCAAGCACTTTTTCTGCACAAGGATCATCGGATTAGTCCTTACAATGCCAAAATTAATAAATCTAGTGTTGCAGAAAATAGTTTCCCCATACACTCTACACAACATTAAACTGAATGAGGGAATTAAAATACAAAACCATGGGTAACCCCAATCATACTTTTTCCCTCTTTTATGCACAGACTAGAAATGTGAGATATTAATCAGCAAAGTGTGTATATATATATAGACAATATATAAATATAACTTATGAATCAAATATACCAATTTAGGAGGTTCTTCTTCCTTTGGTTTCTCCTCCAACTCAAAAGATATGCGATTATTTTCACTGCTTCCTGACTTCCTCAATTTCTTTCTTGGAATCACACTGCATATAAAAATCATACAGTTTATCATTAATCTAATTCAAATAAGAATTAAACAGTTGTATGAGGGCCAGTCAGGTCAGTAAGTTCTGCACAAGCGTTATATAAACTAAGTCATTTGTATAGAAAAACATTTCTTGACTGAATTTCTAAAAGTATGAAAGAGGTTGTTTATGCATGGGTACAGCAATTCCATAATTTCTACTACCCAGATAGCATGAATGCATCGTTTATTCATATCTCATATTGTGATCATCTTCACAAGTTGCTGAGGTATTTCACTGCTTTGAATAAGTAGCGCTTCACCAGTGGAGATGGCTAATGTTACTTATTCTCGGCGAATACCACCACCCCGACGGCACCGTTCCGAACTTGTTGGCTTACTCACTGGTGGGTGGGCAGGTACCACGTTGTGCAATAGTGTTGCAATAGCCGTACCCATGCATAAACAACCTCTTTCATACTCTTAGACATTCAGTCAAGAAATATTTTTCGATTAAACCACGCACACCACCAAAGCATCTCTCACATTGTGGTGAGGTACAGGGTACCTGCCCACCCACCGATGAGTAAGCCAACAAGCTTTGAAACAGTGCTGTCTGGGTGGTGGTGGTGGTATCTGCCAAGAATAAGTAACATTAGTCTTCTCCACTGGTGAAGCGTTACTTATTGAAAGCAGTGCAATACCTTGGCAACTCGTTGTGAAGGTGATCACAATATGAGATATGAATAAACGATGCATTCAAGTCATTTGTAAATGACAGTTTATTAAATCTGAACAAATTACAATTATAAACTTTCAGTATAGTCCCCTCTCCATTCACTTGTCAATAGCAGTCTGCCATCATTAGGGGAAATAATTAACATCACTTAGCTCCCTTCATAGTGATATTACTCAGTGTTTCCTACATCTGTATTTTGTTCATTATGCCAGAAAACCCTGTCTCCATTAGGGGCTCCAACTTTGGATCAAATCAAAGAATGGGGTGGAAACCAAGATCTTGGTTGTAGATATGGTTGGGTAAAATCTTTCAGCTGAATTCTTAAAACAACTCAATCTCCATGTGGCATGATGCATTGTTGTTAAGTTTCTTTGGACCTCACTCAAACAGATCTGAATGTTTCTTTTGCTAGTAGTGAGGTCTCAAATTTTCCTCATATTCTCCACTGATTGTCTGACCTTGTGGAATCAGATTAAATGCAAATAATGTCTAAGGAAATGTAAACAGCAGCACTGGCCATTTGTTTTATTTTGCTAGGTTCCTGCTGAAATTTCTTGAGTCTGGGTGATAAAGGATGACATGAATTCAGCAGAATGTCATTTTAACCCATTTACATGTAAGTTACTGTGCACAGACCTGCAGCAGTGAGTTTTTGTGGAATTTAAGTTTTTTAAAAAGTAACACTTTGTACATATATGCTTTTAAATATAAATTTGTTCTTATTTTCACTTGACTGCCTAACATAAGAATAAAAACAGAATTAAAATAAGAACACATAAGATATGCCAGCCCTTATGTGAATATTTCTAGGCATTTCAAACATAAATGAATGCATTAACCTACAAATTGTGTATATATTATATACACAATTTTATACTACAGAAGGGGGAGCCTATACATGGTAAGCACACGCGCGCGCGCGTGTGTGTGTGTGTGTGTGTGTGTGTGTGTGTGTGTACACACATACATGATGTATTCCATGCAGCCCATACATGATAACCATATTTCACTGATTTGCAATGAGAGAGACTGTTTTCTATTCCACTCAAATAGCAACCAAAGTACAATTTTCCAAAAATTGTCTTTCACTTTCAAAGAGAAAATTGAATACCAAGATGCAAGTTTTTCCCCAATAATTCTGCAGGTTGTACCTTATCAAGGCCTCCAAAATTAAGGCTTGTTTCAATAGTGTATTCATCCACAAGAAAATGTTCCCAAGACTGATTGCATCAGGTGTGCAAGCAAACATCTTGAAAATATTGACAGATTTCATGTGCAAACGTGCCATGTGCTGTTCCAGTTTTCACAGATGCTTCTCTGCTCCTTGGTCAAATCTATTTGGGTGGCTATCATCATACCACATGGTTTCACATGTCACTCATATCCTGCAATAGATAAAGCAACAAAAATTAATTAATTGCTTACACATATTCCCTCATATTTAATAAACAAAATGCAATATAAACATTTTACACTGCCCACATTTCAGGAAATATTGAGGACAATGCATAATTTATTAACTGCCCTTTTGGAATACATAGATAAAACATAAAATATATATTATCCCTTCCTCATAAGCAATACTATAAACAAAGGAAAATCTTGGGATGTGCAGCTTTGCCACAGTATAACAGTACATAATTCATAGCTGCCAACTTTAAATTTTCAAAAAGCTGAAGATTAAGTGTTTTCAGACAGAACAACAACAAGGTTTCTTGCAGGTTGAAAGGACAGGAGGAAAATGGATTTTTTTTTGGAAGAAAACCCCCACCCGCTTTTTCAATTTAAAGACCACACTGCACTAGAAATCATATTCTATATTCAAATGCAGTCATAGGATTGTTTACTGGTACACTATGCTTTTAAACATTAGCTTACCTAAAGTTTTTACAGCACTTTTACAATTTCATGTAAAAAAAAAAAAAAAAAAAAAAAAACCCACACCTAGAAAAAACTGTTATGATGACGATAACACAGAGGTGCTCAAAACAGGCCAAAGACAAATTCCCTGATGTAAATCGAGAGATCTGATGGTAGTATCTTATGAGTTTGTATACAGTGTAATATTCCCCTCACATTGTTTGGACAAATCTCTCGCTAAATAATGTAGGAATGCAATTTATTTTTATTTTGCATTCTTACATTATTTAGTGAGGGATTTTAATGGCTATAGTATTCCAGTTTAAATGCTTTCGCACTTTTATAGCCTTTTATTGAGGTCCCAAAAAGGAATAAACTGGATATAACTCTCCTTAATTTTTGGCTTTAGGAAAGGGTATAGAGACTAAATTCTAGGAATCATTAACTGTGCAGTTTGTATATTTTACAGAAATCATTTCCACTACAGGTTATGTCTCATATTTAACAGGAACCTTGAATTCTCCCAATCGCCTCAGCTTTTTTCAAATTCAACATCATTCATCCACTTTCCTTGCTGGTACAGTAACCAGTGTCTTTTGTATGTGTGCATTCAAAGTGATATCAATAAATTTCATAACAAAAATATGTTTAATTTATGTTATGTTTAATTACTCAAGATATGTTTAATTTAATTTAATAAAATCTTTTTAAAAATTTTCACTTTTTTAAAGCAAAATCAAAATATTTTGGCATATTCAACTCTTTTTGGGTCAAAGGTGCCAAAAAAGTAAGCATAGTACATGAAAGTGTTTGACATATATAAACTGCTGCTTCATTAATACTGCAAAAAAGCTAAATAATCAAATGTTAGCTACCAAAATACTGTTTGAAAAGTAGCCTCCAAAAAGGGAGGTTATAGTGCTCTTTGGGCCAATCCCTTCAAAGGAGATATATCCAGAGTTTACTGGGCGCGTGTGTACAAATATATATTTTTATTATTATTCTTATAATAAATTTCTATTTAATCGCTAGATGGCCAAGACAAGAAGAGTTATTATTATTTTTATATATCACAGCATAGGCAAGATATATCTGCTGGCAGCAAAGAACAATACAAAGTACAAAGTAAAATTAAAGTTTAATTAACAGCAAGTCAAAAGATACCTATTAATATTTTCAGAATGGTTGGATAACTAAATTATCTGTAATGCACTATTTAAGGTAGAGTTAATAAGCTTAATAAACTTACTAAAATAAAGTTAACTGTATCACCATTATAACTAACTTTCAGTTCTCTAAGCAGTCTAACAAATCTTAACATGCAACTGCTGGTAAGTGTACTGTACTTATTGTACATATGTGTATGTATCAGAGCTGTCATTCCATCTAATAACTGCTGTTATTTATATAAATTAATTTCATTACCAATACACTGTGATCAAATAAAGATGCCATGATTATTAAAAAAATAAGATAATAAACATACTCTCTGATTGGGACAATGCTTTTTGTTTTCCTTCCTTTACACTTAAAATCTTTTAACATTTGGCCATTGATTGGAATACCAGGAGGAAGAGTAATAACAGGTGCTGGAGGTGGTGCACGAATTCTCAATCCCCACAAAGATGTCCTCTTCTTTATTTCTTTACCACATTTAAACCTACATTTAAATATTTGCACAATAATGAATAAACAAAATTATTTTAATTGACAACAATTAAAAGTATATAGATATACTTCGTATTTCCACAATACTTATATTATGCATTATCTTTCTATACATTAAAATAATTTCCCTCCTAGTGATATTTATTCAGCCAATGGGAGAAGGGGATGTGGATTACATGGTAATAAGTAACAGAAGCTTGTTTTAGTGTGGTAAAACAAGCTTCTGTTTTAGCGTGATCACACTAGATGAACTTCGTTCTCGCGCTTTGTTTATCTAGCATGACCACATGGTACCATTATTGATTTCCATATGTAACGTATTTATGTATTTGAAGGTAAGGAAGGGACCTACAGTGTCGAAAGCTTCTGTAAGTATTTTATTTTATTTCATCAAAAGAATTGAGCGCAGCGAGCAGGGGGCGAAGTCCCATAGTTTATTATTATTATTTTTTTTAAGATATGAACAAGCCTGTTTATTATCCCTAGTTAACAAACAGGTCAGCACAAGATTATTCTGTGAGACAACCTTTGAAATTCATTCACTCCTCGCTTGCCACTGATAGGAGAAACTTGTTATATCTCTACCTTTCCAACCCCATCTAATGACCAACAGTGGCTATAATTTTTGGACACACACACACACAATCAGTATGGCATACTGATTTATTTTAAGAGATATGAGCTAACTAATTCTCTTAATTTTAGCAATCAATTCTGCCTCTGTTTTCTTGTGATAAACAATCAGCCTTCTACCTTTGGTTCTTAGGTTCAAATTCCAATGTAACAATTTATAATTTGTATTTTTCGCAGTAGCAGTAAAAATTTCTAGCTCCAACTGCCAATTCACAAATATTTTTTTTTTTAAGTGTTTTCACACGAGTAGAACTAGAAGTTGCCACGTCTGTGTACTGTGCAGTGATAAACATTGAATTTGTGTTGTTTTTATACTGTAGTGTACAAAACTGAATTTATGTTTTCAGAAATTCATTTAGTGCTACAATGAATAAGCAGACACATAGGAAGTGTATCAATCATCCAGACAATTTCTGTTATGTTTGTGAACGGTTTACCCAAACACTCAAAGGAAAAATATCTCTGACATTAAAAAACTTTCGTATTATTTTTATTTCGGATGTAAAATCGGTGATCAAGACAAACAAACTTTGAGCACCCCACAAGTGTTGTATTACCAGTACCACAAACCTTAGGAAGTGGTTACATGGCAAACTCAAAGCATTACCTTTTGCAATCCCTATGGGTTTGGCAAGAACCATCTAACCACATTAATGATTGCTATTTCTGTATGACAAATATATCTGGTATGTCTAAACGAAGCAAGCACACTATAATATATCCAAATATACCTTCTGCAATTTGGCCCATTCCACACAGTGACGATTTGCCAGTACCAGTGAACTCCTCAAAACTTGAGATAACAGTAGTGGGGAAGATAATAGGGTTCAAGTTCAAGATGAGGATTTCCTGGAAGCCTCGACGTCACAAGATGTCGATTATCAGCCAGTAAACTCAGGTAGTCAGGTTCATTTAATCAAACAATATGAGTTGAATGATTTGGTTCAAGACTTAAATTTGCCAAAAGAACGGGCTGAACTGTTAAGTTCTAGGTTACACCAGTGGAATATACTCGCAGCAGAAACAAAGATTTCTGTGTTTCGAAAAAAAAAAAGCATGAAAAGTTATTGAAATATTTTGCTACAGAGGACAGTATGTGTTTTTGCAAAGACATTCTTGGACTTCTGAAAGAACTAGGTGTCTTGGATGTCAGATGAATGCCATTTATTCGTAGATGCCTCAAAATTAAGTTTAAAAGCAGTTTTGCTTCAAAATGGCAATGAATTTCCATCAGTTCCTGCATTTCATTCAGGTGGACTTAAAGTCATGAAAGCATGTCTAAGGTTCTACATGCTATAAAATACCAGGATTATCAGGTTTGCAGCAGGTTTCACAAAATGTTGTTGTGCAACACTGGGATGAGTTCATACCAGGATAATGTAATGTAAAATATATTCCTTTAGTGCAGTCAAACAAGGTTCTTCTACCCCTGCACATCAAACTTGGATTCGTGAAAAATTTCGGGAAGGACTAGATAAAGAAGGTAATGGATTTGCATACTTGAGAAGTGTGTTTCCTAATTTAACATATGCCAAACTTAAGGAAGGAATTTTTGTAGGACACCAAGGAAACTCCTGAAAGACTGAAACCCAGTTAAAAGAGGTTGAATTGGCAGCTTGGAGATCATTTAAGGCAGCAGCACATGGTTTTTGGGTAATAGGAAAGAAGAAAACTATGAAATGTTTGTGTCAAATTTACTCGAATGCTAAAAAAAAACATGGGCCATTGAATGTTGTTGAAAATTCATTCTCTTCATTCCCATCTCGAATTTCCTCCTGAAAACTGGGAGATGTGAGTGATGAACAATGGGAACAATTTCATCAAGATAATTTCTATGATGGAAAAGCAGTAACAAGGCAGCTGGGATCCTGTAATGATGGGGGATTACTGATGGTTCTTTGCGAGGGAGAGTAAGTAGGAATACAAGAGAAAATCCCTTAGTAGCAAACATTTTAAAGGACAATTACAGGTATGCCGATTATATATTATTGAAATATAACTATTTTGCAATGATTTATGATATTTTTTCCAAAGTTAAATAAGTTATAGAGAACGTATAATATTTTTTTACACTTTTATTACAAGCTTGAGTGTGGTTCAATAAAAAAAAAAAAAAAAAAAAAAAAAATCACCCTAACTTAGCTGCAGAGGTGATTCTTGGCACAGGTTTTGGTCCTTCTCTACATAGCCACCGTGCAGATTCACACATTTTTCCCATCGATGGATGAGTCTATAAATGCTATTTTTGTAGAAGTGGTGAGGTTGGTCTTTGAACCATGACTCAGTGCAGAAATGATTTGAGGGAAGGAAACGAAGTCCGATGGTGCAAGATCGGGTGAGTAGGCTGGATGGGGCAATATTTCATATCTACAAGTGGCCGCTTGTGTTGTTGCAATTTCAGAAGTGTGAACTGGGGCATTATCTTGAAGCATTCTCACACCTTTGGACAGTATGCCACACCTACATGTTTTGATTTTCTCCCATAATTTTGTGAGTAAGTTGGCATAATAGACACCTGTAATTGTTCACCTGTAATAAGACACCTGTACTTGTTCTACCTTTCGGCAGGTAATCAGTCATTATTACGCCTTTCTCATCCCAAAACACTTCAGCAAGACCTTTCCTGCTGGCGTTTAGACCCTTGTCTTCTTGGGGGGTGGGGAACCATGATGTCGCCATTCAATGGACTGCTTTTTACTTTCAGGCTGAAATGGTGTATCCAACTTTCATCCTAAGTGATTAGACGAGAGAAAAAGTCTTTCTAATTTTTTTTTGTTGTGATTTCTGTTGTTGATCAGCCTTCTGGAAATCAGTCAATAATCGGGGAATCCATCTTGCACTCAATTTCCGTAAATGGAGTTGGTCGTGAAGGACTGTTTCAACAGAGCTCACACTAATCTTCACCTCTTGGGACAATTCATGCACAGATATCCGGCAATCTTCCATGATTAACGACTCCACTTTTCTGATCGTGCTGTCATCAATGGCTGAATGGGGATGACCTGGAATGGGCTCAGGTTCTACCGATGTCCGACCACACCTAAACTGTCTATGCCAGTGCTTCACAATGCCATAGGATGGAGCTTCATCCTTATATACAGCAGTCATCTCCTCGTGGATTTCTTTAAATTTCCCCTTCAAGAACAGATACTGGATTACGGCTCTGGCTTCAACTTTGACCACGATGCTACTTTGTCACATGTTCAGCTCTGTAAGAGAAAAACAAATTAAGACAAGGGCTGAAACGGAATCAGCACATTTCTTTCCTGCAGAATCACATATTTTCATTGCGGAAGTATGACAAATATTTTTTTTTTGTTGGCTAGTGCAATCAATGTGAAACTCAGCACTAAGAACATTAACTCAATACTTCGATAAAGTTTAAGATTAATCGCAACTGTTAATTAAAAAAAAAAATCTTATCTTACTTATGAGTTTATGTGAGCAATTCTACAGTAAATATAAATTAGTCTGTAATAAAACTGCTCAGGATTAAGCATGCTAAAGCAGATTATGAAGTCTTCAACAAAAAGTGTAAAGGATACAGATTTCAAAGCAACAAGATCTCTTTGCTTATGTTAGGAGTAAAATGAAAAGGAACAGACATACTCGTACACTTGGTATCTGTAGTAACAGTATTGAATATTCCAAACTGATCACTGATAAGCTGAATAAATATTTTGCACCCACATTTACATACAAGCGAGTTTTTAAACTTGAGGATATCAGTGGTCTAGCTAATACTAATTTGGAGATGAATGATTTTATGATGAAAGAAACAGCAAAAGATGTAAGCAATGTTTAACTGCTATAATGAGAGCATTCCTGGATTCAGGCAATGCAGGTTGAGATTGGTGAGGGGAACAAAGGGTTGCATTGCTCTTACTAAGAACGATTTAAGTTCTGCAAATTGCAGCATCTGCAGAGGTTTGCCTTTAGCCAGCGGGTGGTTGATCGCTGGAGAAGGCTTCCATAAGTCACTGTGGAAGTTGATAGCTTAAATAGATCGGTCCTTGAGATTGTCACAGACATTCTCAAAGATATGCCAGATAAGCTGTACTTGCTAAATGGGAGTCTACAACGCTGATGGAACTGATATTCGGGTGACATTCAAGTGAAGTGGACCCAATTTCGGCGAAGTCTGGATGGTCTGTGACAGCCAAGTCCTCTGCTTGCACCTTCACGATGGTAGGACTGTTAGTAATCCTGAGTATAACCTCTATGCACAAGCACTGTGGGTGACCATCCAGGTGTGAACCAACGTAAGCAGGGATCGAAGTGTGGCGCCCACCTCACATGGAGGAATGCCACAACTCTGTGTTACCAGGCAATACTCTCATCAACCAGTGCAATACCACCACTTTGCTAATTGGAGGTTTGAAGTGGTGTAACCGATTTTTAGTCTCCAGAGCTAAGTTCTGGTCAACCCTTCCCCGTCTCTTTCATCATGCAGTATGACTGTTGACTTTTGGGGTAAAAATGGACATCATGGCGAGATCCAATCTTCCTTACATTTCGAGGATACAACTCTAAAACGCTGTTTGCAGGCCGGCCGCTAGTTAGTACACTGGACCGAACCTATTGGTAACTCTTTAGGAGGCTTCCGGATCAGTTAGTGTATAATGTTTGTTTGTTTGTTATTTGGTTTTTAGGAGCATTAGCAACTAAGGCCATATTGATCCGGGATATGCGGTGGTCATTCCCTGACCTTTCCGCATCCTCCGTATTTGGTGGTGATGGGCTGGAACCCCGGACTAATCAAGAACCGTGTGCTACGCACTGCTGCTCCTTCCCACCTGGCTACGGAGGCGCCCTAGTGTATAATCTAACTACCTCTACTGTGCCAGATAGTGACTGGAGGGAGTCCGAGTAGTGTGTATGCGGGGAATATTCTTACCATGTGTACGCCATATCCAAAAACTTCATTACTTCATACAGCAAGTCAAAAGCAAAATATAAGCAAACATAAGCAAACAAAATATAAGCAAACATAAACAAAAGTGCATAAGCACTTTTGCTTACTATTGAATACACCATGAATTGCAAAACTAATAGAGTAAGCTTATCTGCGAAAAGATCTAAACCGCCCAAACACTTCCTAGTTCATTTCACAAATATAAGTGGTCTCAATTCTAATCTCAATAATGTCTATTTCCACTTGCAGCCTGCCAAACCCCACGTACTTTTTCTGACAGAATCTCTGTTATCGGTTGATTCAACTACTGCTCATCTCAGTTGCCTAAATTATTCGCTGTATGATTCCTTTCGCCTCAAAGGTGGTACTTGTGCATATGTCCGTTCCGATATTCGCTGTCAGAGACTTGGTAATTTGGAATCTCCTCTCTTCGATCTTCTCTGGCTTAAAATCTCTTTACCTCATTGTGTCAAATTCATCTGTTGTCTCTACTGTTCTCCCAACTCCACTAACCACTTTGACTTTCTCTCTTTGCAACTTGATTTTCTCCAGTTCAACTTTCCTAACAGTAAGTTAATTTTCCTTGGAGATTTTAATGTTCAAAACTCCAGCTGGCTTCTGTTTTCTAGTCACACCGACCCAGCTGGTTGATATGCTGAAACTTTTGCAATTACTAATGACCTTGCACAGATTGTTCATTTACCTACAAGAATATCGGACATGCCTAACCATACAGCCAACATGCTTGATCTTTTTCTAACAAACAACCCTTCTAAGTACATGGTAGAAGTGAGTGATCCTTTAGTGACCTCTGATCACAACTAGGTGATTGTCTCTTCTCCAAATGGAGACTTTATATCATGGCTATTCTCAACCTCATGTTGTTTAGCATTACAAGAATGCGAAGTGGGAAGACCTGTGATATTTCTTTTCTCTGGTCAGATTACTATTTCGAAATTTCTGATGTCAACGTTTGCTCACATCGTGTCAGTGAAATTATTCTTGTTGGAATGGAATCCTTTATCCCACATTTCAATTTAAAATCTTGTCCTTTATCTAAATTTTGGTTTTCCAATAAATGTGCTAAGGCTGTTCAAGTGAAGAATGTTGCATATCGTAATTGGCTTGTTTCCAATTCTTCAGTTTCATTTTCTGTCTACACCAAAGCTCACAACATTTGTAAAGCAATTATTAATCAGTTGAAACTAGATTTTGAACAGGCTAAGAGTAGAAAACTTGCTTCTTGCCCTAATGGTAGCCGAGCA
Organism: Mastigoproctus giganteus; assembly: GCF_048544385.1. Taxonomy (NCBI): domain Eukaryota; kingdom Metazoa; phylum Arthropoda; class Arachnida; order Uropygi; family Thelyphonidae; genus Mastigoproctus; species Mastigoproctus giganteus. The sequence continues at coordinate 122,283,439 of NC_143576.1, read as the reverse complement.
TTCTAGTCTCTTGCCAAAGCTATTGGCTGCAACCTTTGCATATCTATGCTCCCACCTCTGTCAAAACCAGATGGTTCTGTTGTCACTTCAGCCAAGGATAAAGCTGACCTAGTAGCATCCCATTTTTCTTCCAATTCGTGTATTAATCACCTTGGTAAAACACCTCCCGCCATTCCCAACACGCTCCATTCAATGCCTCCTGTGGTCTTCTGTGAAAAGGATGTCCGAAGGATTTTGAAGAATCTCGATGTTAAGAAAGCTCCAGGTCCTGATGGTATTTCTCCACTTGTTCTCAAACCTGTGCTCCTGAACTTACTCCTGTTGTTTGCTGCCTTTTTTCACTTTCTTATTCCAAGGGAAAGAAGGAAAAACACTGCTTGGAAATTTGCTCTTATCCAGCAAATCCTTATCCATCACTAAAAAGGGTATTTCCCTCCCATCTAATTATCGTTCCATTGCGATTACTTCTACTCTTTCTAAAGTAATGGAAAAATGAATTAACTGCTAACTCTTAAACTTCCTAGAAACTTCCGTCTAAATTACGATCACCAGTATGGATTTCATCAGTGTCGATCCACTGGTGATATTCTTGCTTATGTTACCCATTTATGGACAAATTCAATGGAAAAGTTCGGTGAAATACAAGCAGTTGCTCTTGACATCTCAAAGGCTTTCGATCGTGCTTGGCATAAAGGTCTTCTAAACAAGCTTCCGTCTTTTGGTTTGTCAACTGTATTTTGTAATTGGTTATCCAGTTTTTCTCTCTGATCGCTCAAAGAGTGATGGTAAATGGCTCTGTCTTCTAACTTCTCCACTAATGCTGGTGTCCCCCAAGGTTCAGTTTTTTCCCCCACTCTTTTCCTCTTGTATATTAATGACATTCTTCCACTGACTGGAAATCCTATCCATAGTTTTGCCAATGACAGCACATTGCATTCCACTTTCCATTTTGAGAAACCTTGCCCTGCTCAATCAGCTTCAACTTCTCGAATATCTGCTACCAATTCTTTAAATGCTGATTCCCAGGTAATTCTCCAGTGGGGCAAAGACAACTTAGTTGATTTCAATCCTTCTAAAACTCAGTCTTGTCTTATTTCTCGCAAAAAGAATTCTTCTACTCCCATGCTTACCTTTGGTGACACTCCGATTTCTAGGCTTAATATATCTCTTTTGGGGATTACCCTGACTTCTAATCTCTCTTGGCACAAGCACATTACAAATATTGCTTTCTCTTCATCGTAAAAACTTGGTTTTCTCTTTGGCTCTCTGCATTACTTTTCTTCCAAACAGCTGTTCACTCTGTACAAATCTCAAATCTGCCCTACCATGGAATATTGTCCCCACATCTGGGGCGGTGCCCCCAAAACCTCTCTTAGGCTTCTAGATTCCATTCAGAAGAGGGCAGTTAGGTTAATTAATGACTCCTCTCTAACAGAGTCTCTCCACTCGCTGTCTCACAGATGTACTGTTTCTGATGCATGCCTTTTCTACAGATACTTATATGGGCACTGCTCTTCTGAATTGTCTTGCAGCAGAAACAGTACATCTGTGAACAAACTTTTCATCTTCCTTTGTACGTATTTCCTGAAAATTACAGTCTACAGAAATTCAAGTCTAATGTCAACAAATATCTTCTTTCGTCTTCTCAACCTCCAACCCAAGCACGGTACCAGGTACTATAGGTTCTAATACCTCTCGTGTTTGGGATTTTCATAAAAAAAATAAATTCAAGGAAGAACTGGATAGACTTTTGGAGAAAATGGATGGATGAAATGGAACATCTTATACATCAGACCTGATGTATAAGCTTGCTTTCTTGCATTGTATGCCTCCATTGCTAATGCTACAGATTGGAGATGTGGAAGTTTCTCCTATTTAAAGATGGCAAAAGGGTGAAATAAACAACAACAGACCTGTCAGTATCACTTCTGAGCAAGGAAGTTCACGGAGTCCTTAGTTAAGGATGTCATATGAGATCATTTAGACAGGTATGGAATCATAAGGGAAAATCATGTCTGACTAATCCAATTAGCTACTATGAGGTTGTCGTTGTAAAGAATTGAATAGAAGGAATAACATTTACTTAGATACTAGTAAAGCTATGATACAGTCTCATTGCTCCAGTTTATACCACATGAATAACTGCGGTATAAACTGGTGGCATGTGGCATTAAGGGTAAGTTACTACTATGGATAAAGAAATGGTCAAATGACAGGAGACAGAATAACCACTGCTCTCTTTGGACTAATGTTATGAGTGAGGCTCCACAGGGTTTGCCCCTTACTGTTTCTAATATTAATTAAAGATATTAATAATAAATCTATTATTAAGTTTTCTGCATCATCAGCAATCTTTTTCAAAGCTTGCTGATGATGCAAAGGTGAACAGTCGCTAATGACAGTAATCAGGATATGTTACTTAAAGAAGATTTGGGTAAATTACTTGGATGAGACAAGAAACTATAGTTACGGCTTAATACTGGAAAATAAAATGCCTTACATCTGGGTAGCAGTAATCATTGGGTGCTCCCAAACTCGAGATTGTAGATAATGCAAAGGACATGGGAGTAACTATACAATCTGATACAAAGTTTTCTGTTCAGCGTAGACAGGCTTAATAGACCAAACGTATGGGATCTTGTAAGATATATAAATGGCAAAGCTTCCAAACATCAATGATATATAGGAACTTATTTTATGACACCGATTAATTTAAGTACTAGCATGTGGGTATTTTATTTTTATATATATACACTGGTATTTCGTATTAAGGCCTCCGTGACGATTAATAAGGGGAAAAAAAGAAACAAGAGTATATTTAACTTGGTCATTGCTATTATACATTATACAAAAATTATCTCACCTGCTGCTGTTATTCAAAAGAACTGTACTTAGTTTCAGCTTTCTGTTTTCTTCTTTGGTTGATGCTATCTAAAAATATTAAATAAAACTGTTTTACTGACGTGTAAGTTAGTACAAGTGCATCATTTCTATACGCAGCCAGCTAAGTAACTAGGAATTGGCATCATTCAATACATCTCATATTGTGAATACGACAAACGAGTTACATTACCTATTGCACTATCTCAGGTAAGTAACACTTCACCAATGGAGAAGATTACTGTTACTTATTCTTGGCAGATACCACCACCACCACCCAGATGGCACAGTTTCGGAGCTTGTTGGCTCCTCTTCAGTGGGTGGGCAGGTACCCCGATGATGCAATGATGACAACCCAGTTGCAAATTATAACTCCACAATATGAGAGATGTCTAGAGGTGTGCAAGTAATTAATATCACAGAGCACTTTAGGGCTATAAGCCTCAGGTTGCGAAATAGTTAACTGACGTGTAAGTTAGTGCAAGTGCATCATTTCTACATGCAGCGGTTACAAGTAACTAGGAATTGGCATCATTAAGTACATTTCACATTATGGATACCCTCACAGTTACCATGATATTGCACTACCTCAAATAAGTAACATTTCACCAGCTGGCTGTGTGTAGAAATGATGCACTTGAACTAACTTACGCATCAGTTAAGTATTTCGCAACCTGAGGCTTATAGCCCTAAAGTGCTCTATGATAAAACAGTTCCAATTCTCATCACATCATTTTGGCACTTTTGCTATTTGCAAATAAGTTTTACAAAGAGTAATCCTTTACAGAGATCTCTGAATGCCTACTTCAGGACATTGTGCACATTTATATTTTTAGAAGATTCTTTATTAGCAGAACAGTGACGTCTAAGGATATATAAACCGACAGGGTATACTGAAGCTTACAATAAAGAAAAGAAATTTTTTAAGGAAATCACAGATTTTATATAGTATTAAGAGATAGATACAAGAAGCGTACCTGGACACAAGAACTCCCATTAAGAAAATAAATAGCAATACATGACAGTACAAATACCTGTGACAAAAGAAAAACAAATACAAAAGTGCAGTTGATCTACACTGTCATCTCTAAAAACACTACTTTTATTTGTTATATCTAATGTTCTTAATAACAAAACAAAGGAAATGTTTTGAGAGCTTCTATTTTTTCCTTTTAATTTTTTTTTATAAATGAAAAAATAATGAAATGCAGTAACATTGAAAAAGTACACTACAATGAGGCTAGTCAGAGGCAAAAGTTCTGACGAAGAGATAAGTGAAAAATAAAGGGTAACAATGTTGCAAGAGAAGTGTTACAAACAACTTTAAAAAAAAATACGAATGACTGCTTTGTGCAAGTGCAAGACGGGAATTAGAGTTTAAGTGTTACATGGAGAGGATATACGGCCAATAAGAAATGAGATGGGAGGAATATAATGAATAGAATTTACAAAGTTAAGACATTAGGAAACAAAGAAATAAAAGGAGATAGAAGCAATGTGCACAATAACCACAACCTAGGTTCAAAGGCCACTGTAGTGTATTATTCCTAAATTTTAATTACCCTGTTTTATATACATGACAGAAGTCTTTCATTTTGAATAAAAATTAAATAATTTTTTGCCTTCATTAATCAGAAACTATCACAAAAACATCACAAACGGTAGTATACCAATAATTTATCATGTAAGATATCCTGGCTTAAAAAAAAAAAGGGAAGGGGGAAGGATTTTGTTATTTGTATTAACAAAAAAAGCAAATACTGTAGCTTTAATTATCAATGATAAATACATGTGCTTTACAGCAATGATTCCCAATCAGTAGTATGAAAGACATTACAAACTGATGGGGCCATTTCCGTCAACAGTTGATCTGTTGCTTGATTCATATGGTACTAGAAGTGATCTCTAATATCATGTATCATGTCTGTACAAGTGTCTTCAGAAGAGATTTGCGCACTTGGGGGGGGGGGAGAGAAAGACTCAGTGTTTTACAATCATGGGCACCACTTTCTATCATACTCTTGATTGAAGAGGCCTTTAACTCTCAGTTAGGTGAGCGAGCATGCACTTGCACAGCACTGCTAGGAATACTTGGTATATTACAAGGTTTTTGTGCACTTCAGTTCCCCAACAAGGAGTTTTATACATAAATTCTTTCTTCTTTCATAATAGTGACTGACAGGTTCTCACACCAAAATTGACAAAATTGATTCTGTAAAATATCTACTGCTTTGTCTCTTTTCTTTCTCTTCAATGACACTGAGAAGTACTGGAAACATGTGCATCATGTAGTCACAGACACCAATAAAATACTTCCTCACTGAACAAAGAACAGAATCTTTGTCCTCTTGTTTTACTCTCCACAACCTTGGCAGTAGAAATGTCCATAACTAAGCCAGAATCATCTGTCAGAGCCTGTCTAGTTTGGTAATCTATTCCCCAAATGGATCTGAAAGATTTAAAAATTGTTGGTATAAGGAATTTACATGTCACATTCCTCAAGATAGTAAGGAAAAAATCTCAATATGTGGATGTGAGCTGCATTGGATTGAAGAGCTATGTTATAATTTTCAAACACTGACGTAACATTTAAAATAAATGAGCATATTCCTTTATTCAATCCAGAAGCGAGGAAAAAACAAACTTTCAGCGCAGTGAACATAGCATGCCTAGAGTTATCAGCTTGCTTGGCTCGTTAAGATATTCCTTCGCCAGGAATTTGTTATTAGTAAGTGCTTTTTCTAGTGGAGTTCATTAATTTATCTTCCAAAACTTTTTTGAATCATGAAATGGATTTGAACATGAATCAGTGCCATCCACTAGTGACTGCTTGTTGTATTTTGAATTTTGTAACTAAAGTGCACATATGACTTTTCTCAGCACTTCTAATCTTTTCTTTAAATAGGCTTATCAAAATAGGTTATCACTGTCTTACCAGTATAGTTACACATTTAACTAAAGCCAATGTGTATACACATACCTCAGAATCTTTCTTACTTCATTGGCATGCATTAATTGAAACTTTAAATTTATCTTGACTTTTAGCACTTCTTTCTAGAGTAGTAAATACTGACCAAATGTTCATACACTTTCATAAGACATGCGGTCTCATTTCCTACATACAAATTAGCATTAGTAAAGGCAGATGATGCAAGAAAGCAAGCTTATATGGCATTAGCCAAAAAAACCTACCTTCTCATTTCACCCACCCACTCGCAATGTTTGTCTAGTTCTGCCTTAAATCTATTTAAGCTATCAACTTCTACGACAGATGGAAGTTTGTTCCAGCAATCAACCACCCGCTGGCTAAAGGCAAACGTCCACACATCTATCCTACAACTGTCTTTCCTCAATTTGAATTTATGCCCTCTCAGGTGATTATTCTGAGCAAGAGGAAGAATCCCATCAACATTGAGCATACTCAAACCATTCAAGTCTTTATACACCTCAATCAGATCAACTCGCAGGTGCCTAGTCTCCACACACTGTAATTTGCAAAGCATAAGCCTTTCTTCATAAGAGCAATCCTTGGTTCCATTCACTAATCTCGTTGCCCTTCTATGTACTCATTCCAGCAGCTCTACATCCTTCTAAAAAGGAGGCCTCCAGGCCTGTATACAGTACTCAAGGTGTGGCCAGACCATTGCATTATACAAGGGGATAATCACCTCCTTATCCCTGCTAGAAAAATTCCTGTATATCATTCACAAGACACAATGAGCTACTCTTGCAGACTGTCTGCACTGCTCAGAAAACTTCATATCTGCCTGCACAATTAGCCCCAGGTCCTTTTCATTTTCTACCACTGTCAGTACAGTACAGTACAGTACAGTACAGTACAGTACAGTACAGTACAGTACCACACAGTTGATACGTTACTCTGGGGTTACTGCTTCCCACATACAGTACTTTAATTTTGTCAATGTTAAACTTCAGTTGCCACCTGTCAGCCCATCTGCTCAACTTTTCTAGATCCTGTTGCAGCAATGCACTGTCATTAGTGCCATTAACAAACCTGCAAACTTGGACGTTAAGCGTGATATACCATCATCAACATCATTAATAAATACAGAAAACAACAATGGACCCTGGGGAACTCCACTAATAACATTAGTCTATGAAGAGTGGTGTCCATTGATTACCATCTGTATTCTAACACTCAACCATCCCTTTATACATAGCAGCAATTTGCCTCCAATGCCACACTGCTCCAATTTGTGCAGCAGTCTTCCATGTGCAACAGTATCAAAAGCCTTTCTAAGATCCAAATATATAATATCAAAGTTATTCTTTGCATCTAGTTCCTTAGCGACCACATCATATTATCCAATCAAATTGGTCAGACAAGACTTCCCCTTAACAAATCCATGGTGTGTCTGAGTTATAACTGATATCTTGTCTAGGATGATCTTGCAGTGCTTCTTTAACCAGTGCCTCCATTAATTTCCCTGGAACAGAAGTTAAACTAACAGGTCTGTAATTACTTGTGTCACCCTTTGATCCTCTTTTGTGAATTGGGGTCACATTTGCACACCTACAGTCTATGGGGACCTCCACTGAGTCCATGGAAGCTCTTATAATTATGGCTAAGGGTTTGCTTACTTTCTTTGCTGCCTCCTTTAATATAACTGGATAGATTACATCCACCACAGGTGCATTTCTTACTTTTAACTGCAACAATTTCTCCTCCACTTTGCTCTCAGTTATTACAAAATCATTTAGCTTTCTGCCAGAAGTTTATTTGAATAACTCCTCATGTGTGAATGTAGATGCAAAATACTCATTCAATTTATCAGCTACCTGAGCAGGATCATCAACATTTGAACCATCAATATCAACTGGATCAATATGATTCATCCCCTTCCTTCTAGAGTTTACATAAGTAAAGAACTCTTTGCTGTTTTTCTTTGCATGATTTGCCAAAGATTAAAGATTTCTCATAATTTGCCTTTTGCCTGCCTAACATCCTTTGTGACTTGATTACAGACCAGCTTATATCTATCATAGGCTCTCGTGTCACTTGTTAATGTATATCATGCATTTTTCTTCTCTGCCACATGTCTCATTAGTTCATCTGACATCCATTTAGGCCTAAACTTTGAACAATACAGGGGCTCACAACTGGTGAGTAGGGCTTGGCACACCAGGTTTGTGAGCTGGATATCATTATTCTCTCTTGCTGATTCCTTCTACTTCTGACTCTTGTTTTCTCTCTCTCTCAGGGTAATTCAGAATTTCTTTATTTATTTTTTTTTTTTTGGTTGGTGCAGCATAAGCCTCAGGCATCCTTGCACCATATAAATAATAACAATAATATTTCTTTGTTGGTATGAAAAGCCTAGTAGCTTCCAAGATTAATTTTTTGAATGCTTCCCATTTTGAATTTGCTGTTGGTAACATAATCAGTTGGTCCCACTGCATAGAATTTAAATGCTGTCTCAGACCATCCTAGTCACCTTTACAAAAGCAAAAACCCTTCCCTTTACTCCTGATGGTAGTTACCTCTGAGTAAATCCCAGTTCAGCACACTGTGATCACTGCCACCTAGTAGTTCTTTTATATGCAGATTCTTAATGCATGAAGAATCAATACTAATAATCAGATCAAGAGTATTACTCCTCTAGTTGCCTCTCGAAGATGCTACTGTAGAAAACAATCATCCAACAAATTAAAGAGATAACAAGAAAAACTTATTACCACCAAGTGCTCAAATCTTTAATACCCTTGGTATTCCAGTTTTTTTGCTTATAATAACAGGAGCATTATCAGCACTAAGTGCAAGATATTTTTCAATGGACTCCCACCTGCTTTGAGGCTGTTCAGAAGATGACCAATCTGGTATCCTGTAGAGATGCTTTTGATTTCTCTATATTGTTTATTAGGAGGTCACCATAATGGGATTTAGCTTGGAATCACTCTGATTACTGTCACCCTGCACCCGCACATTGTGTAGGGTGCTCCCAGACTACTGCTGTAAGTTACAGAAAAGAGGAATTAGAGGAGAAGCGTAGGTTCAGTGAAAGTGTTTGTCTGAGGACCCATGACTCTTCACACTCATGAAACCAAGTACAGTATTGGACCTCTTATCCAGAAAGCTTGGGATGAAAAGTTTTTCTAGTTACTGTGAGTTCATAAATTTGTCCTTGGCAAGAGAAATTAGACCACATGTAAAATAAATAAGTAAAAATTTTCACATTTTCAGGTGCCTTCCAATAGGCAATATAACTTTATATTAACAAAAGTTGCAACATAAATCATTACTCTTGCTTGATGTTGATAATTCTGGCTTTTGAACAACAAAAGCCAGAATTATCACTTTGTCAGCAGAACAATCAATATATATATATAGTATGAACCAGAGCTCTAATGCTCAATACGTTCTATGTTGATATCAATATTTGTAAAAGAATAAGAAAAGTTTACCTCAATATGATATGTAGAACACTTCTGTATGATATTCTCCAGAAATTAAAACGGAAACAATTTAAAAAATCGAAAAAAACTTACATTACAGTAAAATAAAATTAAAAATCAATTGAACACAATTAAAAATCAAGTAAAAAATTAATTTAACGAAAAAAATTGCAAAGCAATTTTCCTTCCTGAAGCTGAGAACACTTTTCAACTGTATGGTGTGATCACAGGAATGAAAATTACCGAATAAGGGAGAGCATGAAACTTAAATAGGGATTATTTGTTTTCATACATGCGCGTAAAAGACCATGAATCAGATATTAGATATGGCTGGCGAACATTAACAGAATTCTCATGTAATTTAATTTCGATGGTTTCTGTAATTAATAGTCTCCTATAATTACGTTGGACACTAAGTATTTTGGCCTCATTAAATAAAAAAGTATGTTTTTCGTTAATGGCATGAAAGGCTAATTCTGACGCTGCTGAACGAGAAGCCCGAACTGAGGTCACATATCAACAGGTTACAAATATTTTCTTGTAGCACAGGACCAGATTTCTCTTTTATCCAAAGGATTAAATTATACTTTGCCACCACGAAAACTACCTAAAAAACAGCGTGTAATTGATATTGAATTTGGACTTTGTAATGTTCCACAAAAGGATTTATTTATTCAACAAGTTAACCAAAGTGGTGAATAACATAGAAGAAATACGACCTCGTAAATTGAATACTCATGACAGTTCAGCTTTACATGAACTTCGGGAAAATAAAGACATTATTATTCAGAGGACAGATAAAGGGGATACAGTGGTAATACTCTATAAACCTGATTACATTAATAATTTAGTTTCAGTACTATCAGTACCTCCACTTATCTTGAAGTAGATCCAGCACTATTTACCAATTTGGTCAATCAATACATTAAAATATTAACCATGTATTGAAAAAATGACCACATTACTATGGCTCGGTTAAAGGAATTGAAGGCCAGAACATACAATATTCCTGCACTTTTCGGTAAGGTAAAATTCCATAAGACCGGATTTCCTATTTGGCCTGTTATTTCCTACAGAAACTCGGCATTTTCATCCTTGGCCACACATGTATAGAGCATTATAAAACCCTTTAGACAGGCGATACAATTTGGGATTAAGAACTACGATACATTATTACCGGTATGCTAATTCTGACGCTGCTTCTCGTTCAGCAGCGTCAGAATTAGCATTTCATGCCGTTAACGAAAAACTTATTTTCTTATTTTCTTATTAATAACCTTAAGGACTGTAGACTTGGTGATAATGATAATTTATTCTCACTAGATGTTACCTTGTTATACACGAATGTAAAAGTTGAATATACATTAGATATTATTTGGGATATGTAAAATAACAACTCGATATCGATTAATTATACTAAGCTTCCTATTAAGGAAATTTTTCATTTAATTAAACTCTTAGTTGAAGCCAACTATATCACTTTTCGAGACAAAATATACAAACAAATTTTTGGGTTGCCAATGGGATTAAGCCTGAGTGGCTTAATATCGGAGATCTATCTTTCAACGATTGAGCCTATACATTTGATGCCTTTTCTACCCCGTATCACATACTATGGGAGATATTTAGACGATGTTCTATTTGTTATTACTGATAGTAGCATTATCCAAGACATTTTACATTCGTTTAATAATATTCATTCTAGACTCAAATTTACATTGGAAAGGGAGAATACGGATACAAAGTCATTAAATTTTCTAAATTTCACGTTTACTCGGGACTTGAATAAAATCCAATTTAACATCTATCGTAAACCTACAAACACCGGTATGCTTCTGCATTATAACAGCTGCCACCTGTTCACCTACAAAAGATCGATTATCTTTAATCAATTTCTCAATACCTATAAATATTCAATAACAGAATCGGCTTTGGGCACAGAAATACAAATATTAACCAGCAGATTCTTAAACAAGGGTTACCCCTTTGCTACAATAAACTGAATTAGGGTACAATCTAAGGATAGGATACAAAACACTACACCAACCAACAATAGTAATATCAAAAAATACTTTATTTCTGTCCCATATGTTGAACAGAGGCACAAACAGCTTAACAGATTCTTTAAAGATACTGAATTTAAAACAGTGGCCAGGCTAATATGGAAATTACACACTATACTGAAAAATCGCTCAATGCTTTCCTCATTCACAACACAAATAAATGACCTAGTATACAACATTCCTTGCGGCGATTGCAACTCCTCTTATCAAGGTTCTATGTGGTTTCCTTTCAATTTTCATGTTAATCAACATGTGGCCTCAGTTTGGGCTTCTCGTTCAGCAGCGTCAGAATTAGCATTTCATGCCGTTAACGAAAAACTTATTTTCTTATTTAAAGAGCCCAAAATACTTAGTGTCCAGGCGCCTCCGTAGCCAGGTGTGCAGGAGCAGTAGTGCGTAGCACACGCTTCTTGATTAGACTGGGGTTCGAGCCTGTGACTACCAAATACGGAGGATACGGAAAGGTCAGGGAATGACCACCGCACATCCCGGAGCAATATGGCCTTAGTTGCTAATGCTCCAAATAACAAACAATCTTTTGGGCACCTCCGTAGCCAGGTGGGAAGGAGCAGCAGTGCATAGCACACGCTTCTTGATTAGACCGGGGTTCGAGCCCGTCACCACCAAATATGGAGGATGCGGAAAGGTCAGGGAATGACCACCGCATATTCCCGGAGCAATATGGCCTTAGTTGCTAATGCTCCTAAAAAAAAAAAAAAAAAAAAAAAACCCAAAAAATAACTTAGTGTCCAATGTAATTATACGAGACTATTAATTGCAGAAACTGTCGAAATTAAATCACATTAGAATTCTGCTAATGTTCGCCAGCCATATCTAATCTCCGATTCGTGGTCTTTTACGTGCATGCGCGAAACAAATAATCCCTATTTAAGTTTCATACTCATTCCTATTCGGTAATTTTCATTCCTGTGATCACAACATACGGTCGAAAAGCGTTATCAGCTTCAGGAAGGAAAACCGTTTTGCAATTTTTTTGTTAAATTAATTTTTTACTTGATTTTTAATTGCGTTCAATTGATTTAATTATTTTTGACTGTAATGTTGCATTTTTTGATTTTTTAAATTGTTTTTGTTTTAATTTCTGGAGAGTATCATACGGATGTGTTCTACATATCATATTGGGGTAAACTTCTCTTATTCTTTTAAAAAGTCAATATATATGCATATATTGGCACAAACACATTACAAATATTGCTTCCTGTGCATCTCAAAAACTTGGTTTTCTCTTTCGCTCTCAGCGTTATCTTTCTAACAGACAAACAGCTTTCTTCCAAACAGCTGTTCACTCTGCACAAATTGCAAACCCACCTTACCATGGAACTATTCCCACATCTGGAGCAGTGCCCCCAAAACCTCTCTAAGGCTTCTAGATTCCATTCAGAAGAGGGCAATTACGCTAATTAATGACTCATCTCTAACAGTCTCTCCACTCTGTCTCATAGATTTACTGTTTCTGCTGCATGCCTTTTCTAATGATACTTTCATGGGCACTGTTCTTCCGAATTGGCTTCTCTAATTCCCACTCTCTTTCAAAACAGCCCAAACATGTGCCGCTATCAGCCAACATCCATTTACTGTCCAACTTCACAGAACCAACTTTTCATCTTCCTCGTTTATTCACTCAACTGCCGTTTTTTTGGAAAAACCTTCCTTCATACATATTTCTTGAAAATTACAATCTACAGAAGCTCAAGTCTAATGTCAACAAATATCTTCTTTCGTCTTCTCAACCTCCAACTCATGCATAGTACTAAGTACTATAGGTTATACCTCTCGAGCTTGGGGTTTTCGTAAAAAAAACACCCCCCCCCCAACACACTGTAATACCGTGTATAACACGGTTAATTGGTTCCAAGGAAGCACTGCGCTATAGAAAACCGTACTAATCGATACATTATTACATACTATTTTCTAAACTAATTTACTTATAACTTAGAACGTATTGAGCCATTGCTGCTCTGTTAACTATTAATTAAAGACAGAGGTAAATCTTCCATTTCTAAACTAATTATTACATACAATGGATTGTTTTTTTTTATTTTGCCAAACGTACACCTTGCCGGCGATCAATTATTTGTTATTCGGTACCAAAAAATTAAAAACATGTACTTTTAGAAATGTTTATTACTGAAAGCCAGAAACAATTTTGGCTAAGGTAGAGAAAGTCCACAGGAGAGGCGTGCAAAAGTTTGATGAAATTTACCGTTAAAAGTACTCTGGCGTAACAGCATTTGCATTGTTGCTCATTTGGTAAACAGATGGTGGGGTGCTATTGGTCTGGAGTAGAAGTTGATTCCCACAGGAGCTTGAAGGCCCTCCTGAAGTGTGTGTGGGGGAGGGGGGGGGGAAACCTGATTTTTTTCCTTCTTTAGAATCACTAATTGAATTAACTACGTGATTGAATCAACAACAGTCATCGGAAGTTCTGACACTGTAAAAATACTCATAATGTAGTTTTAGTGGTAAACATCTTTCGAAGTTTGCCATGCTTCTAGTGTGGGATTCCTTTACCTTGCCTTTTTTTTTTTCTTAATAAAAAATTTATCCATTAGTCCGCCAGTGATTCTAAAGAAAAAAAGGTCAGGTTACCCCCCTCCACTTCGGGAGGGGTTCAAGCTCCCATGGGATTCAATTTCTACTCCTGACTGATAACACCCACTGTATGTTTACTGAGCGACCAACAGCACAAATGCCATTATGGCAAAGTACGTTTACCGGTAAATTTATCGAACTTTTGTGTGCTTCTCGTGTGGGTTTTCTTTACCTTTGCTACAATTTTTTGTTTTGAAAAAAAGTTCAACAATGAAGTTTGTACACACTTTTTCTTCTGTTTCTCACTATGCATGTCTCTATAACAACGAACTGCACTTTCTATAGCATGTCGAACTCTAGAGCTTCTTTTGATGTTAGGGTCAGCATTCATAAGAAAATCAGAAACATCTTCAATCTTCCTGAGCAACATCGAAAGATCATTTAATGAAAATTCCCTTGTAGACACCTATATATTTTAAATTCTTCATCTTTGTATGCTCGCTGGTCCTCAATTTGCAGAAGAGTTTCATCATCAAGCTCTTGTGAATGTGATTCCACGTGTTGGCGTATATCTGTGGCATTTAAGTTCTCAAATCCGAGATCATTTCCAAGCTGAGTGATGTTTTCAGAAATGTTATTAATTTACATTTCAAATTCCGTAGAATCTTTAGCAGTGTGGTAAAACACGATGCCATACAGCCCGCATATTTCTTGCCATTACTTCAAGCCAAGAGTCACCAATATTTTCAATAGCATTTCCGGTTGTAGCCTTTATAGCTTGAGAAAAGGTTCGTCTCAAATAATAGGCCTTAAACGAAACAATGACTCCTTGGTCCATTGGTTGCAATAATGATGTTGTGTTGGGTGATAGGAAAAACAATTTTAACATTTTTATTCAAGTTGCAATGAAATTGGAATGAGGAGAGGCATTGTCTAATAAGAGTAAACTTTTAAAATCTATGCCGTTATTCTTGCAATAATGTTTGACTGTAGGACAAAAATAAGTTGCGAACCAATCTTCAAACAAAATTTTTGAGACGAACCTTTTCTCAACCTATAAGGGCTACGACAGGAAATGGTGCAATAACCATCCAGACATTCTCATTGAGCTGTTGATTTTAACAGTGATCGGAGGACCCTGGGCATGCCACAAACACAGCCCCCAAACCACAACACAACCTCCAGCCTGCCAAACACCAACGGTGCATCCAGTTGCTCATGCTGCTTCCTCTAAATGTAAATATAAGCTCATCAGCATGGCAGAGTGGGAAATGGGATTCAAGAGACCAGGCAACAGATTTCCACGTGTTGGTGGTCCAGTGCTGGTGCTGACATGCTCGTGCCAGCTACAATTTTTTGTCTCGTAGTGAGTATGGATACCTGTGACAGTCCTTGGCTGCCATAACTTTATATGAACTAATGGTGTATAGTCCATGTGGATATTGGTCTTGCTATTCTTAAGTTATACTGAGGATAGATGGGTCACTATGCTGTGTTACAGGATGAGACAACGCTCAACACAGATGGCTGTCCCATGCATTACCTTTGGATGGTTGTTTGACATCTGTAAGCCAGTCATGGTAGACTTGCGACACCACAGAATGGAGCACATAACCATGTTGGCTGTTGTCAAGATAGAGGCATCTGCATGTCTTTCTCCCATAATCATTCCACATTCGAAGTTGGAAAGATCTATGTGCTAACTGATTTTTCCTTGCAGACACTCAAAAACTGATTGCCATCATGTGTGAAAAATACAATCTTATATTAACCATTCTTGACTTTAAACCTTCACCATCATCACAAACTAGTCTATTCCTACATGGGGGGGGGGGGTTTGCTAATGCAAAAGAAACTCCGTGTATCCAATATATTTTTTTTTTGTTTCGGATATTTTGCTAGAAACTAGGTGCAATATTTCAAGCGCAAATTCAGATTTTTTAAAAAAATTTTGAAAATTTAATAGGAAACCTGTAACCCCCCTCCCACAAAAATCTTTAGATGGTAAGCAGAGAATGGAGAGAAGACCTAAGTCACCCCGTCATAAATTCAAAGAGCTGGCAGCTATGCTATGATTTAACCTGTTATAGTTACCACTTTAATTTACTATGAATGATGGTAAATACTTTCATTTCTGCCACATCTATCTTTTTCTACAGTAACACACCTCTATCAAAGTCTGAAGAACACAGCTGTTCACAACATTAATACAGAAAGGTGTAGGAAGAAAAGAGTATCAAAACAGAGTTTCCAAGAATTGTTTGAGTCAAGCATGATAATCTGAAGAAAATAAAATTCAAACCTTTCACATCTTTGCTACTGCACATGATTCAGGAAGACAACCCTGATCGATGAGGTCAATTTTGTGAGTGATATTTTCAGAACAGTACCAGTGATTTTAAAAAGCAAATTTTAGATTAAACTGTCATCACTGTTTAGTGAGCAAGGCAACAATTCTCATCAGAGATCAGTGTATGGTGATGGGATTCTCCTTTTGTGGGATAATTAAGCCTTACAGATTTGATGATACTGTTATTGTGTAAAGTTAGCCTGAATTGATAACCCTTTAGTGGTGGCATACACCTGACTTAAAAAATAATAAATAAAATATACAGCATACTCTTGATTTACTGGGACACTTCAAGACTCCAAATTAACAAAAAAAAAAAAAAAAAAACCAGAAATCATAAAATTCAAGTAATAACTAGAATAGGTATAAACAGATGTTTTGCAATTGTTGAAACTAAACATAAAAAAGGCACCTGGGGCAGATGTAATTTATCGTTATATTGAAGTAGGCAGTGAGGGAAGTAAGCAAACCCTTGGCCATAATTAAGAGAGCATCCTTAGATTCTGGGGAGTTTGCCATGGACTGGAGATGTGCAAATGTATCCCCAATTTACAAAGGGTGATGCAAATAATTATAGACCTGTAACTTCTGTTCCAGGGAAAATAATGGAGTCACTGGTTAAAGAAGTGATGCAGGATCACCTAGACAAGACTGCAGTAATAGTTCAGACACAGCATGGGTTTGTTATGGGGAAGTCTTGTCTGACCAATTTGATTGGATACCACGATGTGGTCACAAAGCAACTGGATGCTGAAAATAATTTTGATATCATATACTTGGATTTCAGAGAAGCTTTTGATGCTGTTGCACATGGATGACTGCTGTACAAATTGGAGCAGTATGGCATTAAGAGCAAGTTGTTGCAATGGATAAAGGGATGGTTGAGTGGAAGACAATAGAGAGTGGTAATCAATGAACACTGCTCCATATGGTTGGTTGGTTGGTTGGTTATTAGGATTTTTATGGTGCATCAGCATCTAAGGCTATAGTGCGCCACTGCTCTATATGGACTAATGTTATTAGTGGATTCTCCCATGGTTCAGTGCTGGGCCCATTGTTGGTTTGTGTATTTATTAATGATATCAATGGAGGTATATCAGGCTTAGTGTCCAAGTTTGCAGATGTTACAAAGGTTGGTAGGGTTGTAAATGACAGTAAAGACAGTATGCCACTGTAACAGGACCTAGAAAAGTTAGGTAGATGGGCCAATGCAACTGAAGTTTAATATTCACAAATGCAAAGTACTGCATATGGGTAGCAGTAACCCAATAGAAACGTACCAACTGTGTGGTACTACACTCAGAGGTAGAGAATGAAAAAGACCTGGGGGTAATTGAGCAATTGGATATGAAGTTCTCTGAGCAGTGCAGACGGGCTGCTAGAGCAGGTCATGGAGTTTTGTCAATGATATATAGGAATTTTTCTAGCAGAGACAAGGAGGTGATTATACCTTTGTATAAGGAAATGGTCAGGTCACACCTTGAGTACTGCATACAGGTCTGGAGGCCTCATTTTAGGAAGGATGTAGAGTTGCTAGAACGAGTACAGAGAAGGGCAACAAGGTTGGTGAGAGGAACAAAGGGGTTCCCTTTACAGGAGAGGCTTAAATTCTGTCAGTTGCAGCAACTGGAGACGAGGCACCTGTGAGGTGATCTGAATGAGGTGTACAAGCATGGGTGGAGTTTGGCCTAGGCAGACTAGGCAAATGCCTAGGGCCCATAAAATGGTTTTATCATAAATTTTTTCATAATTTATTTTAAATAAATTTATAATGTTCTGCTTGTTTTACACCGATCAATCAAAGCATCTTTGCATGGCGCATTATCTGGTGAATCACCATGTATATCGTGCCTGGCACAGTATACACAATGATTCATCAGATAGCACTAGTCGCACATTGATTAGGTAGATTTAGTCACTTAATCAATGTCTCTGTTGTACGTATGAACAATTTGATTTAAGTTGGCAACTTCAATAATAGAGTTCAAATGTTTTATTCTCTATGTTTAAACGTAACGAGCTTTCGAACAATTTTTAGTGAATTTTATGTGAGTTTCAAGTTTCGGGATTTGTGGTTTTTGAAGTACTCTAAATGTAAGCGTATTTAACTTGACCCAGTTGATGCCATAGTTATCACTTTCAACATAATACAAGACCTGTATTTTTATATTTAGTAATAGAAGACCCTTTTTTAACCCATTCAACTGTGTCCTCCATTACAATTTCTGAAAGGTGGCAACCCAGGTGGGGCCTGAAATGAGAATCTTGCCTAGGGCCCAATTTTTCCTTAGTCCGCCACTGTGTACAAGGCCTTGAATGGTTTGAGCAAGCTCAATGCTGATGGGATACTTCCACTTGCTGAGATTAAGAACATGACGGGGCATAGATTCAAATTGAGAAAAGACAGTTATAGAATAGATGTGCGGAAATTGATAGCTTAAATAAATTTAAGGCTGAACTAGACAAACATTTGGAGTGACCGGATGGGTGAAATGGGAAGGTTTTTTTGGCTAATGCTCTATAAGCTTGCTTTCATGCATCATATGCCTCAACTAATGCTAAGGTCATAAATACTCGACAAGAAGTGAAATTATAAGACATCATTGGGAGATTAACATACCTATTATCTTGCAACTCCCACTGTCTTCACTTCACACCCTCTGCTCAAAAAAAAAAAAAAAAAAAGTTTAGTTTGTTTTAGTGCATGGAATTAATCGTGTTCCACTGCACTGCAAAAAGACATTTGGTTTCATTATTTATGTCAGGGATGTTGAAATTTTTTTTTATAATAAATATATATTTCTTTATTATCTGTAATGAACCATTATAATGTTGGTGACCAAACCATATGTGACATAAAGGGAAGCTATTAGATTTAAAATCGACATCGTAAAATATAAAGGGAAGCATTGCATTGGACAAGTGATTAGTGCCTGGCAACTTTGTTTTTTTTATCTATTACCATATTTTTTACATAGGTTGCTGAACAATTTTCAATACAGTAAGACCCCGACTTACGTAAATTTTTTTCACTCAATTTTTTTTTTTTTTAGGATTGTAAAATTTAAAACAGTAAAAAAAAAAAATAAATAAATAAAATAAAATAAAATAATAATAAGCAAACAATAATGACAATCACAGAACGCACAAATTGCGCAAGTGAGATATAGAGTAACAAGTTTAAAAATAGGAATGAAGAGAAGATTCTTAATTTATTTGTGTTTTTTTTTTTTTATATGACTAAAGATTTCAGTGAAGGGGAGACACATTTCACCATAGTAACTTAAAAACCCACAGAATTCCAGCTATAGGTATTATCACAAATGCAATAAGATTGAGTTTACTATCCGTTTATAATGAATTGCACTAATGGAAAAAATCTAATAACCCAAAAAGTCCAAATTGTTTTTACTGTTTTATGAGAGTGACCTCCAGAAATGTGCTTTAGTAAAATGTGAGCTCGCGTGGGGTGATAACAGTGAGTTTTCGCCTTAATACCTGCAGAGGTCTTTACAGAAAATTTCATTCTGACTGTTATCATGGTGCCGACTAAGAGAATAAGTGACAGCGTACTAGTAACTTTAGGCGCCTCCGTAGCCAGGTGGGAAGGAGCAGCAGTGCGCAGCACACTCTTCTTGATTAGACCGGGGTTCGAGCCCATCACCACCAAATACGGAGGATGCGGAAAGGTCAAGGAATGACCACCGCATATCCCGGAGCAATATGGCCTTAGTTGCTAATGCTCCTAAAAACCAACAAAACAACAACTAGTAACTTTACCAAGGAAAGGAAAGTGATTGATTTGGATCAGAAAATTAAAATAATAAGGATGTATGAAAATGGTCAAACATTAACAAGTATTGCACGGAATTCAGATTTTTCAGTGTCAAAGGCGAACACAATAATAAAGGAGAAAGACAGAATACAAGTGGTGAAGGGATCGGCCCCAATGAATTCAACTATAATAATCAAGGCTACGAAATACATATCAGTTTTTACTGTATAATAACATGCGTTATTTTCTTACTTTTATGTTTTCTTATGTGCCACTCCAGCTATTTTACCGCTGTCCCCAGATAAAGCTTTTAATTGAACTCATTAAAAATATATAACTATTTTTCTTCATTCTTTGAGGATATATGTGGTTTTTGTAATTTTGGCATATCAGGGATATACTAGCAATATTTTATTGGTCATTCTCGAGTTACGTAAAACTCTACTTACACAAGAATTTCTGGAACATATCTCTTACGTATGTTGGGGACTTACTGTATTTTTGGAGCTACTGTATATAGTACATATTTTAGGCATTAATATAAAGATGAAGCTATTAGCCTCTTTCATTTTCAAGTTTAAAAAACATTAAGAAATTCAAAACGTGCATATATTTTTACTTATTATACATATAGTTTTAAACAATTATTTTTTCAAAATTTCTTTCAGATGTGGCACGTCAGGAAATGTGCAAAATTTAAATATTATACAAGTTGTGAACTCTCCATTCGAAGTGAATCCTGTCTTCCATGTTTGTATTTTATTCAAAAATAGTGAACTTTCAAATATATAAAATTTATGACCACTGGAACTACTGATAATCTTTAGATCATGCAGGAGAGTTTTATGAATAATGTGAGCTAAAAATAAACATAAATAAACATAAACTAAAATAAACATAATTCCAGACTTCATAGCACCAAATGGCAGTTAGATTTCACCACTAGCATTACTATGAATTAAAAATAGAACAAATATGGTGGGGCTACACATGCTTGTTGCATTCACACTATAACTCTGAGAAACAATAAATAAATTCAAAAGCCATCCCAAGTAAAAATTTGTTTATATTTAGGAAAGTACAGAAAAATCTCAGATTTTTATTTTCAACCAACAATTAACACGTGCTCATTATTTTCAAATTACACCTCACAGGTATAGTGCTGATACTGCAAGGTAAATAAAGAATGCAGTTCCCACAATACGAAACCTGTTTCTGGATAGGAGATGTATTTGAATGCTCCCCAAAGTTTCCAAGACCTCATTCCCCTAGACTCCCCCCCCTCCCCCCGTCCCTGGTTGTCATTGAAGAATTAATTGATTAAAATATATGAAACCGGTGAAGCCAAAAGTCATAACGACTGACTTTCGTTTTTTTAACGTCTTAAGTTGGCAATACTAAGTGAGGAGAAAACGTGTGTTTTTAAAGAACTTTATGTTCCTGTGATGCTCTTTGTGACATGCGGGAACCTTAGGTGCGTGAGATTCCAGACAGGGGAAAGATTGGAGGGTAGTTTCGCATTTATGACATTTAATTTGGAGTGATGGCGGAACCATTCTATAATAAGGGCTTCGTATTGAAAAATTTTGTAACTAGATTTTAATTTTATGATGGTAATGGCTGAATCAACTAAGGGAGTGTGGTTGTGGGAATGTACGTGTAGTGTAAGCTTGGTACTGGATTGCCCTGTTCTGAAACTGTTGTAACGGTAATTATATCTACACCTTATCTGCACCGCCTATTTTAATTCTCGATGCTTTTGAACATGCTAGACCTTTCAAAAATACTTGTTACGTATTTTACTAACAAACTCCATATTTCATTCTTATAAAAATGCCTTACTCAACATAATTCCAAAATTCGCTCGTATTTTTCCCAAAAACACTTGCAAAAGATATCCACACATTATACATCAAACCTCAATTGCCATTATACGGGAAGAATTACATAAAAGGTTCAATAAAAAATATCAATTATTACATCAAATATATCAGTTAAGATTCAATCTTAAAAAAGAAATGTCACCCCAAACTTGGATAGAATTTACTACCTTCAACGACACACGCATTAATGCTGCCCTCAAAGACGTGGAACAAAGGCATATTAAAAAATGGAATACACCATACAAAAAATACAAACCCCCACAAAATTCCACCATTAATATTTCATCACAAACCTTCACTACCACTGAGCTTTCAGGACTGGAACATGGGTTTAACTTCGCTATAAGGGACCACCATTATCCCGTAAAAGATTGCATCATAGAGTTACAAACTAAACTCGAAAACCACCCCGATAAATGGCGAATCATGCACCAAACCAACACCATTATCAATTCAAAACTCACCCCCCAACTCAACATGAAAAAACAACAACTATTAGACATACAAAAACCACAGAATATTCCAGACATTATTATACAAAAAGCTGATACAATTGTAATTCTAGATAAAAGCACCTATATCGACAAAATGGAACAGATCCTTTCCAACCAAGACACCTATAAAATTGATAATGCATACAATATTTCCAAACTTAAAAATAAACTCGCTGTTATTCTAAGGAGACTAAGATCAAATAAAGAAATTAATTTACACACATTACAGCAAATCGGTATATGTAACAACATCCTCCCGCATATGTTTAGCATCACCAAATTACACAAACCTGGCCACCCCCCCTAAGACCAATAGTTTCCTTTAGCAAATCTGCCTTTGCCAACCTATCCACCTTTTTAGTAAAAATTATACCCCCCCACAAGAGTCTCAAAATTCAAAGTTAGTAACACTAATCAAGCATTTGAAAAAATAAATACTACCATAATTTCCAGTGAAGACATCTTAGCTTCTTTTGACGTTGTTTCTTTATATACAAATGTACACTTACCATTTACACTACAAGCCTTACAAGAATTCCTAATGACAGACAATACTTTAATCAACCGCACCTCTCTCTCCATCAACAATATCATAGAACTTACTTCGTTTTTACTGGATGCTAGACACTTCCGGTTCCATAACCAAATATTTCAACAAACATTTGGTCTTGGAATTTCTGCCCCCTTATCTGAGATTTATTTAGCAACCATAGAAAACCAAATACTACAGCCTTACCCTTCAGGGATTAAACTGTATATACGTTATGCAGATGACATACTCTTAATAGAAATAGAACTACAATTGATAATCTTTTTATTAAATTCAACTCAATACATGATAGACTAAAATACACACTTGAAACAGAAGTTAACAAACAAATCAATTTCCTTAACCTCACGATATACAAAACAGGCACCAAACTGGGAACCAAGATTTTTAGGAAAAACACACTCACAGGTAAATATCTACTTTGAATCACACCACCCACTTAGCACAAAAAAAGCTGTTCTTTATAACCAAATTCACAACGCTATTAAATACAGCTCTTCACAAGATGACTTATCTGTTGAACTAAAATATCTTACAAAAAAGTTCATGTCTAGGAAATACCCGTTCCAATTAATCCAACACATTATTTCAGTCTCCAAAAATAACACCAATAGTTCACCCAAACACAACACAAAAGGGAGCATGCGCATCATTCTCCCTTATCACAGTAGTCTCGCCAGACAATTCCGTCAAGTGTTCGCAGGCACTGACATTACACTTATATTTTCCTCATATAACAAACTTGGGTCACTATTTAATACATACAAAGAAACATATAAATACCCAATTATATATACAATAATATTGTATATTTAATCAAATGTCAGTAAAATTGCAATGCCTGCTACATCGGAAGCACCACTACCAAGTATGGTTCCACAAAAACCTCTAACACACAGACTTATTACCATTACAACAGTTTCAGAACAGGGCAATCCAGTACCAGGCTTACACTACACGTACATTCCCACAACCACACCCCCCTTTAGTTGATTTAGCCATCACCATCATAAAATTAAAATCTAGTTACAAAATTTTTCAATACGAAGCCCTTATTATAGAATGGTTCCGCCATCACTCCAAATTAAATGTCATAAATGCGAAACTACCCTCCAACCTTTCCCTGGTCTGGAATCTCACGCACCTAAGATTCCCGCTTGTAACAAAGAGCATCACGGGAACACAGAAGTTCTTTAAAAACACGCGTTCTCTCCTCACTTAGCATTGCCAACTGAAGATGTTAAAAAAACGAAAGTCAGTCGTTTTGACTTTTGGCTTCACCGGTTTCATATATTTTAATCAATTAATTCTTCAATGACAACCAGGGACGGAGTTGTGCACTTCTACTTCCTTGAGCATATTTTAATTCCGTTTTCAATTTTTAATTCCGTATCCTCACTAATTAACTCATTTAAACTCTAAATTATTCAAAACCTCTTAAACCCCAAAATTATTCATCCATCCTACCTCATGTAACAACTGCAGATTATCTAAAGTGAGTACCGTTTACTAAGCTTTGCTATTTGAACTTGAGTCCAATCATATCGGCACTTTAAGAAATCCTATAACTTATCCAAGTCACACTGAAAAATGAATTTTTTTTAAATATTTAATTTTTCCGCAATATTAATATGTTAAGTATATGTTAAAGTACAGAACATATTTTTAAAATCCTATGATAAAATTTTAAACAAAAATGAATGTTTTTTTTTTCTTTTAAATTTTGCAGGTGGAAAGCCCTGCCACCTTTAAGGCCTGCAGGCAAGTTAAAAAAAAAAAAAAAAAAAAAACAACCATCCATTTTTTAAAAAAAATTTAGTTTTATCATATTAGGATTTAAAAAAAAAAAAAATGTTCTACACTTGAATGACAACATTTCTAAGTAATGAAAGCTCATGAAAAAAAAGCAGATTTTTAATATTTATGATAAGAAAATGGGATACTCATTTTGATAAATACATAAAAGGTTTATAAAAATAATGCAAGACATTTACTCTAGTTACTGAAAATATACAATGATGATAATAATCTTTTTGTGAAAAGTATTTTTCACTAAGAAACAATAATAATTCTTACCATTATCAAACAAACTTTAGTAAGCTTTACTGTAACTAAAGGTATGTTAAATTATTAGGGTTCCTATTCAAAATTATTACTAAGAATGGTGAGGGAACACTACTCACCTCTCCTTGAAGTTGTAGCAGTAGCCAGTTTTCATGGATGAAATTCATAATTGTAGTGTCTATATCAAAATACTTCTTATTATGCTGTATTGTCAAATTGAACAAGACTAGATGTGCTATATCTGTCCTGTAAATATTAAATGAGTTATTTTAGTGAGAATTTTTTCTCATAAAAAGTTAAGACACTGACATAATAAGGCTGAAAAAAAAGTTCCCCAAAGCCTATGCAAAATTTCAGGTGTTATTTTAATTTATGGATTATCGTTATTATGATTTATATACACATTATCATTTGAGGCTATAACACTGTTATTTCAGGACTTGTAGATAATCAGAATATTGAGCCAATTTTAGTGCTCTTGAAGTTAAAAAAAAATATATATATATAATATCAATATCACTGCAATTAGCAGTAAACAAAGGTCACTGAACATGGATTTTTGAAAAACCTACAAATTTAAAATAATTGGGTGGGGATAGATCAACGATTGCTTAACATAATGTAAGCTTGAAGCAAAACTTAACATTCTTAGCTATTAATATTTTATCACTTGCTTTATAAAATACTTTTGTAGTTATCTCAAGGGTTGGTTAGCACAAGTCTTAGGTCATAGAGCATGATTTGTAACTGGTCCAAATTGGAGACAGCTTGTTGCATTCCAGACAAAACTATTGGGAGTGCTATAATCTGCTCAACAGGAAGTGCTCCTATAAGTTTGTGTGCTTTATTCTTGTAGTGTGAAATTCTGTACTCAGTGTTTGCAAAGCTGAATTTTTATGATTTGAAGGTTGCAGATTTCTTTTTACAATAATATATGCTCGTTAATTTGACAGTGGATTATGTGAAATAATTGCATTTTGAAATCATTACATTCCCCAACTAACAAAATAGTTTTATATGCATTTTATTACAAATAATTCAAAATAAGTCAGATGAACTAACGACAGTAGTGGCGGAGAAGAAATATGCATGGGATGCATATAAATTATATAAATAATTGTCTGTAATCAAGTGACAAAGGAGGTTAGGCAAGTGAAGGCAGATTATGAGAAATCTTTGGCAAACAGTGCAAAGAAAAACAGCAGACTTCTTTACTTATGTAAACTCTAGAAGGAAGAGGATGAATCAGATGGGTCCACTTGATAGTGATGGTTCGATTGTTGATGAACTTGCTGAGGTAGCTGACAAACTGAAATGAGTATTTTGCATCTACATTCACACATGAGGATATCTGTAAGGAAGTGGAGGCCAGAAACTTATCAAACTAGCAGGGACCTAAATGATTTTGTAATAACTGAGAGCAAAGTGAAGAAGAAATTGTTGAAATTGAACATAAATAAGGCAACTTGGGGTGGATGGGATCTATCCAGTTATATTAAACGAGACAGCAAAGGTAGTAAGCTAATCCTTAACCATAATTATGAAAGCTTCCTTGGACTCAGGGGAAGTCCCCACGGACTGGAGATGTTCAAATGTGTCCCCAATTCACAAAGGAGGATCAAAGGGTGACACAAGTAATTACAGACCTTTTAGTTTAACTTCTGTTCTGGGGAAATTAATGGAGTCACCGGTTAAAGAAGCATTGCAGGATCATCTAGACAAGACTGAAGTTATAGTTCAGACACAGCATGGATTTGTTAAGGGAAAGCCTTGTCTGACCAATATGATTGGATACTACGATATGGTCACAAAGGAACTGGATGCAAAAAATTAATTTTGATATCACATACCTGGGATTTCAGGAAAGCTTTTGATACTGTTGCACATGGAAGACTACTGTACAAATTGGATCAGTATGGCATTAAGGGCATCTTGGTGTCTTGTCAACGATATACAGAAATTTTTCTAGCAGGGATAAGGAGGCGATTGTCTCCTTGTATAAGGCAATGGTCAGGCCACAACTTCAGTACTGTATACAGGTCTGGAGGCCTCATTTCAGGAAGGATGAAGAGCTGCTGGAATGAATACAGAAGGGCAACGAGACTGATGAGTGGAACAAAGGGTTGCTCTTACCAAGAAATACTTAAGTTCTGCAGATTGAAGCATCTGAAGACTAGGCACCTGTAAGGTGATATAATTGAGCTGTATAAGGCCTTGAATGGTTTCAGCAAGCTGAATGCTGATGGGATTCTTCCTCTTGCTCAGATTATTCACCAGAGGGCACATAAATTCAAACTGAGGAAATACAATTGTAGAACAGATGTGCAGAAATTTGCCTTTAGCCAGAGGGTGGTTGATAGTTGGAACAAACTTCCATCTGTTGTAATGGAGGTCAAAAACTTAAATAAGTTCAAGGCAGAACTACGTAAGCATTTGGAGTGGGTGGATGGGTGAAATGGAAAGTTTTTTTTTTTTTTTTGGCTGATGCTATTGAATGGAACTAGAATGAAAATTTGCTACTGTAAGGTCACCTTTAAATGTTATATTTTTATCCATTCTCCCACCACCCCCAAAGTATTAAGATATGTGAAATACTTCTCAATTTCTCACACATAATAACATTGTTGTTGTTGTTGCTTCCAATGTTAGTGATGGGAACAATCAAATGAAACCATCAACTTATCTATTTAAAACTACCAACATATGAAACTGTATATTATACATTAATTGTATTATTTTTCAGGCAATATTCTTTTGTCTCCGAAACAAGACAGTGAACTCATTCAATTTTTCATTTGGGTAAAAGCAGAAAAATGCAGATACATGAGACTACAGCATACCAAAAGCCTTTTGAAACATAGAAATACTTAAGTATAAGGAATAGCAAATGTTTTTGAGTTTTCAGTCAGTTTAGCCAAGCACCTTGATAACACGCTATCTACATGGCATTGGTTTAGCCCACGTTCAGAAATCAAAATGCGAGTCACTCATATATAATGAAATTTGACTGGAATTGCAAAACGGCTTCTTGATTTATTTATTTCACTAATTTATTTTATTATTTTTTTTCACCAATCACAAAAACAGATGGATGGGACAAACCAACTGAAACAGACTCAACTGCTCAAAACTATTGAACTGTTGATATTGAGAGAGATAATTTCTCATTCAATGCATATGGTGCACAATTGGAGCAAAATTATAAATAATTTTGCTGTTTAAAAATAATAAGCTATTTATTTTTATTAAATTTATAATACAAATCCCCCCCACCTACAATACACAATTACCAAAATGAACAAAGAAAATTGCTGCAGCGAAAACAGTCAGGGAAAATCAAACGTATGAGGTGTGGCAATAAAGTTCCATGACTGATGCAATAAAAAGAACACAAGGTGAAGGAGCAAAAAAATTTTTTTTTTATTTTTATCTAAAGTAATCACATTTATTACACCATTCTGAAAAGACTCAGTGAAGGAATCCAAAGAGATTATGTTCAGTTCAGTGGTCAACTTTTTATTTACATCTTTAGCATTCTGAAATCTCTCGCTTTGAGGGCAGTTTTCACCTTGGGAAAGGGGAAGAAGTCTGTTGGTGTCAGATTGGGAGAGTAGGTGGATGGTTGATCTGTAAAATGCCATTCATCAGACATGTCTTCATAACAAGTGTGGAATGGGCAAGGGCATTGTCTTGCTCTTTTGCCATTCTCTTCAAATTGTGGCTTCACCCAAGAAATACACCTTGAAGTACCTGTATGTAGAATGCAGCATTGACTTTATTCCCTTCAGGTACAAATTCTTTGTGAATCACACCCTGTTTGCTGAAAATTTTTCAGCGAACAGGGTGTTCGTTTACAGAAATTCAAGATTAACATGATGAGCATCGTGTTAATCTTGGATTTCTGTAAACGAAACTTTCTAAACCTTGGTGATGATTTTGTAGTTCACTGCATGCTTAATGCTTTGTCTCTGGGTTGTACTGAAACATGCAACACTGATCTCCAGTGATAATAGTCAAGGAAATCAGGATTATCTTGACAAGTCTGGATGAAGTCTTCACACAGATCTTCCTTTTCCCTAAATCTTCATGCAGAATTTAACGAATTGTCTCTTTTTTATTCATATCCAACTCATCGGCCATCATTCTGAATTCTGAATTCATATCCAACTCATCAGCCATCATCATTTCAAATGATGATCTCTTGACACGATCTGCTGAACTTCTGCAACTCATTTTGAGAGGCTGGCAGACCACATACTTCTTGGGTGATTGTGATCATCTTCACATCCATCTTTGAACTGCTTACACCATTCAAACACACTGGTATGACTTAACATTTCATTACCATAAAGAGTTTTTAACATTTCATATGTTTCTGTTGCAGATTTTCCCAGTTTAAAGCAAAATTTGATATTTGTTTGTTGTTCCATTGCAAAATCGTGACATAGAACATTAACACCATTAACGAAATGGTTGTCATTTACAACCTGTCAGAACTGGACAATCTCTGTGCCACCATTTTAAAAGCATCCCCAAAGTGGCCAAAGGAGTATACAGTTTCATTTTAACTGTTTTTGGCAGCCAGTATATAAACAGTGGTCCTTTAATTTTTAAGGCTAATGATTTAAATTACTGAATGGTAACTATAAACATACATAGGCAAAAGGCATGCTGAGCATGACAATTTTATAAAGATACTGTTTGATTTGACTAATCTGTATGATTATGATCTTGCCACCTATTCTGTCTATGATTTCTTTTTAATCTAATTTTTAGATTTTTTAAAATAATAACACAATTTTTTAAACTTTTTGAAATGTTTTTAAAACTATTTTTTCATAATCTAGTTTACACCCCTTCCCTTCTCTCACAAGAGACTGCTAAAAATTTTCAGCTACAGTAGTGTGTCTATTGACACATGAGTTTGCTTTCTTCAATCATTTGCCATTACTACTGCTATCAAATAATTATTTGATAACCTAATTCATTCAATAGCACCCACTAACTATTGTTACTACTCAATGTATATGAGCGTTGCATTAAAACAACAGCTGTGTTGTTTATTAAATATAATTGTATTTACCTGCTATAGAGGGAGTACCCATTATGTTTATTTCCAAATTGGAAATATGTACATAATAGGGTTAAATGTTCATGGTATTTTCTTGCCACTTTTTCAGTGACTGCAAAGACAGCAACTAAGGGTTGCTATTATGAGTAGAATTAAATGAGCAGAATTTAGTAGAATTAAAAGTTTTAAGGTTAATTTTTATATAGTAAATAAAAATAACAATTTCACAATAATAAAAATATATAAAAATTAATCCTAAAACAAAATTCTTTGAATTAGATCTTAGTTTAATTTATTAAAACTTTTAATTCTATAAAATTTTTTTAAAAAATTCCATAATAATAACCCTTAGTGTCTTTGCAGACACTGAAGAAGTTCTATGCTCCTTATGTGTGTAGTCTGAGTTAGAGGAAAAATCCTATCAGCACTGAGCTTGCTCAATCCATTCAAAGCATTAACCATGCCAATCAGATCACCTAGCAGGTGCCTAGTTTCCAGATGCCGCAACATTTGTGCAGGTAAATTGAGGCAGCTATTTATGGAAGAGATGCTTAGAAGTTTCCTTTTATTTTCAAAACTACTTTGCTAAGCCATGTTAAAAGATGAGAGATAAAAAAATTTTAGTGATGGCATAGCTTCATGTTAACATTAGACAATTCTTATCTTTTCTTTTCAAGTATCTTTCACAGTTAACTTCTTTCTGTAAATAGTAACTTATTTATGAACAGAGGACAAAAATTAAACTAAAAAAAAAAAATAATAAAACTGTAATCACACATTTCTTCAATGGCATTAAACTGCTCACCAGTTCATCCAAAAGTCATATGATAAGCTTACACTACTGTAACATGCAAGATTAGTGTGCAGTAAGTTAGGTAAAGTAGCAAAGTTAGGTGGGGTAAAGCAGTAAACTTCAAACGAGTGTATCAAATGTATTGCTAGTACTGTACTAGACCAGCTTCTGTTTTGTACGTTGTGCAGAATTATATTTTATTGTTGGACAAATGTTGAAAATTGGAATTACCAGAAAAGCTGATGTTTTCAATACAAAATGAAATTCAGTGCACAACCATGTGATAGTGTTACAAATTAATTTCACAACAGTTCTAATCAAACATAGGAATTGAAATCAATCATTTAAAATTCATATACAGTAGTAGTAGATGCATGTGATGTAAAAAAGCAAGCTTATAATACTATCAGTAATCACATTTATTACAAACTGTGAAAAAAAAAAAAAAAAAAAGTTTCACACATCCATTCCTTCTAAAGGTTTTCCAGTTCCTCCTTGAATTTATTTAAGCTATCAACTTCCACAATGACAGATGGAAGTTCGTTCCAGCAATCAACTACCAGCTGGCTAAAGTCAAATTTCTGCACATCTATTCTACAACTATCTTTCCTCAATTTGAATTTATGCCCCTCCGGTTTGTAATCTAAGCAAGAGGAAGAATCTCATCAGAATTGAGCCTGCTGAACCCATTTAAGGCCTTTATACACCTTAATCAAGATTCCCTCGCAGGTGCCTACTCTCCACACAATGCAATTTGCAGAACTTAAGCCTTTCTTGGTAAGACCACCCTTTCATTGCCCTCACCAATCTTGTTGCCCTTCTCTGCACTCGCTCAAGCAACTCTGCATCCTCCCTAAAATGAGGCCTCCAGACCTGTAGGCAGTACTCAAGGTGTGGGCTAACCATTGCCTCATACAAAGGGATAATTATCTTTTCCCTACTAACAAAATTCCTGTATATCACTGACAATACCCCATGACCTGCTCTGGCAGTCTTGTCTGCATTGCTAAGAAAACTTCATATCTGACTGAACAATTACTCCCAGGTCTTTTTAATTTTCTACCACCCTAAGTGTACCACCCCAGAGAAATGTACAACACAGTGGTACATTTCTCTGGGGTTACTTCTACCCATATGCAGTACTTTGCATTTGTGAATGTTAAATTTCAGTTGCCACTTCTGCCCAACTTTTCTAGATCCCATTGCAGTAGCACACTGCCATTATTGTCATCAACAACCCTGCCAACCATCATCTGTAAAAACTTGGACATTATGCCAGATATACCTTCATCAACATCATTGATAAATATACAAAACAACAGTAGGCCCAACACCGAACCCTGGAGGACTACACTAATAACGTTAGTCCACAAAGAGCAGCATCCACTGATTACCGCTCTGTCTTCTCCCAATCAACCATCCTTTTATACATTGTAACAACTTGCCCTTAATACCATACTGCTCCAATTTGTACAGCAGTCTTCCATATGCAACAGTGTCAAAAGCTTTCCTGAAATCCAAGTATATGATATCAAAATTATTTTTTGCATTCAGTTCCTTTGTAACCACATCATAGTATCCAATCAAATTTGTTAGACAAGACTTTCCCTTAGCTGTGCCTGAATTATTACTGCAGCCTTGTCTAGAGGATCCTGCAATGCTTCTTTAACCGGTGACTCCATTAATTTCCCCAAAACAGAAGTTAAATTAACAGGTCTGTAATTACTTGTGTCACCCTTTGATCCTCCTTTGTGAATTGGGGATACATTTGCACATCTCCAGTCCTTGGGGACTTCCCCTGGGTCCAAGGATGCTCTCATAATTATGGCTAACGGTTTGCTTACTTCCTTTGCCGCCGCCTTTAATATAACTGGATAGATCCCATGCACTCCAGGTGCTTTTCTTATGTTTAATTTCAACAATTCCTCCCCCACTTTGATCTCAGTTATTACAAAATAATTAAAGTCCCTGTTATAGTTTAATAAGTTTCTGTCCTCCACTTCCCTACAAAATTACTCATGTGTGAATGTAGATGCAAAATACTCATTCAGTTTGTCAGCTATCTGAGCAGGATCATCAACAGTCAAACCCTAGATATCAAGTGGACCAATCTGATTCATACCCTTCCTTCTAGAGTTTATATAAGTAAAGTTGTCCTTGCTGCTTTTCTTAGCATCCTTTGCCAAAGATTTCTCATAATCTGCCTTCGCTTGCCTAACCTCCTTTGTAACTTGATTACAGACTAGCTTATATCTACCATATAAGAAAGTGCTGGAACTTCAAAAGCTAATATAGAAAAATGAAAATACAATTATGTCAAGTTTGGTGTTTCATTTACTAGGGATAAAGAAGAATCTCAATTGCAGTATATTATTTGCAGAGAAGGATTTGTAAGCAGCAGTATAAAACTCAGTTTCTTGTATTGTATAAAAACAAAAAGTTGATATCTAATCAAGTAACTTTAGAATAAATAAACAAATAATCTCCACAGATATTTTAACTGATTTTCTGCTGAAATCTTTGCTCAAGACTGAATCTCTAATAAGCTTTCAGATGAGTATGAAAAAATACCATCCAAGCAGTTCAATTTGCACTTTGTGAAAAAGCAATTATTTTTTTATTCCCTCTACTCACCTTTCAACTAAGTACTATAAATATATAAAAAAGCATTATCAACTTATGCTTCAGTAAAGCCAAAATACTACAAAAAGCTTGATAAAGAGCCACATTTATGACTTTACCCTGTTCTGTGTATCTGAAGTTTAAGGCAGGTTCTTAATTTTAATTAAGTGATTTTTTTTTGTTGTTGTTTCAAAAATATTTTAATATTACTGTTACTATTATTATCCAACTGCAAACTGATGCTAGTATTAGAAACTGAGAATTCATTGTTAAAAAGACTACATACACACTAAGAGCATGTGTCACAGCTTGACGTAGCCCAGTGGTCAGGAGCGCGAGTGCATAGCACGCGTTTCTTGAGTGGACCGGGGTTCAAGCCGTGACTACTAAATACGATAAATATTTGTATTGACGATTTATTGTAAACTCTACTGACTTAGTTGTCGTGCCGGAGTATAAACAGAAAATTATTTTTTAAACTCTACTGACTTGGTTGTCGTGCCGGAGTATAAACAGAAAATTTTTTATTTTTAATAAATTGAATTCATTCAAAAAACATTTTAAAAAAATTAACCCTTTAAAGAGATTTACAAAGATTAAATGTTGGAAAACACTGATCTGGAATCTATATAATCACAGATAATATAAAGTACTGGGTGGTTAAAGTAAACAGAAGATTCAGTGAAGAAAGAACATAGTGAAAATTGAACTGCCATTGCCTCTGATAGGAATAAATAAAGGAGCTGATAGGAATTGAATAAATTCTTATCAACTACTTAGAATATGATTATTCACAAGGGTAACAATGGCTCTAAGTGCTGGGTTTTCATTTATTTTACCCAAAAAATAATATAATTATATACAGAAGGGCCTTCTTGTGACTTTAGATATGTTTAGTAGAGACAAACCAGTGTATACTTATATGGGAGAAACTGCATGTCATCAGTATTCTTATGTTCCATTATACAAAGATGGCTTAAATGGATCTATGAGAAAGTTTGGATGCTCTGCATTTATGTCTTCCCTTGCAAACATTTCTATGGCTGATTTACTCACAGTCTCTTTTCTTTCAAAATCCCTTTGTTCTTGAAAAAATAGCTTTCATTTACTTTTTTTTACTATTTAGTTATTTTCACATTAATTCACTATTTTGTTTATGTAGACGTATTGGAGGTTATTGTTTGTTATTTGGTTTTTAGGAGCATTAGCAACTAAGGCCACATTGCTCTGGGGATATGCAGTGGTCATTCCCTGACCTTTCCGCATCCTCTGTATTTGTAGTCATGGGCTCGAACCCCAGTCTAATCAAGAAGCGTGTGCTACGCACTACTGCTCCTGCCCACCTGCATATTGGAGGTACTGAGGTGGGTACATGATGACATTATAAAATCAAATTTTGCAATTGGCTTGCTAAATAGCAATTTCAAGCTGTGGGAGAAATAATAATTAAAAAAAAAAAAAAGTCACAAGAAAAAGTGCCATATTAAGAAAAAGCTTGACAAAATCAGCAAAGTTGCGTAGACGGAATATTGCTTTACGTTTGAAGATGAGAAAACTTGTACTGATTTTAGGAGTTGGGTTGTTTTAGAATTTGTTACAAGTGGCCACAAGTCATATCTACAAAATGTGTGCATCGTATGGTTTGCCAGTCTACCAGTTCCATGGAATGAAAAAGCAATTTCTCAAAAAAACAGCCAAGCAACCTTTACCTGAAAGACTGAATAACTGCCATGGGATGAGCAACAAAGTCTACTGAAGTTGTTCTCCTGTTCTGATAGGAAGTATTCTCAATTTGAGTGGAACTAGTCCTTTTCCATGTGGTGTGATAGAGGACACCACTGATTATACTGCTTGCAAAGTTGAGAGCTTCTACAGATTCAAAAATCACAGCATTTTATACTCATACAAGATTGGTTGACTGATAAATTTTAGTTTTAATGGCACAAAAACAACTAAGGCTATAATGAACAAGGACAAAGTTAAAATTTCAAAGAAGAAAGGTTATATGTACAGAAATAAATAAAAGGCAGTATAAGAGTAAAAATAAATTGTCTATTTTATAGATGTGTATACAGATTAACAGCCTGTAAAAATTTATAAATTGCCAACACATGGCCACTGTCTGATAAATGTGGTAAATGGCAGGGCTGTAGTGGAGGGTATATCCTCTGAATTTTTTTTTTTTTTTTTTTTTTTTTTTTTAGGTGAATAGCATATACTTTCTGGTTTTTGAAAGACTTGAAAATACAAGTATTATTAAAATATTTACTGAAAATTAAAAAAATGAATTAAATGGTGTCACATTTGCTTGCACATAGGAGAGTCATTAGCTCAGCAGAAAGCAATATGTGAGATGACTGTGTACTATACAGAGCCGAGCAAGAATAATTTCCTCTTTACAATTCTTGAGTAGACTAGACTGCCATGTTGCAAACACAGGCTTAATCTGATATAGTTTGTTTGTTACCTGCACATGCCATGAATCTTGCCACTGCGAATATGTCTTTTTGTAGATTATTCATGTGGGCTGCTGATTTGGCTTCAGTATCAGCTAAATTGTTTCTGCTAATCCTGATGTGACTGGGGATCCAGCAGAAGCAGATATTGAATCCATCTTTATAGAGCAGGCATATCATCTGCTGAGCCCAAGATAGGGTTGGAAGATTAGTGTATCCTATTGCTGATAAAGCCTGTAGTGCACTCAGGAAAGTCATCATCCACGATGGAGAATAAGAATTCTTCATCAATACTGGAGAATTCTTATTATGATCCAAGGCTAACTCTGTAGCATGCAGGTCTGCAGTATATATGCTGCACTGGGGGTGGGTGGGAATCTGCTCAGATACAGTATCATCTGAAAAGACAGCAGCAGATCCTCGTGTGCTGAATGGAACTGAAGGTAGACAGAGTATCAGACGTCATCTAGTTCTTAAAGAAGTCCAGGTGATGCCAGGATGGAAGGGGCTGCCTTGGTGATCAGGCAGCCTTGTCTACCACGATGTTAGTTCTCTGAATACCTAATGGATACAAACACTAAGTGGATAGTTGGCAATTTGATGAGTGTTACACAGATTTTCCATCATTGCCAAAAACAATATCCACACAGGGTGGTCTGGCAGTGAGTTCAGCTTAAAAGCATACCGTAGAGTTTTTGTTGAAGCAATAAGGATGATTCATTTGTTTCCACATATAGGCTTTGGACAGATGTTCTGAATGCACTAGCAATATGAATGGTCTGATGGTGAATTAGGTCAAGCCACTGAAGGATACTGTTTCTAGAGGGTATAAACAGAATATTTTCCCCCACTACTGAGGAAATAAAGTTACTGGTAAGAGACTATACTTCAGTTACTACAATACAAAAAGATAAAACCACAATTAGTAATATATAATAGACATTTAAAATTTGTTTCTTGTGAGAGCTTAAGCTGAGGGAAGAGGAGCTTTATTATTATTATCATCATATTATAAGGGCAAGGAACATAATAAACTGCTTCCCTGGGTAAATGATAAGAAGGCCGCCGTAGCCTAGTGGTCAGGCGCGCAGGTGCATAAGTACACGTGCCTTGAGTGACCGGGGTTCAAGCCCGTGACTGCTGAATACGGTGCTGTTTCATGTATTCTATCTATCTTGTGAACTCCTCTGATCATTTGGTCGTCCCGGAGTATAAACAGAAAATTTATTTATATATGTTGTATATTTTTCTAAGGCAGCAAACACTTAGTTTCCTTGCATATTTTGGGATATACTAAATACTAATAATCAATGAAGAACCCCTAAAAAATACATTTAAATCTTAACGGGAATACAGATTTTGTTTAGCAAGCACAGCAATACCAGGTAGCAAAAAGCCAGATCTTCATTGATTTTTAGTATTAGTATTTAGTATATCCCAAAAGATGCAAGGAAACTAGGTGTTTGCTGCCTTAGCAAAATATACAAACTTTTCTCACACTCTGATAGTCTTTCTCAAACTTCCTGAACAGCTGGAGTCCTAATCCTTCAAACATCATTAAATTAACACAGTATCTTTCATAAATGTTTATTCTTCATCTATCATATTATGAAGAAGAAAACATTTACAGATGTGGAATGAGAGAAAGAAGGCAAAACGGCAAAGGTAAAGAAAGTCAACACAAGAACGAGAAACGGCAGATAACTTATATAAAAAAATAAATTTCTTTATGACTATATTTTTATTTTCTTGTTCAATAATATGCCCTAATGGTGAAAATAGGTCAGGTTACCACCACTTGAATCCCATGGGAGCTTGAACCCTTCCCGAAATGGAGGGGTAACCTAACCTTTTTTCTTTAGAATAACAGTCATATTTAGAAATACATTCATAAAAAAATAAATTTCTTTATGACTATATTTTTATTTTCTTGTTCAATAATATGCCCTAATGGTGAAAATAGGTCAGGTTACCACCACTTGAATCCCATGGGAGCTTGAACCCTTCCCGAAATGGAGGGGTAACCTAACCCTTTTTATTTAGAATCATGGGTGGACTAACACATAAATTGTTTATTAACAAAATATTAATTTTTTATTACTGTACTTTTATTTTTAAAGACACTGATGCAGATACACACGTATCATGATGTCAAACAACACCTCAATAGCTATTCACTATATATATATATATATATATATATATATCTGATAATTAAAATAAATATGATATTTAAAATAAAAACATCAGCCAGTAGTGTACGGCAATAATGCAGAGCGAAACGAAACGCAAAATAATATAAAATAAACAAACTGGGAAGGGAAAGTAGAGATAATAGGACAAAAAGGTAGTCGATAATCCCCTGTATAATTTAGTCAATTAAGTCATTAAACCCAATTAATAGAACATGATGTAAATTTAAAATAATGCCAATTACAAATAATTTAGCGGAACCCCCTCGAAGGTACCAGTTCCAAAAGACGTGAAATATCACCAAATAAGGGTTAAAGAAACTACCAAAAAACTAAAATATCAAAATAATAGACTGACCATCATGCCCCATATCGACAGAGGACCACGAGGCCAATAATGGTCATGGAATCACTGCATTTCAATCGTCATACAAATCATCGCAAAGGCAGAAATATCGAAGAACCAAACCACCCCTCCATTCTCCGATAGATCAACCAATGCAGAGGATTTGCATGGCGGTGGTCCTTATGCAGCGAAAAATAATCTATAGAACAGACAGCACTCTAGATCAAAGCCACACCACTGACATAATGCAAGCTTAACCAGCTTATATAATAGAAAGGAAAGGAATAGATGGAAGCACAGGCGCTGCTTATTTAGCATATCAACCCACTACTACCATTAATTTATATTATGTGAAGTAAAAGTTAGGCAAAAGTAATAAAAATAAATAAATATGGCTATGTAGCTATCATTAGAGGCAGCAAATGCACATCCTCCACATGATGCCTAATTATATCTGATAATTAAAATAAATATGATATTTAAAATAAAAACATCAGCCAGTACTGGCTGATGTTTTTATTTTAAATAAATATGTACATCAGCCAGTACTGGCTGATGTTTTTATTTTAAATAAATATGTTTTATTTTAATTATCAGATATAATTAGGCATCATGTGGAGGATGTGCATTTGCTGCCTCTAATGATAGCTACATAGCCATATTTATTTATTTTTATTACTTTTGCCTAACTTTTACTTCACATAATATATATATATATATATATATATATATATATATATATATATATATATATATTGGTATTAGGGGAAGGATTGTTTATGAATTTTGTTGTTATAGATCGTTTATTGAGATCAGCACCGATTAATGCCATCTAAGTGTAAGATTATGCATTACATCGGTCTGTATTGATAAGTACTAGATATGATGGAAAAAATATCAGTTTGGTAAAGCGGTAGCAGTTTTGGGTGAGATATGGTGCAATATGTGGATGCCTTGTGCGTCAAACACCCAAATAACGTGCATAGGCCAATGCCGGCACTATGGCAAAACCTAGAGATACAATATATGATACAATATATAATAAAAGGTGAGCGTAAAACAAAAAGATATTGTATCATATATTATATCTCTAGGTTTTGCCATAGTGCCGGCGTTGGCCTATGCACATTTGGGTGTTTGATGCACAAGGCATCCACATATTGCACCGTATCTCACCCAAAACTGCTACCGCTTTACCAAACTGATATTTTTTCCATTATATATATAGCGAATAGAAAAGAAAGAAAGACTTCATATATATATATATATATATAAAGAATCTTTCTTTCTTTCCCTAACCTACCATTTAAGGTCAGGTTACGAAATATAAAGATACCTTTTCCTTTTTTGTAACCAAACCTAAATCGATAATATAGTAAAAATACTCATGAACTCTGCTTTCAATGATGAGGGAAAAAAAAAAAACACCACAACATAATGAAGAACATAAAAATGAACGGAACGAAACTTTTTAGTTTTCATCAAAAAATCAACCGTTTTATTTTCCTTACAAAATTCTTCCATCTTTAAAAGATTCATCGCTACTATTACCAGTTTATCGTTCATTACAAAACTATTATGCACCATTCTTTACTCATAAATACACATTATAATGCCAACCAATAACTACACAGTAGCTTGTCGTCTGTCGCGTCTACACCAATCATTTCATTGTTTGCCATGCCTACCCATCAATCAATACATCCTTCTCGATTTTGGCTCAAGACCGATAACACCTACCGTCTGTTTACTGAGCAAGCAGCACTAGAGTTCGGTGTCGGGAAACTAATTTTCCATGTAAGTTATCCGACGTTTCTCGTCGTTCTCATGTTGGCTTTCTTTACCCTAGCCAGCAAAACCTTCCAAAGTGAAAACAAAATGCAAGTTAATTTCCATTAAAAAAGATATTCTCCCTTAATGAGATCAATCAAGACTTAACATAGAAAAGTTCTTACATGGTATAGGAAAAGGGAAGTACTTACCACCTCAACTCAAGCCTTGCAAGATATTCTGGTCCACCATTGCAAACAGAACACACAAAAATATAAAATCTGTCTCCATACATCAGAGGCAAATCAAGGCACTGGATACAGGCTATATATATAAAAAATAATAAAAATACACTACTGCAGTTCCATGCAGAAAGAAAAGGGAAAAAAAAAAAGAAAAGAATTGCATATTTTTCTAATAAGTCAAACTTGATTAATTTTTCAGAGTTCACCAACAGTAACGAGAGGGAGGAGACACCTTTCCTCAACTACACATTCATATTTATGTAAAACATGGAAGGAATTGCAAATATGTGCATTTTACATTACGTGTTGGTATCGAAAGAATATTTTTTAAAGCTCTAACAAACAGGCATTTGCATGCTGCCACTAGTACATTAGAGAAGTGTGCAAATTTGTGAAATGAAATGAAAAGCCTAACAGAAGGTTCCATCAGCTTGTTGTAGCATTCTCACACCAGCAACCTTGTCAGCAACTTAGGAAACTCTGATAGGCTCTGACTTGTAAAAATCAATTTAACAGAATCTAACAAAACTAATTCCTATCCAGATTAGTATTAGTAACAGCCGCAT
The DNA here is from genome assembly GCF_048544385.1 of Mastigoproctus giganteus. Lineage (NCBI taxonomy): Eukaryota > Metazoa > Arthropoda > Arachnida > Uropygi > Thelyphonidae > Mastigoproctus > Mastigoproctus giganteus. The sequence continues at coordinate 122,242,352 of NC_143576.1, read as the reverse complement.
GGTGCAAGAAAGCCTATGGCTTATGCTGCACCAGCCAAAAAAAAAATCCGAACAAAACAATGATAAAAACAAAAAAAAAAAATAAATAAATAAAATAAATAACTAAATAATAATAATTAATAAATAAAAAAATAATAATAAAATAAAATATAAATAAAAAGGAAATTAAACCTATCATCCTATGCACTTCCCTTACCCGAAAGTACTATCCAGATGACCTTTCAATTTCCCCAAACTGTCGGCCTCTACCACGCATGAAGGCAACTTATTCCAGTAATTTATAACTCACTGGCTAAAATAAAACTTCCTGCAGTCTAATCTAAACATTTCCCCCGTAACTTGAATTTATGTCCCCTAGTTCTAGCATCATTTATAATCTTGAAAATTTTGTCCTCATTCATTTTACTGATGCCTCTCAGAGCCTTAAACACCTCAATCAAATCTCCTCTAAGGTGTCTAGTTTCCAAACTCTGCAACCCACATATTCGAAGTCTTTCTTCATAAGGACGCCCTTTTGCCGATCTCACCAGGCGAGTTACCCTTCTTTGCACCCTTTCAAGAAGCTCGATGTCTTTCTTTAGGTGCGGTCTCCATACTTGAACACAGTATTCCAAGTGTGGTCTAACATAAGCCTTATATAATGGGATTATCACGTCCCTATCTCTACTTGCAAAAGTTCGATAGATCATCGATAGGACACCATGGGCCTTCCTTGCAACCTGTTTACAATGCTCAGAGAATTTCATGTCTTACCGTATCGTAACACCCAAGTCCCTTTCCTCCAGTACTGGGTTTAGTTGAACTCCAAGTGAATAAGTTTTTTAGATAAGATTATCTAAACAAATTTATATAAGGAAGCATTTTTTTCTGCCAGGAAACATAAACCTTAATGAGCAAAAGAAACAAAGGACAAAGCATTTCAGTAATCTCTAAACCAGATTTTTATAAAGTGGGTGTCATGCTACCTTGGGATTGTCATCATATCAACATCGTTTTCACTAAGATTTCCTTTCACAGTATATACTGATGTAATTGATTGATCAACATGCAATTACTGAGTAATACATTTAAAATTTACATTTATTTCTTCACATCATGCTCTAAAACAGCTGTCATCATCAGCCATTTTCAATCCACTGCAGGATGAAGGCCTCTCCAGCAACTTTCCAGTTCCTTCTGTTTTGAGCACTGGACATCCATTTACTATCCACAAACTCATGAATTTCATCTATCCATCTCCGCCTTTGTCTTCCGGGTTTTCTTCTAGCTCCTCTTGGATACCATTCTGTTATTTTCTTAGTCCATCTGTCATCATGTCTTCGAGCTATGTGTCCTGCCCAAGACCATTTTAGTTCTTTAGTTTTGATAAGAATGTCCTTTACTTGAGTTTGTTGCCTAATCCATGTGTTTCTCTTCTTATCTAACAGTCTTATTCCCAATATGATTCGTTCCATTCTTCGCTGTGTAGTTCTCAGCTTCTCTTCCATTCTTTTGGTGAGTGCCCAAGTTTCACTTCCATAAGTCATGATGGGGGGTATACATTGGTCCATTATTTTACGTTTCAGACAAACTGGGATATTGCTCTTCAGTATGTGACTATATTTCCTGAATGCTATCCATCCAAAATTTATTCTTCTCTTGACTTCCAGCCATTTATCATTATTACAGCTAATAACTTGTCCCAGATAAGTATATGACTCCACCTTTTCAATTACTGCTCCTTCAATCATTATTTCCCTTTCTGTGGCATACTTGTTCATCATTACTTTTGTTTTAGCCATATTCATCTTTAGTCCAAAATCCTTACTAGCTGTGCATAACTGATTAAGATTTTCCTCTAATTTTTTGGGATCATGGCTTATGACCACAATGTCATCTGCAAATCGTAAATGGTTTAGGTACTCTCCATCTGTAAAACAGCTGTAACATCCTTTATCTTTGAAAGATAATGTGACTAAAGTAGTCAATTTCAAATGATCTTATTTAACCCGGTCAAAGTCCGCCCTGTTTTTGTCTAATTTTTAACCCTAACTCGAAAGTTGCTCCCCCCGAAGAAAACTAATAATTTTCATAATTTCTACTCAATTTTCCAAATTGAAACTCTCAATATACATAAACAGAAGTATATTCTTTGATTTCCTACCTTTAGCGCTCAGCAAAAATTATTAATTCACTCTAAAACAGCAAAAATGTACGATCACATTTCAATTTATTAAATTTTGATGTCGGCAAAACAAGATCCAAGCTTTGAAAATAAAACGCGTTACTTCATTAGTTCAAAAATTCGCGCGTCAGCTCAGCGCCTCTGGCTAAAACGAATCAACGCATGCAGAGAGATAATTGACTGGTCAAGCTTACGTCATTAACGTTACCAAGGTGATCCAAGGAGAAAATGAAACTGTAAACAACTTTCGTGGAAAACAAACAGTTGAGCATCATTACTTGCGAACACTAATTTGCATGGCTCACTCACAACAGTAGCTTTATTGCTTTTCGTAATTGTTGTACGAAAGAATTGCAACGAATTGGTTTTGAAAAACTAAAATATTGCATTTCCTTTCTTCAATATGTATTATCTACTAAAAAAAAACCAAGGAAATTCATCTACTGGAAGCGGAAAGAAAAAAACTGTCGTAAAACTGATCACTACAATGCGCATTTCATAAAAAAAAAGTTCGCTTTATTGTAATTGTTTCTAGAGGACTAAATCGGAACAGCAGTTTCATGGATGTATATTTGATCTTCTTACGAAATTTCAAGAAAATATTTCTATTCATAGCTGCGTTATAAACTTCGAAAACTGATATCGAAGGAACTTCACATGCATCTCACTGGTGTACAAACGAAAAAAAAAAAAAAAAAATGCGCAGCTAGTAACAGATTGTGAGAACAATCCGTTACTCGTAGTGAGGGATTGGGAAATTGTAAGTAATTGTTATTGAATACTTCAATATTTCCTTGATATGCATTTGATATCATCAAAAAATTTCCAGAGGAAAATTGAATTTTCATTATCACACAACGCCCGAAAAATTCACCATAAAATGTCATGTGTTTCAATGTTTGAATTCCATTCTGAGCTGCAAATGTAATTTCACTTCTCTTGCGCTGACAGAGTAGCCGTTCGCCGAATGAAGAAAAACAAGGTTCATTTTCATGAAATTTCCAATTCCCTTCTTTCACTTGAGGGGAAAAAACTCCTTAGGGGAGGGAGTCCACCCTTTCTAGTCCGACCCTGGAGAGAGAGAGAGAGAGAGAGAGAGAGAGAGAGAGAGAGAGAGAGAGAGAGAGAAATAAAAAATACCCTTTTGGTGGGCAGAAGGCCAAGAGATTGTCAAAGGTCCAGAGCGCTAACTTTCATTTATTTTATTTATTATTATTTATTTTATTTTATTATATATATATTTTTTTTTCTTGTGTTATTCTAGCAATCCATCCTGGATTGGGGCTTCCCTGGGCCGGGATAGTGCTTCTCCTCTTTTCTCCTTCCCTCTCTTCATCTTATACAAGTTTTTCTTTCCTCCCTGGGAACTTTTTTTTTTGGCTGATGCTGCATAAGCTCATACACTTGCTTTCTTGCATCACATGCCACTACTACTACTACTACTAGTAGTTCCCCAGGGAGGAGGGCATGCAGTTAGTAGGGGAGATCTTGCCCTCCTGCTAGGGACGAGTACCTGGAGGCAGTCGTCCAGGTGATCGCTGCTTCCAGGTAGCCAGAATGCCCAAATACAACATCATAATACAGAACACACACATAAGCTCACAAACAGTTTTTCTTTCCTGTCACTTTCTCCCGTGCGGAATGAAAAAATTTTTTCTCTCTCTCTTGCCTTCCTTTTCATCTGTCTTCATCCAACATGGGATATTCCTAAGCGGGATGATTTTTTTTTTTTTCCCGACACACACTGGCCTTACCCTGACAATGCGTAAAAACTGAACAGAGCAACGAGGCTGAGATGAACTTTTGTTCTAGGAGCCGCCCATACAAAAACAAAAAATAAATAAAGAAAATAAATAATAATAATAAAAAAAAAAAAAAAAAAAACAGCATTGCAGCTCTAAGTCAGCTTCATCCTAGGATGCCGAAACTGCAATTGTTTTAGAGAACAATATTTTGCATTTTTACTTTCTAACATTATTTTGCATTATAGCTCTGTTACAATATTTTGCTTCGTTTCTTTATATTATTGCTGTCGCAAACGATATCAGTGTGCACGACGTTTCATCACAGATGCTGGAGTTCTAATTAGTCAGTTCATTCTAGGATGCGGAATTACTAATTAGTCCGATTTTGTTCTGGTGCTCATTTGATAAAAAATCCAGAATAATTCCTCTGGAAATATTAGCTAGTGAACTGCATTATAAATTTCAAACATCGCTGTATTGCTTATCCTTTTAGTGACCGCATGTTTTCGCCTTGTACAATTGTTTTATTGTGGACACTTTCTTCCAGTCAGTAAAATCATTATTATACCTATAAAGTAATTCATTATGTTGGGGAAACCGTTTTTGCTCCTAATTGATGTAGCACTTTTGAATTTTGCAAAGTGGATTATTTGAACACAACATACATTAGAAGGTCGGTAAAAGAGTTGATAATTGATGGGCAGCATTCCGACAAACAAATTTTCTGTTTATATTACGTGATGACCACACGGTCAGAGATCCCGAAATAGAGAGAGAGAGAGAGAGAGAGAGAGAGAGAGAGAGAGAGAGAGAGAGAGAGAGAGAATACAAGAAACCGCACTGCATTTAGGTCACCGACTCATCTGCCAAAAACCACAGTAAAACAATAAAAGTGATGGGGAGTAAGTCTATTTGTCAGCGGAGTTTATCTGTTTATTGCAGTTCAGAACAGCATTATGACCGTGGATAGTGAATTTATTCGTCTTCTGAGCTAAAACAGAATTTCTCCCTTTGCGATGACATCAAAGCGTAACAAGCAAATATCTTCTAACGATACTTTTTGAGCAGCCGTTAGTTGTAATCTGTTAGCTTTGTATTGTTACAAATATTGCAGTTATGTGAACAATACGCATTTCAAGAAAGAAAGAAATTCATAGCGGATGATTTTTTTTTCCTTTCTTTTGATGCACCAGTTTCGAAGTTTATAACGCAGCTATAAATAGAAATATTTTCTCGAAATTTGGTTAGAAGATCAAACCCAGGAAACTGCTGTTCTGATATTGTTTACTAAAAACAATTACAATAAAGTAAACTTTTTTTTTTTTTTTTTTTAATCAAATGCGCATTGCAGTGTTATCAGTTTTACACCAGTTTTTCCCGTTTCCAACAGATGAATTTCCTTGATCTTCTGTTCGTAGGAGCAATACACGTTGAAGATAGGATATACGATCTGTTCACCTTCCATAAACTGTTATTGGTACTGTATGGCTTTATTGCCTCTTATGTCAAAAACAGTAGCTCCTGTTCGTCTTTTGTTTATTTACACTTCTCCCTTACCGTCTCGATGTAGCTGTTTATATACTTCCCACGCTTCGCTTGTATTCACGCGGAGTTGTTTATCAGAACTGCTCCTCTCCGTAAAAAGAAATTCGCGCGCTTTCCACCAAGAAACGAATCAAGTGTCGGGTTTCATAAGCTCTAGGCTGGTTAGGGCGGGGGTAAAAAAAATTTATTGAAAAGGCCTAAAAAATTGCATACTTGATGTCACATTTTTGTCATTTGCGTGAAATTCAATAGAAGGTTTTGAAAATTTAAGTGGGAAAATTCAAGAAAACAGTTCTGGCTCCAACTATAGCGAGTTTCAGCTCTGTAATTAGAGTAAAAATTATAGAATTAACTTGCTGAACCCAGTTGGGGCTGGTATGTACCCCAGCGGACGGGGATACGGTTAAGTTTGTGCTTGGATATCACACATTCTCCCTCTCCATTACTCTTTACATATTTTGGCTGAAAGAAAAGGAAGTTGCACATCACTGCATTTCAAGTAAACTTAAACATAAATAAAACTGAGTGGGGTGTTGAATTCTTTCCAGCATGTGCATAGTGTGCAAGAATCAAAAGCGCACAAAAACTATACCTTACAATAAGGCTGAAGCTGAAGGGACTGTAGCCATACACAGTGGCAATCTTAATTGCAAAATAGGTGTCTGGGGGAAAAAAAAAACCAAAAAAATTTATTATTAGAAAATTCTATAGCTTTGAACAGATGCAAACTCACAAAAATATTAGCTCAAAACGTTTTTATGTACATCAATAAACTCGAACATGTCTCTTTTTAGCTCTGAGGATGGCAAATCAGTACTTGACCTCTAACCATATAATGCTTAGCATTTCGGGTGAAATCAATGAAATTATTCACATGAATTTAATTATTCTTGTCTTTAATGTTAGCAGATCAGGAACTGTTGCAAATACTTTATCCTTAACATAAGG